>NC_084837.1:54794550-55098836 GCF_033115175.1 Lepus europaeus
AAGGAATGTGGGGAAAGATGGAAGCATTTGTGTGTCCCAAGCAATAAAGTTACTGAACAGTAACTTTCCCATGAACAATGTTGTGGGGACACTCTCAAGGCTGTTTATTTTGTACTGCCCATCTCATCTAGCAACCCAGTGTGCCGGCGCCGCAAGGTGGATGATTAGCCTATTGAGCTGCGTCACCAGCCTCTTCCTTATTTTTGTTTCTTGAATTGACAGGCAGAGTGGACAGTGAGAGAGAGAGACCGAGAGAAAGGTCTTCCTTTGCCGTTGGTTCACCCTCCAATGGCCGCCACGGCCGGCGTGCTGCGGCCGGCGCACCATGCTGATCCCATGGCAAGAGCCTCGGGTGTTCACTGATGTCATGAAAAAAATGTTGAGAACAGAATTCACTGTGCACTTGCTTTCCATGTAGGACCTCCATCCCTAATGAATTGTATTATGAGAATCAACTGCAAATTTCCTTCCCAAACTGTACTCTATATGTTGTGTGTGTGCTTGGGTGCAAACTGTTGAAATCTATGCTAAACATAGTGTTGGTCCTCTGTATATAAAATCAAACTAAAACTGAACCATAATGAAGAAGGAGATGGGAGAGGGAGAGGGAAGTGGAATAGGAGTTGGGGGTTGGGGTATGGGGGAAAGAACCACTATATTCTTAAAGTTGTATCTATGAAAAAAAATGCATTCATTAAATAAAAACTTAAAAAATAAATGAAAATAATTATTAGAAATTACTACAAAGAGCTGTATGCCAACAAACTTGGAAACCTAAAAGAAATGGATAGATTCCTGGACACAAGAAAACTACCTAAATTGAGCCATGAAGAAATAGAAAGCCTAAACAGACCTATAAGCAAGATAAAAACTGAATCAGTAACAAAGACCCTGCCACAAAGAAAAACCCAGGACCAAATTGTTTCCCTGCTGAATTATACCAGACATTTTAAGAAGAATTAACTTCAATTCTTCTCAAGCTATTCAAAACAATTGAAAGGGAGAGGATCCTCCCAAATTCTTTCAATGAAGTCAGCATCACCTTAATTCCTAAACCTGAAAAAGATGCAACAGAGAAAGAGAATTACAGACCAATTTCTCTGGTAAAAATAGACCCAAAAATCTTCAACAAAATACAAGCCAATCAAATCCAAAAACACATCGAAAGATCATCCACCCAGACCAAGTAGGATTTATCCCTGATATGCAGGGATGGTTCAACATTCACAAATCAATGTGATACACCACATTAACAAATCAAAAAGCAAAAACCAGATGATTATCTCAATAGATACAGGGAAAGCATTTGATAAAATACAACACACTTTCATGATGAAAACTCTAAGTAAATTGGGTATAGAAGGAACATTCCTCAACACAATCAAAGCAATTTATAAAAAATCCATGGCCAGCATCCTATACAATAGGGAAAAGTTGGTAGCATTCACATTGAGATATGGACAAGACAAGGATTCCCACTCTCACCACTGCTATTCAATATAGTCCTGGAAGTTTTAGCCAGAGCCATCAAGCAAGAAAAAGAAATCAAAGGGATACAAATTGGGAAGGAATAAGTTAAACTATCCCTATTTGCAGATGACATGATTCTATATATTGGGGGATCCAAAAGACTCCATTAAGAGACTATTGGACTTATAGAAGAGTTTGGTAAAATAGCAGGATATAGGGCCGGCGCCGTGGCTTAACAGGCTAATCCTCCACCTTGCGGCGCTGGCACACCGGGTTCTAGTCCCGGTCAGGGCACCGATCCTGTCCCGGTTGCCCCTCTTCCAGGCCAGCTCTCTGCTGTGGCCAGGGAGTGCAGTGGAGGATGGCCCAAGTGCTTGGGTCCTGCACCCCATGGGAGACCAGGAGAAGCACCTGGCTCCTGCCATCAGAACAGCGCGGTGCGCCGGCCGCAGCGCACCTACCGCGGCGGCCATTGGAGGGTGAACCAACGGCAAAAAGGAAGACCTTTCTCTCTGTCTCCCTCTACTGTCCACTCTGCCTGTCAAAAAAGTAAAAAAATTTTTAAAAAAAAAGTTTAAATAGCAGGATATAAAATTAATACACAAAAATCAACAGCCTTTGTATATACAGACAATGCCACAGCTGAGAAAGAACTCTAAGATCAATCCCATTCACAATAGCTACAAAAAAAAAAAATCAAATACCTTGGAATAAATTTAACCAAGGATGTCAAAGATATCTATGATGAGAATTATAAAACATTAAAGAAAGATATAGAAGACACAAAAAAATGGAAAAATCTTCCATGTTCATGGATTTTAAGAGTTAACATCATCAAAATGTCCATACTACTGAAAGCATTTTACAGATTCAATGCGATAACATTCAAAATACCAAAGACATTCTACTCAGATACATTGGCTGGTGCCGTGGCTCAACAGGCTAATCCTCCACCTTGCGGCGCCGGCACACCGGGTTCTAGTCCCAGTCGGGGCACCGGATTCTGTCCCAGTTGCCCTTCTTCCAGGCCAGATCTCTGCTATGGCCCGGGAAAGCAGTGGAGGATGGCCCAAGTGCTTGGGCCCTGCACCCCATGGGAGACCAGGAGAAGCACCTGGCTCCTGGGTTTGGATCAGCACAATGCGCCGGCCGCAGCAGCCATTGGAGGGTGAACCAACGGCAAAAAGGAAGACCTTTCTCTCTGTCTCTCTCTCACTATCCACTCTGCCTGTTAAAAAAAAATAAAAGACATTCTACTCAGATATAGAAAAAATGATGCTGAAATTCACATGAAAACACAGGAGACCCTGAATATCTAATGCAATCTTATACAACAAAAACAAAACTGGAGGCATCACAATATCATATTTCAGGATATACTGCACGACAGTTATAATCAAAACAGCCTGATGCCAGTGCCGTGGCTCAAGAGGCTAATCCTCTACCTTGCGGCGCCGGCACACCAGGTTCTATTCCCGGTTGGGGCACCGGATTCTGTCCTGGTTGCCCCTCTTCCAGGCCAGCTCTCTGCTGTGGCCCGGGAGAGCAGTGGAGGATGACCCAAGTGCTTGGGCCTTGCACCCCATGGGAGACCAGGAAAAGCACCTGGCTCCTGGCTTCGGATCAGCACGGTGCGCCGGCCACAGCGTGCTGGCCATGGTGGCCATTGGGGGGTGAACCAACAGCAAAGGAAGACCTTTCTCTCTGTCTCTCTCTCTCTCACTGTCCACTCTGCCTGTCAAAAAAAAAAAAAAAAAAGCCTGGTACTATACAGAAACAGATGGATAGTCCAATGGAACAGAACATAAATGCCAGAAATTAATCCATGCATCTACAACCAACGTATCTTTGACCAAGGAACTAAAATCAATCCCTGGATTCAAGGACAGTCTCTTCAATGAATGGTGCTAGGAAAACTGGATTTTCACGTGCAGAAGCATGAAGCAAGACCCCCTACCTTACACCTTACAGAAAAATCCATTTAAAACGGATTAAAGACATAAATTTATGACTCAATACCATCAAATATTAGTGAACACTGGGGAAACCCTGTAAGACATTGGCATAGGCAAAATCTTCTTGGAAAAGATCCCAGAGGCACAGGCAATCAACGCCAAAATTGACAAATGGGATTACAACAAATTGAGAAGCTTCTATACTGCAAAAGAAATACTCAGCAAAGTGAAGAGGCAACCAACAGAATGGGAGAAATTTTTTGCAAACTATACAGCTGATAAGGAATTAATAACCAGAATACATAAAGAGATCAAGAAACTCAACAACAACAAAATAAACAACCCAGTTATTAAATGGGCAAAGTACTTAAATAGAGATTTTTCAAAAGAGGAAATCCAAATGGCTAATGAAAAAATGCTCAGGATCACTAGCCATCAGGGAAATGCAAATCAAAATCACAATGAGGTTTCACCTCAACCTCATTATCTGGCTTTCATATAGAAACCAACAAGCAACAAATCTGGTGAGAATGTAGGGGGAAAAGTACCCTAATCCACTGTTGGTGGGAATGTAAAATGGTAAAGCCACTATGGAAGTCAGTAAGGAGATATCTCAGAAATCTGAATATAGACCTACCATATGACTCAGCCATTTCACTGCTGGGAATTTACCCAAGAGAAATGAAATCAACATATGAAAGAGTTATCTGTACCTCCATGTTTATTGCAGCTCAATTCACAATATCTAAGACATAGAATCAACCCAAACGCCCATCAACTGAAGACTAGCTAAAGAAATTATGGGATGTGTATATGATAGAATACTACACAGCAGTTAAAAAAAAAAAAAAAAGGAAAGAAATCCGGTCATTTTCAACAAAATGGATGAAACTGGAAAACCTCATACTTAGTGAAATAAGCCAGTCCCAAAGGGACAAATACCATATATTCTCCCTGACCTGTGATAACTAACAGAGTACCTAAAAGGCAATCTGTAGAAGTGAAATTGATACTTTGAGAAGCAATGACTTTCAACAGCCCTTGTCTTGACTGTTGAGGAATAGTGGTTTTTTTTTTTTCATACTATTTGTTGAACTCTTTACCTAACATAGAGTTAAGCATATGTGTATAAAGTTAATTGACAATAGATTTTGCTAAAAAATAATAGTGGGAAGAAGAGAGAGATGAGGAAGGGGGTGGGAGTATGGGTGGGAGGGCAGGCACTGCAGGAAGAATCACCATGTTCCTAAAGTTTTAATTATGAAATATATGAAATGTATGTAACTGTAAAACTATATAGTTCTGCATACATTCCTATGGACTTACTTCTAAGAGTACAATTTAAAAACTTGCCATGGGACTCCAAATCCCCTTAAGCTGGGTGGTAAAAATAGCATTTTAAGTGTTATAGTGTTCATATGGATAGGATTAAGTGTTAAAGTGGTTATATAAATAGGATTAAGTGTTTGGTAATAATAACAGCTAGAATTAAAAAGGAGCAAATGCTCCAACATGGAAAGCAGCCACACAGCAGACTCGTAGAATGACAATCGCTTTAAGTAGCACTCTGACTTCAGAATTAGCCCTTATGGCATTCTGGTCTTGCTGAAAAGCCCAGACATGGAAAGTCAAGTTAGGCATGGAAAGCCAAGACACTGTGGCCAAAAGTGTCCTACATGAATGACCTCTGTGGGTGAGATCCCAGTGAAAAAAAGTGGTCATCAAAAAAGGATGTACTTTTTTCTGAAGGGAGGAGGAAACTTCCACTTTGTTTATGGCCTTGTTTAAAGACAGAAGGAGTTTGTGGATTCAAAAGGTTTCCATACCCTAGGCAGCTCATGTCAAGAGCTTCGGGTAATCACTGACACTGAGTGTTAATTGTTAAATTAACAGCAGGAGTCTCTGTCCTCAAAGAGTTGTATTATAAGAGTTAATAGTAAAAATTGTTCTCAAAGATTTACTTCATTTTAGTGTATTCAGTGTAGGATATTCTTATGTCTCATAAGTGTTCACAAAAGATGCATCGTTCTTGGGTTCTTCTTTAAAGTTAACTAAGTTTCTAAAAAAATAAAAAAGTGAAATCAACATCAAGATGTAATAACTTTGAACAACCCTTGTCTCAAGTGTTGAGGAACAGCTTTTTTATACAATTTATTGAACTCTACTTAGTATAAAGTTAATCTTCTGTGTATAAAGTTAATTGAAAATAGATCTTAGTTAAAAATAAGACTGGGAATAGGAGAGAGATGAGGAAGAGGGGTGGGAGTGTGGGTGGGAGGGTTGGTACAGTGGGAAGAATCAGTATGTTACTCAAGTTGTATTTATGAAATGCATGAAGCTTGTATTCCTTAAATAAAAGGTTTCTTTGGGGAAAAAAATAAATAGATCTTAGTAGGGCCAGCACTGTGGCATAACAGGTAAAGCCACTGCCTGCAGTGCCGGCATCCCATATAGGCGCCGGTTCGAGTCCTGGCTGCTTCACTTCTGATCCAGCTCTCTGCTATGGCCTGGAAAAACAACATAAAATGGCCCAACTCCATGGGCCCCTGAACCCACTTGGGAGACCTGGAAGAAGCTCCTGGCTCCTGGCTTCAGGTCAGCTCAGCTCCGGCATTGTGGCCTATTGGGGAGTGAGTGAGCGGATGGAAGACTCTCTCTGCCTCTCCTTCTCTTTATGTGTAACTGACTTTCAAATAAATAAATAAATAAATAAATAAATAAAATAGATCTTAGTAAAAAAAAAAAAAGAGTGAGAATAGGAGAAGGAGGAGGAAGAGGGGTAGGAGAGTAAGTGGAAAGGTGGGTGGAGTGGGAAGAATCACTGTGTTCCTAAAGTTGTATGAAGTTTTTATTCCTAAAAAAAATGTTTCTGGGGGAAAAAAAGAAAGAAAACCAAATTGTCATGGCAATAACAAAAAAAAGAAAAAAATAGGACTTTGTTTACTAGCCTAGCATTCTATGAAGTTCACTGCAAATGCAGACCTCAGAGTAGTCACTGGATCAGTGATTATTATTCCAGGTCCCTAGACTTAGGCAACTCATGGAGGAACAGGGAGTATCTAAGAATCCACATGAATTATCTTTTTTTTAATAATAATTCTTTTTTAGGTTTTTTTTTTTATTTGAAAGACAGAGTTACAGAGAGAAGAGGAGAGACAGAGAGAGAGTGAGAGTTAGAGAGAGAGAGACAGAAATATCTTATATCCACTGGTTTACTCCCCAACTGGCTGCAACGTTAATGGCTAGGCCAGGCTAAAACCAAGAGCCCAGAGCATCTTCTGGGTCTCCCATATGGTTGCAGGGGCCCAAGGATTTGGGCCATCCTCCACTGCTCTCCTAAGTGCATTAGCGAGGAGTTAGATAAAAAGTGGAGCAGCTGGGTCTTGAACCAGCACCCATATGGGATGCCAGTATCACAAGTAGAGGTTTGATGTGGTACATCACAACACCGGCCCCGAATCACTGGCCTCTTTTTAAAAAGCTGAGAGTTGGTGCAAGCTATCAGTTAAAACACCCACAACCCATATCATAGTGCCTGATTCAATATCTGCCTCCAGTCCTGACTACAGCTCAAGTAGTTGGGTTCCTACCAGCCACATGGAATTTTGATTCATTTCATGACTCCTAGCTTCAGTCCCAACCATTGCAGGCACGTGAGGAGTGAACAAGCAAGTAAGAGTAGTCTCTGGCCGGCGCTGTGGTGTAGTAGGTAAAGCCACCAACTGCAGTGCTGGCATCCCATTTGGACGCTGGTTCAAGTCTCAGCTGCACCACTTCCAATCTAGCTCTTTGCTATGACCTGGGAAAGGAGTGGAAGATAGCCCAAGTGCTTGGGCCCCTGCACCCAAGAGGGAGGGTCTGGAGGAAGCTCCTGGCTCCTGGCTTTGAATCGGCACAGCTCCAGCCATTGTGGCCAATTGGAGAGTGAACCAGCGGATGGAAGACCTCTCTCTTTGCCTTTCCTTCTCTCTGTGAAACTCTGACTTTCAAATAAATAAATAAATCTTAAGGAAAAAAAAAAGAGTGGTCTCCAAGTCTCTATCATATGTGTGTGTTTACACATACATTTATAATTTTTAAGAATAAATATATAAAAAGCTGAGACTTCAAATCTCAAAAAACATTTATGAGCCCTGTGGTACTCCTTGAGCCACAGGTTTGGAATCATATGTGCCCTCATAAAGCTTCCCTTTTTAACACTTCTTTTCTGATTTCAAACCTACATTGAATACTCTTTAATATGCTGCAAATAAAATTCAACTGTGGGAGCTGGCATGTGGTTTAGCAGGTTAACCATCCACCAGCGGCACCAGCATTCCATCATGTACACAGGTTCAAGTCCCTGTTGCTCCACTTCCAATCCAGCTCCCTGCTGATGGACTGGGAAAACAGTGAAAGATTGCCCAAGTGCTTGGGCCCCTTCACCCTCATGGGAGACCCAGAAAAAGCTCCTGGTTCCTGGATTCAGATCAGCCCAGCTCCAGCTGTTGTGGCCATTTGGGGGGAAGGAGGGTGAATCAGTGGGCAGAAGACCTCTCTCTGTGTCTGTAACTTTGACTCTCAAATAAATAAATAAATAAATAAATCTGTTTTAAAAATTCGATTGTGATTTCTTTTTCCTCAATCCTAGTTCCTCCAAAGATACTGTTGATGAGCCTATAATAAAGACAGGAAAAAAAATATTTTATTTCAGGGCTGGCATCATAGTGTAGTGGGTTAATCCCCAGCCTGTGACACTGACATCCCATATGGACACCAGTTCATATCATCCAGGCTGCTCCACTTCTGATCCAGCTCCTTGCTAATATGCCTGGGAAGGCAGCAGAGAATGGCCCAAGTGCTTGGGTCCCTACATCCATGTGGGAGATCTGGATGAAGCTCCTGGCTCCTGGCTTCAGTCTGGCCAAACCCCAGGTGTTGCAGCCATTTAGGGAGTAAAACAGCAGATAGAAGATGTGTTTCTCTCTCTCTCCCAAATAAATAAATTTATTTATATATATATATATATATATGTGTGTGTGTGTGTGTGTGTGTTACAAATCTTAAAACTATATATATATATATATAGAAAGCTACACCTTCCAATGCTGATATCCCATATCAGAGAGCCAGTGCAAGTCCCAGCTGCTCTACTTCCAATCCAGCTCCCTGCTAACACACCTGGGAAGGAAGAGAAAGATGACCCAAGTACTTGGGCCCCCACCCCTTTTCAGATAGCAGGATGGGGTTCCCAGCTTCGTGCTCCTGCCAAGACCATCCCTGGCTGCTGCTGCCATTTGGGGGATGAACCAACAGGTGGAAGTTGTATCTGTCTCTTCCCCTCTCTGTGTGTATCATTCTGTCTTTCAAATAAAATAAATAAATCTTTTTTGAAAAGGAAATCCAGGGCTGGCACTGTGGCGTAGTGGGTAAAGCCATTGACTGTGGTACCAGCATCCCATATGGGTGCCAGTTTGAGTCCCTGATACTCCACTTCCAATCCAGTTCCCTACAAATGTGCCTGGAAAGCAGCAGATGACCCAAGTCCTTCAGTCCCTACACCCACATGGGAGATCTGGAAGAAGCCCCAGGCTCCTGGCTTAGCATCAGCCAAGCTCTTGCCACTGCAGCCATTTGGGGAGTGAACCAACAGATGAAAGATGAAAGATACTCACCCTCTCTCTCTGCCTCTGCCTCTCTGCAACTCTACCTTTCAAATAAATAAATATATATTTAAAAAAAAGAAATCCAGCTTCTTATTAAATGAGCATCTCTGAGGGACAGGCATTTGGAATAGCAGTAAAGACATCACTTGGGACACCTACATCCCATATCAGAGTGCCTGGTTTAAGTCCCCAGCACTGCTTCTAGTTCCAGCTTCCTGCTAATGCACACCCTGGGTGCACATCCTGGAAGGGGCAGATAATGACTCAAGCACTTGGGTACCCGCCACCATGTGGGAGACTCAGGTTCAGTTCCAGGCTCCTGGCTTTGGCATGGCCCAGTTCCAGCTGCTGTAGGCATTTGGGAAGTGAACCAGAAGATGGATGATCTCTCTTCTCCATTTTTCAAATAAAATGAAAATCTGATTTTCTTTTTTTTTAATTTTTTTAATAATTTATGCCCATTTAATTTCTTCCTTTTTCTGCCACTTTTATTTATTTATTTATTTGACAGGTAGAGTTACAGACAGTGAGAGAGGACAGAGAGGGAGACCTTCTTTCCATTGGTTCACTCCCCAAATGGCTACTACGGCCGGCGCTGCGCCAATCTGAAGCCAGGAGCCAAGTGCCTCTTCCTGGTCTCCCATGCGGGTGCAGGGGCCCAAGCACTTGGGCCATCCTCCACTGCACTCCGGGCCACAGCAGAGAGCTGGACTGGAAGAGAAGCAACTAGAACTAGAACCCAGCACCCATATGGGATGCCGGCACCGCAGGCGGAGGATTAACCAAGTGAGCCATGGCGCCGGTCCCAAAAATCTGATTTTCTAAAAGTTTGAGATTTCAAAAAATACCTCAGCATAAATTCTGACTCAAGGATAAGATAGAATATGGAAGCTGGAATTCCAATTTCCACAACCACAACAGGGGCTGTGTCTATCTTGCCCATGTATGTATTCCTAACCCTTAGCCTAGTATCTGAACATAGGAGTTACTCAGTGTTTTTAAATTAAATTGAAAATTGACAAAATGGTCTCTCAGAAGAATTCCTGCCTTTAGGCACCTTTGAGGGACTGGTGTGATGGCACAGCAGGTTAAGCTGCCGCCTGTGACACAAGCATCCCACTGATTCAAGTACCTGCTGCTCCACTTCCCATCCAGCTCCCTGCTAAGGTACCTGGGAAAATATCAGAAGATGACCCAAGTACATGGGCCCCTGCCACCCACACTGGAGACCTGGACGGAGTTCTAGGCTCCTGACTTAGGCTTGGCCTGGCTCAGGCCATTGCAGCCATTTGGGAAGTGAACCAGTGAATGGAAAATGTGTCTCTCATGCTCACTCATTTGCGCTCTCTCTCTCTCTACCTCCCCCTCCCCATTGTAACTCTCTGCCTTTCAAATAAATAAATCTTTTTAAAAACAGAAGAGGCACTTTGAAACAAAACACACCTGAACCATATACACAGATTTCTCTAAAATCCTTACCTTCATCCTTGATCTTCAGATCTACATTTTTAAAAATATGGTTTTTTTTTGAAAGGCAGGGCAACAAGGAGAGATAGAGATCTTCCATCTGTTGGTTCACTTTCCAAATGGCCACAGCAGCCAATTCTAGGCTAGGCCTAAGCCAGCAGCCAGGAACTCTATCCAGGTTTCCCACATGGATGGTGGGGGCCCAAGGACTCAGGTCATCTTCTGCTGCCTTTCCAGGCATGTTAGCAGAAAACTGAATCAGAAATGGAGCAGCCAGAACTAAAACCAGCACTCTGATTTGGTATGTGGGCATCTCAAGTGGAGGCTTAACCCACTGCATCACAATGCTGGCCCCCAGATCTATATTTTTTAATTAATGTATTTATTTGAAAAGTAGAGCTACAGAGAGGCAGCAGATGAAACAGAGAGGGGGAGAGGGGGGCAGGGAGAGAGAGAGAGAGGTCTTCCATCTGCTGGTTCACTCCCCAGATGGCCACAACAGCCAGAGCTGAGCCAGTCTGAAACCAGGAGCTAGGAGTTTCCTCCAGGTCTCCCACATGGGTGCAGAGACCCAAGGACTTGCTCCATTTTCTACTGCTTTCCCAGGCCATAGCAGAAAGCTGGATGGGAAGTGGAGCAGCCAGGACTCAAAGCAGTGCCCATATGGGATGCCAGCATTGCAGGTGGTGGCTTTACCCACTACACCACAGTGCTGGTCCCCTAGATCTAAATTTTTTAAATCATACTAGACACTGCCACCTGGATCTAGCTGGTACTCTGCATTTAAAATGTATAGTCAACCTCAAATTTCCTAGGTACCCAAGCTAAACAACTGTGTCCCAACCAGCAGTTTGACCCACAGTAAAATATGCCCAGCCCAACTGGGAATATGCTGAGTCCAACTCTATGCAGAGAAATGTATTTATTCAAGGGCATGTAACAAAAACTTCCAATCTGATGTTTAAATATTTAAATTCAAAAGTATCCATAGCAATTGTGTAAAACTTGGGCCAGGGGCAGTTGTTTAGCCTAGTGGTTAAGACACCAGTCAGGACACTGGAGTGCCTGGGCTTGACTTCTGGCTTTAGCTCCCAATTTCAGCTCATGCTAATGCAGACCCTGGGAGGCTGTGGTGATGGCCCAAATAGTTTTATTCCTCAATCCAGGTGAGAGACCTGGACTGAGTTCCTAGCTCCTGGCTTTGGCCAGCCCAATCCTGGCTATTGCAAGCATTTGGGGAGTAAACCAGCAGGTAGAAGAAACTGTTGTCTCTGTCTCACACTCTTTTGTTGTCTCTTGCTCTCTCTTTCACTCTGTCATTCTGCCTTTCAAATAATAAATGTTTAAGAAAAAAAAAAAAAAGAACTTCCAATTATACAGTTGACCCAAACTGTATAATTGAATTCAGTACATACTTCCATACATTTTGAGTAAGTTTGTAAAGGTTCTGAATCATTCCATCCTACCTCAAGCACTGGTCATGTGTCCAGCACCTGTGATACTGTGCATTACTGTTTAAATAGCTGACTTCAGATAAACAATGATAGAATAGTGATGGTAAAGACAAAGAAGCAGATCTTGGGTTAGTTCACATCTTCTGTCCTATATTACCACTGGAGTTCTTATCATGTTTAAATTTAAAGAAAAAAAAAGAAAATTTCAAGGTACAAGTTTTTGTAGTAAATGGAATTTTAGGTTTATATAAAAAATATTTACAGCTTTTTGAATAATACCTTTTTAAGTTTAAATTTTTTAAGATTTATTTTATTTATTTGAAAGAGTTAGAGAGAGAGGTAGAGAAAGAGAGAGGTCTTCCATCCATTGGTTAACTCCCCAGATGGCCACAACGGCTAGAGCTGAGCAGATCCGAAGTCAGGAGCCAGGAGCTTCTTCTGGATCTCCCATGTGAGTGCAGGGACCCAAGGACTTGGGCCATCTTCTGCTGCTATCCCAGGCCATAGCAGAGAGCTGGATTGGAAGAGGAGCAGCCAGGACTAGAATCAGCACCCATACAGGATGCCAGCACTTCAGGCCAGGACTTTAACCTGCTGCACCACAGCACCAGCCCCAGTAAATAACTCAAAAAAAATGTGGAGCGGCCGGCGCCGTGGCTTAACAGGCTAATCCTCCGCCTTGCAGCGCCGGCACACCGGGTTCTAGTCCCGGTTGGGGCACTGGATTCTATCCCGGTTGCCCCTCTTCCAGGCCAGCTCTCTGCTATGGCCCGGGAAGGCAGTGGAGGATGGCCCAAGTCCTTGGGCCCTGCACCCGCATGGGAGACCAGGAGAAGCACCTGGCTCCTGGCTTCGGATCAGCGTGATGCACCGGCTGCAGTGGCCATTGGAGGGTGAACCAACGGCAAAAAGGAAAACCTTTCTCTCTGTCTCTCTCTCTCACTATCCACTCTGCCTGTCAAAAAAAAAAAAAAATGTGGAGCAACTTCCACTTGAACATGATGAGGCATCGTAACTTAACTCTGACTGCTAGTGTCTGCCCACTCCAGCACAACCTGCCCCACAAGCAGAACTCCTACTGAACATGGCCAAATCTGTGACCTCTACTCAATGTTTTCCAGAGGGAGGAACAAGTATAAATTATTTGGAGCATTTCAAAGGGTTTATAAATTGTTCCTCAATCCTCAAAAGTCTCCCTTGATAGCTCCATCTCCTGCCATTCTCTTTCCAGCAATCTGACCTCAGGGGTGAGTTCCCATCCTCATTAACACTCCTGTCCTGTCTTTGACCATGCTCTCATATTTCTGTATGATCTGCCCCTCCCTAACATGTTTGCAAACTGAGACTCATTCACCAAGATGTAATTCAAACAACATTCTCTAGGAAAGTCCCTCTTGAGTCATCACAGCCAACGTAATTGTTCCCTTTGTTATGCTCAAAGAGCTCTTGTTCACAACCACATTTCTGTACAGCTCTTGTAATCATGAGCATAAAATTATTAAATAATGACCTCTGAACAAGAGAATATTTACTGAGGAGAGCAACCTTTATCTTGGATCCTGAATCAGTTACACTGTAGCAGACACACCCTAGGGCAGTGTCATTCCTACCTCCTAGCATGCAGTGCCTTTATGTAATCCCTCTCCTTGAGTCAGACAGAACCTGTGACTGCTTCTAACAGAACATGGCAAAGCTGACAAGGATGTACCTCCCATATGCATTGTCCATTACTTGGCAAAAGTGAATGGATTTGACAGAGATGACTAAGGTCCTTGGCTAATTAACTCTGAATTAATCAAAAGGGATTGTATCAAAGTTAATCAGGTGAGGCATTTAAAATAGTTTCTGGAGGGGCCAGCGTCGTGGCTCACTTGGTTAATCCTCCACCTGCGGTGCTGGCATCCCATATGGGCGCCAGTTCTGGTCCCAGTTGCTCCTCTTCCAGTCCAGCTCTCTTCTGTGGCCTGGAGGGCAGTGGAGGATGGCCCAAGTGCTTGTGCCCTTGCACCCGCATGGGAGACCTGGAGGAAGCACTAGCACAGCGCCGGCCGTAGTGGCCATTTGGGGGGATGAACCAACGAAGGAAGACCTTCTCTCTGTCTCTCTCTCACACACTGTCTATAACTCTACCTGTCAAATAAATTTTTTAAAAAAAATAGTTTCTGGAGGTTAGAGACTGGAAGCAGCCAGAGAGACTGGGGGCAAGCTTTACAAAGTAAGCTGCCACAAATACCACAGCCTCAAGGAAATGAATTCTACCAACAATGACTGCACTCGGAAGCAGATCCTAATCCAGCTGAGCCAACAGAAAAGAACATGACTCAGCCGATGTGTTGGCTTCTTCCTGATCAGAGGACCTAGCTAAGAATGTCTGGACTCCTGACCTAAAGAAACCAGAATAATAAATGGGCACTGTTTTAAGCTGCTAATATTATAGCAATTTGTTACACAGAACTAGAAAACAGATACAGTGGGCCTTTCTGCACATAACAGACTCAAACTGGTAACAAGGTTCTCTCCCATGTTGGAATTCGGATCAGATTTTTGTCTGAACTCCCTTCTGAATGAGGCCCTGACTTTTGGGCTTCAGTGTTCATCTCTGCTTAGTCCAGTTTTAGCAAGAATTCTTCTGGTCATATATAAAATCACCCATCCTTGGTGTCTGTTCAAAATCATTATCCCCCATCCTCAGTATCTTATCACCCATATCTGCCTTCAGCAAAAACTCCCATAGGTCTGTTGAATCAGAATTGTCCTGACCCCTGATGCTTCTTCTGGGTAATTTTCCACCCAATAACCCCCTTCCTGCCCCTTGGCTATACATCTCCACTTGACCTCACTCACTAAAAATTCAACTGAAGTAGCCTAGCTAAAGTCTGCCTTACCTTCTTTAACTAGTGTCATGAATTTTTTTTTCCATGAACACAAGCTTAACAAGTAAGGAAATTTATTCTTTCATATGACAGGAAATCCAAAAGTACTACAGAGTCCCCTTGGTGCAGGGTCTCAAATCTGTCGTTGAAAGCCCTGATTCTCTGCATCTCATCACTCTGCCTTCTGATCTTTGTTAGTTGATTCTTGGGGTAGATGTACTAACTTGGCCATCCCTGCTTGTACAGTGAGAAAAAGGATCTCTCCCTTCTTCCTCTTCATTTTTTTCACATTGATTTGATCAATACTTACTGTTTACCTAATGATGACAATGTAATGTTAGGTAGGAAGTCAGATATGAGCTTATGTGTGTGTGACAAAGGCCCAAAGAAAAGACATCTATGTCCAGCATATGCATCTGCATCTCAGACTCATTCCGATAACATTTCAGGGGCAGCCCAGTATTCGCATCCTGCCCTGCCCCCTCCTACCCGATAACCTGCCAGGTGGGGGTCCCTGCCCCTTTTGCCTGGCAATCTTCCACAATCTCCCAGATGCAGCCCAGTATCTGCATCTCAAACACCCTGCTCTGGATCCCGATTCTCCAGGGGGTCTTGCTCACCTTTCCTCTAAACTCAGGACGGCCCAGATAGGCTTCCTCCTGTCTGATACCTTGAGGGGAAAACTTCAGATAGGAGCTTCTTAATATTTACATCCATAAAATCCTTTGTTTCAGGAGGAGATGTGTGAAGAAAAAGACCCATCTCCTTAAAAACCCCCAGCCTCAACCGGACTGCGAGCTCAGCCCTCTGCCTCTATGCTGAGTCACCCGCCTGCCTGCCCAGGTGTAATCTCTCCACTCAACCATGTAACCTTGCTCCTCCCCTCAGTCCGAGCAACGGAGAACTCTCTCTCAGGTTCTATCTGGAGAGGTGCCCATCCATTCTTACGGATGTCCCTTCCCCAATAAACTTTGCTACGTTTACGTTTCCACTACTCTCTGTCTCACGCCTGAATTCTTTCTTGTGCAAAGACAAGAACCCTGCCATTCACCGGTAACATACACAGCAGCTTTACCTGAGCTACTTGCACAACTTTTTGTTCTCCTTACAGTTCACATTAGTTCCTAAGGAAATCTGGTTCTCAATTCTGCTGTGGTGTGATTTGTTTCTAAATGAGTACATGCAAATTGGAGGGACTTCCCACATCTCCATAATCCTGAAGAGATCCTGGAGCCTCCATTCTGGGTTGGTTACCTTCCCACCTTCCTTGTGGGTGCCCAGCTCCCCTCTGGGGCTGTCCTTGCCATCTCCCTAAGGGGTCCTTTACCTTTTCCATGTTGGAGTCTCTATTTCCTGCAGAAGTTTCTTACCTTCTCAACAATAATCAGTGAAACAAGTCACAAAATTGGATTAACAATAACCCTCACTAAAAAAAAAATCAGTAACCATCAAGACTAAATTAAATCATGGGTGAAAATGGTTGTGATGTGCCTTACTTGTTACATGTTGCTATTTAAAACATAGTAGTAGGAAATACTCCAAAAAGTGGATGCTGGTTTCCCTCAGGCAGGTTTTTGCTGAGTCTTCTTGACCCAGTTTCTTTGACTATCCACCAGTGGTTGAAATAAAAACTTGAAAGCATTTACGAGATGACACGTAACTGTTTTATACTGACATTCCTATAATGTCTTGGACCACAACATGCAGCTCCCCCTCTCCTGACCTAATTATCTCCCAAAGGCCTAACCAGCTATTAACCATCACCTTAGGAGCTAGGGCTTCAACACATGAATGAACAGAGAGGGAGACAAACATTCAGCCCATAACAGAAATCAACAAACTTTGTCTAGGATATGCTCTTGCTTCTCTGAGAATGTTGACTGATCTGTCCTTGAGAACGGAGGTGCAGGTCTAAGTGTAAAGTGTGGGGGTGTTAGGAAGGAATCTACACGGCAATGACTTCCAGCTTCTGCCTGGTCCGCCTTTCAAGGCCCAAGGATCTAGTGGCCCATTGATCTGCCAGTGTCCCCATTTCCTCTGGAAATACTGACTGTTGGGATGCAGGGCTCTGCTGCAAAAGGAACCCGCCTAGCCTGGCAGGCATATTGCAGGGAATGACAAATGCCATCACCAACTTCTCAAAGATATTCTTTACCCAGGCTTTCCTTTCTCAGATTATCTACATAAAGGTCACCCAGATGGTTTGTTTAGTGGTTAGAAGCAAGGGGAAGGGCTAGCATTGTGGCACAGTGAGTTAAGCCACCACTTGCAAAGCCAACATCCCAGATCAGAGTGCCAGTTTGAGTCATAGCTGGTCTGCTTCTGATCCAGTTCCCTGCTAATGTGCCTGGGAAAGCACTGGAAAACGGGAGACCTAGATGGAGCTCTTTGCCAGGGGTGGGATCCTTTATTCTGCCAAGGGAGATTTGGGATTTTTTTTAAAGATTTATTTTATTATTTGAAAGATATTTAGAGATTCAGAGAGAGAGAGGTCTTCCATCCTCTGGTTCACTCCCCAATTGGCCGTAACAGCCAGAGCTGAGTTGATCCGAAGCCAAAAGGCAGGAGCTTCTTCTGGGTCTCCCACATGGGTGCAGGAGCCCAAGGACTTGGGCCATCAACTACTGTTTTCCCAGGCCACTGCAGGGAGCTGGATTGGGAGTGGAGCAGCCAGGATGTGAACTGAACCGGCATCCATATGGGATGCCAGTGCTGCAGGCCAGGGCTTTAACCCTTTGTGCTACAGCACCAGCCCCAGCGATTTGGATACAAAATTACCAACTTGGGGCCAGCACTATGGGGTAGTGCGTAAAGCCACCTCCTGCAGTGCTGACATCCCATATGGGCACCAGTTCGAGTCTCAGCTGCTCTACTTCCGATATAGCTCTCTGGTATGGCCTGGGAAAGCAGTAGAAGATGGCTCAAGTCCTTGGGCCCCTGCACCTGCCTGGAAAGACCCAAAGGAAGCTCCTGGCTCCTGGGTTTGGTTCGGCACAGCTCCAGCCGTTGCAGTCATCTGGGAAGTGAACCAGCAGACGGAAGACCTCTCACTCTCTCTGCCTCTCCTTCTCTGTGTAACTCTTTCAAATAAAGAAAGAAATCTTTTTAAAAAAAAAAATACCAACTTAAAAATGAGCCTGCTACCTAGGCTGAGCTAGGCTAAATTATTTTGTGAGCCTCATATGGCTTGCAGATTGGACATTTCCCACCCCTGTAACACACAAAAAGAGCAGGTGTTGGGTGCACTGGTTAAGACACACTAACTCGAGACTCTCTCATCTCACACAAGGTGCCTGGTTCAAGTCCCAGCTCCTCCACTTCACATCCAGCTTCTTGCTAATATGCAGCCTGATGTTGTGGTAGTGAGAATCCTCAGATTATATTGTGGTGATCAGAAGCTCAGGCTGGACACACAGAGGCCCATGGGTAGACTTACTCTAGGCTCTTCCCACATATGTAGAAATACAACTAAGAGATGTAGATGGAGGTGAGCAAAAAAGCAGGATCTACTGAAAGGCAAATCAATAGCCACACTCAGATGTGACTGCAGCCAACCTCATGACACAGAATTGCCCCCACTCAAGCTGAGGCCATCCTTTTTATAGACTATATAAAGGGTGCGTAGGGCAGGGCCTGATTGAAGATTCAAAGCAAGCAGGGTTTGGGGTGGGGCTGTGGCACATCTGATGGATAGCCAGAAAGATGTCATGGTTTCTGCTGCTTGATGTGAAGTGAGGTTTAGCTGAATGATGAGGGGGTGGATGTGCCGAGCCTTCAGTCATATTGAATTGGTATAGAAGGTGATAGGATTGGAATGGTGCCCAAGGCTTGGGTGTTGGCATTCCTTAGCTCCTTGTCCCTCACCACCTACCTGCCTACGCATATCACTAGGAGGCAACCGACAACAGCTCAAGTACTTGAGTCCCTGTCACCCACATGGCAAAACAGGATTGGGTTCCAAACTCCACACTTCCAGGTAGGCCCTGGCTGTGGCAGGAATTTGAAGAGTAAACCAATGAATGGAAAAATCTCTGAGTCCCTGTCTCTCTGCCTTTAAAACAAAATAAAAATAGATTCTTAAAAAATTTAAGGAAATTGCTTTTTAAAAAACTAGAGTCTGGAAATCATGTGTGATTCGTGTAGGGACCTCCATGTTACATACAAAAATACCCCAGTCCTGCTCCTTTGTCTCAAAAGGATGCATGAGTCTGTGTACCTCTCGGCGTAGACTCAGAAAAGTCCCAGAAGCAGATCCACCTGGAACCTGGTTTCAAGAAGCCAGTGGAGCCACAGCTCTTCAGCTCCCCTAACTGCCAACCACTGGGGCAGAATACATAAAGCAAGGTGAGCCTGTAACCCAACACAGCTCGAACAGAGGTCCTTGTCTTCCTGAATGTCAGAGGGGAGCTGGACATTGGCAGTAAGCAAGCTGCTCAAGTTTAGTGAAATAATACACCTGGCAGGCCAAGCAGGCGTCTCAGCAGAGAACCCGAGCCCCGCCTGCTCTCAGACTGCATTCCTAGGGCTCTAGGGGCCCAGGTTCTCCTACTCCCGCCCTCTTCCTCTGGGATGTGTGCCTGCAACCTGTGAAATTCCTCCCCGGCACGGCCGACGCTTCCACCGCTGTGTGCCCGGAGGGCTGGGAGCCACGCGCGGACCTTCGAGGTGCGAATGCCGGCTCCATCTCCTCCCGCATCCGACCGCGCACTGCGCCCGCCGCCCCGCGCCGTGTGCGTTCTTCAGCCTCTCACACACCGAGGTTAACGCCTACCTTTCCACCTAACAAGCTGAAGGCAATGCCACTCGCATTCCTTTTCCGTCGCACTTTTTTTTTTTTACTGGGTTACTGGCTGTGGCTCTCAAAGTCCACCCAAATGTCCCGGTCCCTTATCTCAGCGTGGCCTTATAACCCAGGCCGCTGAAATGCCTTCTCTGGGGTGGTCTGGGCCCTGTGGCCGACGGGCAGGACTGCGTTCTCCCGCACTTGACGCCACGCCGCACCGCAGGCGGCCTCTCAGGGCACCGGCCGCGGCCCTCAGCGCCAGCACGCGAGGCGGCGCCGCACGGACGCCAGGGGGCGCCGGCGCCTCAAGTCCGCGCGCCATGGCGGCGTCGCCCAGACCGGGAAGCAGAGGCGGCCGGCCTACCAGGAGCGGCGACCGGGCTCGGGAGCCTGCGGAGCAGCCGGGCCCCAAGGTCCCTCACGGCGGCCAGCCCCGGCGGAGGGCGCACCCCGCGCCTCCATCCCCCTCCCCGACGCCCCGCCGAGGGCCCAGGAGGCGCTCGGCGCCGCGCGCACCTCGCGGCCCCAAGCCCGCCCCGAGGCCTGCGAGCGAGCGGGCGGGCCGCGGCCAGGTGTTCAGAGCGGAACGAGCGCAGGGCCTCGGGGCCGGCGTCGCGCCCCGCCTCGGCGGACAATGGCCGCAGGGGCTGCGAGCATCGCGACCGGCGCTGAGGCGCTGGAAGCCCCGCCCCCGGCCGGCGCCCTGACAACGCGGGCGGGCCGGGCCGCGCCGCCTGCTCCCCGCCCCTCGGCGGCCGGCGCCAGGCGGGGCCCGGGCCAGAGCGCCGGCGCTGCCGCAGGAGCAGCCGCTGCTGCAGAGCGGGGCCGGGGCCGGGGCGCCCTGCCGCCCACCTCCTCCCGCCATGAGCCAGGGAAGCCCGGGGGGCTGGGCCCCCGTCGATGCCACCCCGGGGCCCCCGGCGCCCCCCAACCCCTTCGTGCACGAGTTACATCTCTCCCGCCTCCAGAGGGTTAAGGTGAGGCGTGGGCAGGGGGCTTCGGGAGCCCTCGCGGGCAGAGGGAGACAGGGCCCATTTAGAGCCCTGCCGCAGATGGGCTCGGGGATCCGGGCTGCGCGGGTTGCGCAGCGGGCGTCGGGAGGTGCGCACGTGGGGGCGGCCGGGGGTGGATGGGCAGGAGCCTTGGAGGGGACGCGATGGGTCACCTCGAAGGTGTGAAAGAATCGAGGAGGTGGGATGGAGGACTGGAGGGGACGCAGGAGTAGAGGAGATGGAGGAGCCTGGAAAACGCTGTCTGCGTCCTGCGGAGCTGACAGCCTTGGAAGAGGTCCGATGCTCTGGGAAGCCGAGGTTGGGGGCGGGGGCGTGCGCACGGCTCCTCCGGGGCTCTGACTTGGAGGGAGGACGGTTCCGGGCCCGGAGCGTGCGCCCCTGCGCCCTTCCATCACCCCCTCTGCCAGTCCCCCCCCCCTCCAGGCCCCGCAGTGCAGCACCTCCCGTTGGGGGCAGGGACGCTGGAAAGGGGGTTGGCCACAGGAAGTGGAGGTGGTGTGGGCTGGGAGCGTTCAAGGTGTCTGCTGTCATCGCCTCCCCTGAGACGGGCTCCAGGGACTAGGTTTGTTTACCTGCTCTTTCCCCAGGGCAGCCTATGGAGTTACCCTGGCTCCTGGCAACCCCTGCATCCTGGGTAGGGTCCAGCCCTTTGCCATCCCCCCAGTGCCAGGGGATTGCTGCTGGGCAGTACTGGAGACTGACCCACTGAAAAGCGCACCTTCGATGTCTCCAGCCCTCTGCCTCCCAAGCCCAAAGTGGGAAGAACCATGCACCTGGTTTCTGTTGGACATAGGAGCTATTTATGGAAAGGGAGTTGGGGGAGGAGGCCCTGCCTCCAGGCGACTCCATAGCAAGCACAGTGCTAGGCGCTCTCACGGGTTTCCTCTTTAAGTGCTCCTAGCAGCCTTGCCCAGTGCTTGATGCGGTTTGTGCCTTCGGTTTTATAGGTGGGGTGGGGACCAGCTGAGAGATGTGAGAACAGGAGGCCCTGCCCTCTTCATCTTCCACCCTCTTGCCCTCATTGGGTACCAGCCCCACTCCTGTTGGCACACCGCTTAGCACCTGCAAGGGGTGATGGCTCCTGGGTCTGTCCCTGTGGGAGGGGGTCCCTGACCGTGGCGGAGCGTCATCTCCCAGCTCTGCAGTGGCATTCTCTCCCTCCTCAGTTCTGCCTCCTGGGGGCACTGCTGGCCCCCGTCCGAGTGCTTCTGGCCTTTATCGTCCTCTTTCTCCTCTGGCCCTTTGCCTGGCTGCAAGTAGCCGGTCTCACTGAGGAGCAGCTTCAGGAGCCAATCACAGGATGGAGGAAGTAAGTGGGGGAAGGGACCCCTTTCTTGTTTCCCTGCTGTCCGTGCTGCTCCCACTGTGAGAAGATGAGAGAGGGCTCTGAAGTGCACCTGCCCAGCCTGGGTTGTTGAGATGAGGCAGCCAGCCCCAGCCAGAGACTCCAGCCCCGTGGCCAAAGTATTTGAGGGCAAAAGGGAGACCCTGCTTTCCTGGGTTCCTGAACCTTGGGGGTGGGGGGAGCTCCCAGTGCCATCCCCTCAGACACCCGACCTTGCTCTGGCAGGACCGTGTGCCACAACGGGGTGCTGGGCCTGAGCCGCCTCCTCTTCTTCCTGCTGGGCTTCCTCCGGATTCGTGTTCGGGGCCAGCGGGCCTCTCGCCTTCAAGCCCCAGTCCTTGTGGCTGCCCCCCATTCCACTTTCTTTGACCCCATTGTCCTGCTGCCCTGTGACCTGCCCAAGGTGGTGTCCCGAGCTGAGAACCTCTCTGTGCCTGTCATTGGAGGTAAGAGAGTTCAGTGGTGGTGGAGGGGAGGGTGACGGTTCCAAACCAAGGGGACCTGAGGCACAGGGGAAAGGGGGAGGGGAAACTTAGAACACAGACCGACTGCTGGCGAGTGAACTGTAAAGTAACCCCACTGATCAGCTGGTCTCCCAGGACTAGGCCATAGAGCCGGTTCTCTAAAAGGGCAATGTGTAGTCCTGGGGTTGTCCCCCAGGCAGAGAGGAAGCTGGGAAACAATGCACACTGTGAGGAACTGGAGGCTGTGGATGGCAGTGCCCCCAGTAGGAGCCAAGTGACTGTTCCCTGTATCCTTTCCCAACCGCAGCCCTCCTCCGATTCAACCAAGCCATCCTCGTCTCCCGGCATGACCCAGCTTCCCGGCGCAGAGTGGTGGAGGAGGTCCGAAGGCGTGCCACCTCCGGAGGCAAGTGGCCCCAGGTGGGTAAGGGTCTGTCAGCCCCCCCCCCACGTGCTCCCGAAGAGGCCCCCCCAGCCCTCCCCATCTCATGCCTTTCTGGTTTCTCTCCCAGGTGCTCTTCTTCCCTGAGGGCACCTGTTCCAACAAGAAGGCTTTGCTTAAGTTCAAGCCAGGTGAGTGGAGAGGGGGTGGTAGGGCGGTGGGCAAAAGGAGGCCCAGATTTGGGAAGGGGCTCTGGAAATGGCCACCCTGGTAGGGTGGGAAGGGTTGGGGGAGGAAGGGACACAGGGAACCTGCTAGATGACACTGATGAGTCCAGGAGTCTGAGAGAAAATGACAAAAGAATGCAGCATGGCCAGGTGTCCCTTGAGGTCTGCCCCAGACCCCTGCACTTTGTGCCTCTGGCTAACCCCGTGCACTAACCTCTGCTTGGTGGGGGGGGGATTGGAAATGGGATTCAGGAGCTTTCATCGCGGGGGTGCCCGTGCAACCTGTCCTCATCCGCTACCCCAACAGTCTGGTGAGTCTTGGTCTGAGGAGGCTTGGAAGGGACACGCCCTAAGTGGGAGTTGTCTGAAACTGCTGCTGCTGGGGGGGGGGGGGGGGCGGGCCTGGAGTGAGGTCAAGGCCTCTGCTCCATGGTGTGGGGGGGAGCTGGAGCGGGGTCAAGGCCTCTGCTCTGTGGTGAGGGTGGGGTCAAGGGCCCCTACTCCGTGGGGGGATGGGGTCAAGGCTCCATGAGCACTGGTGGGTTCCAGAGAGGTAATGGTCTTCTGCCCCACCTCTGCTTCTCCCCTAGGACACTACCAGCTGGGCATGGAGGGGCCCTGGCGTGTGAGTTCTGGGGTCCTTGGGGTAAAGGTGGGGCAGGGTCTGTCGGAATTCCTGGCCCAGCCTCTTTCTGGAGAAGGAGATGCCCCTTCCTCCTCGGCTCCCCTGTAGAGCCCAGCAGTGCCTGCAGCCGTCCCTGCCATGATGCCAGCTCCCTCTCCCTTCCCGACGTCTCTCAGGGGCTCTCTCCCTCAGTCTCTTCTGGAGAGCCGTCTCCACCAGGCACGCCCCTTGCCTTTCCTGTGACCCAAGCCTGTAGCCAGCTGCTCGTCTCTCTCCCTCTCCAACCCTTCCCTCGGTCACCCAGCCAACTGTGAGGCCAGGAGTCCGTGTTTACAGTGAAGGGCAGCACTTTCCCACCCTGACCCCCGTCCTCAGGGTGGGAGGAGCCATCCTTAGAGTGGTGAGTGCCTTGGTCTCTGTTCCCTTAGACTGAAAGTCCTCTGGCTCACAGCCTCTCAGCCCTGCAGCATCGTGGATGTGGAGGTACGGCCCCACCCACCGTGGGCAGGGTCAGAGCGGGTATGCCAGTCACCGGAAGCTTTGGGAAGGAGGGCGGGAGTGGTCACCCCTCATTCTGATAAGGACTGTGTGTGTCTGTTTCAGTTCCTCCCTGTGTATCACCCCAGCCCGGAGGAGAGCAGGGACCCCACCCTCTACGCTAACAATGTCCAGAGGGTCATGGCACAGTGAGTATTCCACAAAGTATTTCCTGGAGCAGATACTCCGTGCAGAGCAGCCACAAGATGGGGTCAGAGGGGCGGGGTCTTGAGGCGAAGAAAGGGAAATGGCCAAGGGAAGCACTAGTGGATGGCGGAGACTGAAGAGGGCACAGTTGAAGAGGTCTGCCCTGTCTCCCTGGTCGGCAGAGCAGAGTCAGCCGGGAGCTCTCAGCGGTTCTGCTTCCTCTCCTCTCCATCCCATCCTTCATCCCCTAGGGCCCTGGGCATTCCAGCCACCGAGTGTGAGTTTGTAGGGAGCTTGCCTGTGATTGTGGTGGGCCGGCTGAAGGTGGCGTTGGAGCCGCAGCTCTGGGAACTGGGAAAGGTGCTTCGGAAGGCTGGGTAAGTGGCCTTGAACATGAGGCTCTCAAAGGACTGAGTCATCTCAGCAAAGCAATACCTGGGCATTTACGGGGAGCACTCATGGGGTTGGAGCCAAGGTCCTGCTGCGTGGTATATCTAGAAAGAAACTGAGTCAGCTCTTTGCCTTCAACAATTCCATTGTAGGCTGTCCCCAGGCTGTGTGGATGCTGGGGCAGAGCCAGGCCGGAGTCGAATGATCAGCCAAGAAGAGTTTGCCAGGCAGCTGCAGCTCTCTGATCCTCAGACGGTGGCTGGTGCCTTTAGCTACTTCCAGCAGGTAAAGGAGCTGGAATGCAGAGGGCTTACTCTCCCACCAACGTGCGCAGGATCCAAGAAGCGTACCCTAGTGGCCGTGGTAGTCACACTGCTGCCTGGTTTGGAGTCTGCACTGAGTATTTAACAACTGTTGCTAGATGGGCATCTACCGAGATCCACTGGGCGATGCACACTTGTATCAAGTACCTGAAGGATTACTGTGAGGAATAACAAAGGAGGCATAACCCATCCACGTGTGCATACATTTCTGAAGCCAGTTTAAAGATTGGCAGTGATGGGGACCCGGTGGGGCTCTGAGGTTGTCAGAGACGAGTCATGAGGTTAGGTGAGAAGGTGGCACACAGAAGTAACAGCACTCAGGGGTGAGATGGCTGAGAATTTGAGGCCTAGAAGCTCTTGTAATATGTGGAAAGATTTTATTAAATACTTAGAGCTTCTCTGGGTGATTCCTGACTCTCAAGAATCTCAGCAACCTGTTTCCCAGGATTTAAACCAGGTTCCCCTCCCAAATTGCAAGAATGCCAGAGACTTAATGTTTATAAAGCCAGCAGTGCTCTCGATCTTCCTGCTGTCAGCAGCAGGCCGTGGTCCTCAGCGTGCTCTGCAGAGACAGGCGGTAACGAGCTGTGCAGATTCCTTAGACTGCAGCAGACTCTGCCTGGAAAGAGCTTCCTCCCCTATCCTGAAGCAGAGCAGAACCCAAAACCCAGATGCCACATGAGAGCCGGCACAGCAGGCTTCGCTCTTGGGTTTTGGCAGAGAGGAGGCCAGCGGGCCCCCTTTCGAGTGTGTTGGACCAGTTCTTCCACATAGGCTGAGTCAGAGGAGAGAACCAGTTTGTCCAGATTGGGGGCCAGGGATGCCCCACCCTAGGTTTCTCAGAAAGACGATGGCAACTTCAGCATGTCTGAGGGATTCCCCGGACACTGCTGGGAGATCCCCTTCTGGCGGCCTTCTCACCAGGTGACTTGGTATAGCTTGAGCAAGCTTATGACCTCAGAGAACTGTCACAGATCCTGCAGACTTTGGGGTTTGCAGGTCTGAGGAGCAGGCAGGGGGCATCACACCAACCCTTCTCAGAAGAGGGAGGGGCCAGCATCTGGAGAGCAGGAGGAAAGATGGCAGTATCTCCTGCATTGCCCTGGTTTCCTGTTGCCTTCCAGGATGCCCAGGGTTTGGTGGACTTCCGCGATGTGGCACTCGCACTAGCAGCTCTAGATGGGGGCAGGAGCCTGGAGGAGCTGACCCGCCTGGCCTTTGAGGTACTGGAGGTGGGATGTACGTGGTGACTACGCTCACCCCACACCAGGAGGCCCTGTGCCCTCTCTGCCCAGTAGCTTCTAGAGAGTAGGTTTTTTGGTATCCTACCCAGTGCCACACTGCTGAAAACTGCAGAGCCCCTGTGTCTCCATGTTGATGGCCTAGCAGGAAGAGGGCAGAAGCTCGGAAGTTTGCAGTCGGACAGGGCCTGTGCACAGCACTTTTGGAAGAGGAGGAACAGACCTGTGGGGTAGCGTACAGCAAGAACTTGACTGTGTCCCTTTCTTTCCCAAGCTCTTTGCTGAGGAGCAGGCAGAGGGGCCTGGCCGCCTGTTGTACAAAGACGGATTTAGCACCATCCTGCACCTGCTGCTGGGTTCACCCCACCCTGCTGCCACAACTTTGCATGCTGAGCTGTGCCAGGCAGGACCCAGCCAAGGCCTCTCCCTCTGTGAGTTACTGCCTCCCAGCCCCTGCACAGGCACTCAGGGCACTGTCAGCACTGGGGCCTAGAGAAGAAAGCCCTGGGCCAGGCGGGAAGGAGGGTCAGTGCCCAGTACTGGGGACTCAAGTCTTTGAGAGGTGAGGCTGGGAGGAACAGGCCGAACAAGAAACCGAGATGCAGACCTGGAGTTGAGAAGTTAAAGGATCAGAGGGGCAGCACGTGCGCGTTCTGAGACGAGCAGGTATCCTGGCCCTCGTTCTTAGGTCTTTTTGTTTTTCACTATCTCTTGTTTGTCCAGGTCAGTTCCAGAACTTCTCCCTCCATGACCCACTCTATGGGAAGCTGTTCAGCACCTACCTGCGCCCCCCCCATACCCCTCGAGGCACCTCCCAGATGCAACATGCCTCGTCCCCAGGCAGCCCCACTGCTCTGGCCAATGGCACTGTACAGGCGCCCAAGCAGAAGGGTGACTGAGCACCTCAGCCCCCACCCCTCCCTCCGCGGCTTGCACCCAGCCCCGCACACTCAGGGCAGCGCCAGGGGCCTACCCTATGCCTCAACCCTGATTCTTTCTGCTCCTGTTTGATTTTTGTTATTGCTGTTTGTTTGAAGTTGATTTTAATTTTTTGTTTGGGTTTTTTTGTAAGAAACTATTTTATATATAAATATAAATCTATATATATATATATATATATTAAAAAAATGAAGCTCAGTCACACTGCTGGTGTCATTCTTGAGGATGGAAAGGGATAGTCGCAGGATGCCCTTGGAGGATCCGGAAGGTTCCAAAGATCAGGCCTCTTAGGCACGGTTAAATGAGTTCTCCTCACTCCCTGATTGGATAGGGCTCCTCCTCATACAGAAATCATCCCTAGAGACCTCATGGCTTCCCCTTGTGTCGGCATCTCCTTCCTCATGAACCTGTTCTCAGCCTGTTCCTTTCCATTCCCTCTTGCTTTGTCCTCATTAGAGATTAAAAAATAGCTTAGTACCACTCTGCATTTGATAACCCTCCTGAGGCTTGATGCCATCACCCGCCATAGAAGCAGGTGGGACAAACTACATCGGACGGTTTCTCCCACAAGAGAGCAGAGGACATTCAGTCCTTGCTGTCCAGCCCTGCAGGGAAGGAAAAGCCCCCCAAGGTGCTGTGTCTGCACACAATTAGGAGGAGTTCATTCGATTCAGAGAATTAGCTCTTATCCCAGTGATCTGACAGGTTGAAAAAGAAAGTTCTGTAGACTTAACGGGTGGCAGAGAATGCTAATAGTATGACATCTAGGTAAGCCCTCCCAATGCCAGATCCAGGCGTGCAACACTGGGTGAATAAAGTGGTCATGGGAGACGCCAGACTCCTGTTTGGGGACCTGAAAGCCGATGTGTTGCCAGGATAAGGCTGGAGCAGAGGTAAGGTGTCTGGAGCCATAAAATCGGGGCACCCCCACCTCTGTTCATAGCGTCTCACTCTGACAGCAAAGGCACTCAACCGGGAACATCTTTCAACAGCAAAAAAAATGTTTATTTTTATTTTTGCCACACAACTCTTTCCAAAAGTACTTCGCACTCATTTCTGAACAAGGGGACCACCTGCTCGCCACTTCTGCAGAACACAGCAACACTGGGCAGAGGCTGAGGCTCCGGCCGTGGGGAATGACAGGTGGGACAGGATGGTGCTGCTGCTGCTCCCTACTGGCTACGGCGGCGTTTCTTCCTCCTGCCCGTGACAGAAGTGTCACGCCGCCTCTTTCGCGGCTGTGAGGCTCGAACTACTACTCCCAGGGCTGAGGGTTTCTCCCCAGAGACGCTAAGTTGAGAGTCTGGGCAGGATCTCTTTTCAGTAGGGGCTGAACCTCCAACAAGAGCTCGCTTGCCAGCCTTGGCCACCGGATATAGAGGTTGACCAAGGCCTCTTTCCTCTGCGGAGGGAGGCTGGGATGCTCTCTGGACACCCTGACCTCCGGAGGTGTGCTGAGGGCTGGGGGCAAGGGCCCTGGGCGCTAGGCTAAGTTTAGAGGCCAAGAGGTAGGCAAAGTTAGAGAGTTCTTCATCTTCCTCGTCCAGTTCCTTCCTCTGCTCCCTCTTCTTCTCTTTCTCCTTTCCTCGGGCCCCATGTGCAGAACTGTGTCTTTCCCTAACAGGAGAGGTTTCCCTCAGGGCTAAGGCATTCCGGGTTCCCCACCTCGGGGAAGTGCCTACAAGGCCCTGGGGGGATGCTGATTGGGGGGCCCTCTGTGTGTAAAGCTTTAAATGCTCTTTTAAAGAAGCGGGACCTTTGCGCTTAGATAGGTTGGGTTTCTCCCTGCCCTCTCGCCAGCAAATGTCCTTGCTGACCTCTATCTGGAGGCCACGGTCATCTCTGCTACCTAGTATGTGGACGTGCTCTGTGGTTTCCAACAGAGGAGAAAAGGAATTGCCTCTGTCCCCTGTCACTTGGCTAGCCTCAGGGAAGGAGTCCTCCCGGGTCCTCAGAACAAGGAAGCTGTCTTGGCATGCAGGTAGCAGGGTCTCTGCAGAAGATCCCATGGTGGAGACACTGATTCTGCTTTCCAGCCGTGGGGAGCAGCCTTCAGCCCACAGATCACTGGGATCCTGTAGGGTCTCAGCACTTTGTTCTCTATTCCCTTTGGGCCTCAAGGCTGGGCTCTTGGCCCTCCTCAGGGGTCCTGGCAAGCTGCAACAGTTTCTCTTTTCTAAGGCAGGTGTGGAGCCTGTGCCTCCACAGGGAATGACATTGCTGCCTACATCCCCAGGTGCTATGGCTTCTCCAGGACCCAAAGAAAATTTGCTTTCAGACTGGCTGCCTCCCAGGAGCTCAGTTACGCGTCCCCCATCCTGAAAGTTCTCTATGACCTCTTTGACTTGTAAGGGCAACTCCAGGCTTATGGCATCTATCTCACTAGGCAGCCATAGGCCTGGGCTCAGAGAGGCTCCTTCCCTAGCCCTAGCTGCTCTAGGGGAATGGTTCTGATCATAGCCTGGGACTCTGGGAGGGCCTTGGTCATTTCCCCATATGGTTTCTGCAGAGCCTTCCCGGGGCACTGCTAACAGCTCCTTCCCTTGAGGAAGCACTGCAAGTGCCCCCGTCTGTGCTCCCTGCCACCCCAGGACCTGCTTTTCTAATCCAGATTCTCGCAGAGGAGCCAGCTCTGCCAGTCTGACATCCAAACAGGAAGTCTTGGGCTGTGGGTCTTCCCGCCAGCAAAGAGGCAGAGCCTCTGAAGTCCTGTCAGCCACCGGGCAGCACCCAGGGCACACAGCACTTCCCACATGGTCATCCTGACGTGGAGATGCCTGCTGTATAACCTCTGCAGACCCTCTTCTCTCGAGGCCCAAGGGTGCCTGAATTCCCTGTGGAGCTGCAAGTTCTAACTGCAGGTCCCAGCTACCAGAGGATGTCAGAGTGTTCCCGTCCCTGTGCACCCACCTTGGGTCATCAACGGCTCGCTCCTGCCCACCATGCACCTCTCTTGCTCGCTTTCCTGCAGAAGCAGCCTTCCCAAGGCGAAGAGTACCCCCAGCCCCCCGAGGCCCGGGTAAGGGCCGAAGCCGCCCACCCACGTCTTCCTCCTCATCGGAAACAGAAGGACTTGAGTCCGATTGAGCTCCGCTGCAGCTTGGAAGCGCCTCCCCATCCTCCTCTTCCAAGGCCAGGAGCCGCTTCTGAACTAGCTGGAAGGGAATAGACAAATGGGTTCCATAGATAGATGAGATCTGGGAGAAGGGGTGGCTGAGGTGGGGGGATAGTAGGAGCTGGTTTTTGGACAGGGCAGGGCGGGCAGGCAAGCAAGTGGCTTGAGTGATAATACCACACAGATAGCACAGTTCTTTTTTCCCCACCTTTTTTGTTTTGTTTTGTTTTGTTTTGTTTTTTGAAAGCTAGAGTTAGACAGTGAGAGAGAGAGAGAGAAAGGTCTTCCATCCGATGGTTCATCCCTCAAATGGCCACAACAGCCAGAGTTATGCCAATCGGAAGCCAGGAGCCAGGTGCCTCTTCCTGGTCTCCCATGCGGGTTCAGGAGCCCAAGCACCTGGGCCATCCTCCACTGCCCTCCGGGCCACAACAGAGAGCTGGACTGGAAGAGGAACAGCCGGGACTAGAGCCAGTGCCCATATGGGATGCCGGCGCTGCAGGTGGATGATTAACCAAGTGAGCCACGGTGCCGGCCCATTTTCCCACCTTCTTGTGCCTTATCTCCATGCTTTGATCCCTTACACTCTTCCTTTCTTGTTTCCACAGCCCCCTGCCTACTTGTTCAACACCCAGAGCCCAAGCTGTTTGTATCTAGAGACAGTGCTCAAAACAGTGTCGCATTAGGTAAGATCATGCAAGCTTCTTATTCTAATATTCCCTGTCTCCCAGGTTTTACCTGGGCAAGAGTGAGTCCCTCTTCTTGCTCCAGCTCCTCAAGTAAGGCCAGGGGATCCCTCTGTTGTTCTGGGGACAGCAGATCTGCCAGAAATCGAGGGTGAATGACAGCTTCCACCTGGGGAAAGAAGCAAAGGTGATGTGTTTCTTTAACAGGATTTAACATCTTTCACCACTGGGATAGCTGTAAACCAGGACCGCTACCAGCTACACACATCCACACGTGTGCGCGCATGCACACACATTTCTCAGTTACAGAATACAGCCAAATTCCTACCGCCTTGCACAGAATTTCAGATCCTTTGTTCCCCCACAGTGGCCACCCCCAGGATCCGCTGGAAATCAGCTGTTCAGGCCCAGCATACCTTAGAGACAAAGACCTCCTGAGAACACAGCTCATCGATGTAGCTCAAGAGGTCTGGATCTGGGTCCACCCCTTCCCCGTCCTGCTGCTCCTCTTCCTCTTCCCATTTTCCATTTGACTCCCCAGTAGCCAGGTAACTCCCCACTAGCCCTTCCATGATGTCAGCGTATTCTTTCACAGCTTCTGGAGGGATCTCCTTGGGTGCCTCAGGAACTGGAGATTTCTGGGGCTTACGCTGCCGCCGGCGGGGGGCCCGTGCCTTGGAGGCTGTCTTCTTGGGAATGTACACTAAGGGAAGAGATGGGAAGGAGAGCGGGAAGTGGCACAGAAGCCATGGCTTGCTTCCACCTCCCAGCTCTAAGGATAGTAATATAGGCACACAATAAGTGAGTGCAGCCTGGATCAAGTCAACCTGAATGAGTACCAGCCATGGCAGAAGAGGGGAAGCTAGGGAGACTATGAATCACTGTAGGAGCAATCTTGGAACTCCCTGATGTAGCCCCATTTCTTAGGCAGTTGAAGTAAATGTATGCCCCACTTAACATCTAGATGAGTTGGCCAAGATCAATACCTAGTTCATGACAGAGGGAACCACTGAACCCAGCTTCCTATGGAGTGTCTTGTTTGGAGTATCAAATGCCACTCCCTGCAGGGAAATGCAGTAGCAAGGGTAATGCTGTCCCTAATCCATGTCTGGCTTCTGTGTGCCTCCCTTTGAGCCTTTGGCCCACAGCTCCTTCTGGGCTTGGGTAGCCTTACCTGGCTGTTGACAAACCTCAGGGGCCAGGGGCGCTGGAGGATCACGTTCCAAAGGGGCTGCAGGAGACAGACCCTGGGACCCATTCAGCAGCTGTGTGTTTTGAATCTGCATCTCCTCTTCAGCCTCAAACTCCATGAATCTGCAGAGGATGAGAAATACACAGGCAATGCTGAGAAGATCAGTCCCGTCAGGAACCCAAGCACAAGGCAGTAGCCAAGCACGGCTGGGAAGTGCCTTCCTTAAGGCAAAGCCAGAGCTAATCACCCAGAAGGTAGTTGCTCACTAATACCAGTTCTAGGGAAACCTTACAAGGTCACTATATAGTGCCTTCACGCATCACTGAGGAAGGTCTTAAGAAAATGGACAATCTAGAATGATCTAGAGCTTGTAAACCCCAGGACACAGCCATGACTTACACTTCTTTCCCATACCTGTCTCATCTAGCTTCATACACTGCATACAGCAGCCCTTCACGTCAAGTTCAAATACACAACAACCTGCGGGGCTCCCTCTCTCAAGCAGGCCCTTCCTCCAGGCCTCATCTCACCCTGCCTACAACCATAAAGAATGGCTGAATTCCTGAGGCAGGACCAGGGGTTGCAATTCACGGCAGTTCCCCCAGGAGGCAGTGCTGAGACCCAGAAGTCTGGAGTCTGAGACTTGGCAGGGTAAATCTAGCAGTCATGCGTGGATCCAGATTCGGGGGAGAAAGTGGAAGCTAGGCTTGGAGGAAAGGGTTCATTCTGCTTAGTTACTTCTTTAGCCAGAAGAAATCCTGGAGAAACAGGGACTAAGAGCCAGGCGACCACCCTGGCCTCTCCTGACCAGCTTCTTCCAGAACTAACCCCTTCTGGGGATGAGTGGGAAAGGATTTTCCAAAGGAGAGGTGGTCCTGAAGTTCTGTGCCTACAGCCACTTGCCACCTGGTCAGTGAGAAAAGACCCTGCCTGGCAGGGATTGCCCCAAGTGCTAGGTCCCTTCAACATTTTTACATCCATTGGGATCCAGTCCTATCCTAAAACCTGGAGTATCAAGGTCACTATAGTGGCCAGCGCTGTGGCATGGCAGGTAAAGCCACTGCCTACAATGCCAGCATCCCATATCGGCAACCCGGAAGATGCTCCTGGCATCAGATTGGCACAGCTCCAGTTGCAGTCATCTGGGGAGTGAACCAGCGGATGGAAGACCTCTCTCCCTCTTTCTCTGCCTCTCAAATAATTAAATATATCATAAAAAAAAAAAAATTGGGGGCTGGTGCTGTGGTATAGTGGGTAAAGCCACCACCTGCAGTGTTGGCATCCCATATGGGTGCTGATTCGAGTCCCAGCTGCTCCACTTCCAATCCAGCTCTCTGCTATAGCCTGGGAAAGCAGTAGAAGTTGGCCCAGGCCAGCGCTGCAGCTCACTAGGCTAATCCTCCACCTGCGGCGCCGGCACACTGGGTTCTTGTCCCGGTTGTTCCTCTTCCAGTCCAGCTCTCTGCTGTGGCCCGGGAGGGCAGTGGAGGATGACCCAAGTGCTTGGGCCCTGCACCCGCATGGGAGACCAGGAGGAAGCACCTGGCTCCTGACTTCAGATCAGCGCAGCGCACTGGCCGTAGTGGCCATTTGAGGGGTGAACCAACAGAAGGAAGACCTTTCTCTCTGTCTCTCTCACTGTCTAACTCTGCCTGTCCAAAAAAAAAGCTAGCCCAAGTCCATGGGCCCCTGCACCCACGTGGGAGACCCGGAAGAAGTTCTTGGTCCCTGGCTTTGGATTGGCGCAGCTCTGGCTGGGGAGTGAACCAGCGGATGGAAGACCTCTCTCTCTCTCTCTCTCTCTCTCTCTCTCTCTCTGCCTCTCCTATCTCTGTGTAACTCTTTCAAGTAAATAAAATAAATATTTTTAAAAAATTTTTTAAAAGTCGCTGTATAGATTCAAGGTCTGAAGAAAAGGGAGCTTCCAAGAGTAGACAGGATAGAAAAATCCAGAGCCAAGGTGATGGAAGAGCCCCATGAGACTCTACCCTAAACTGCATCCCCCTCCTAACTTCCCTGCAATCACCCAAACACCCAGACACAAGCCCTTGACTGCCCTTGCTGCTCAGCCTCTCAGCCCACCTTGGGAGAAAGAGGGTTCATTGGACTCACTTTTCGGCCATCTCATAAAAGATCATCCGGTCAAAGTTGCTGGTGCGCTCCCACTCCTGCACAGCCCTTGGCAGTCCCTCCTCCAACGTCATAGTGGGCTTCAGTCGGGCCAGGGAACGGAGCACTGGGCTAAAACCCCCATCGGGTCAGTCACATTCTAAGTTAAGTCTCCCACCCCCATCTCCCTGTCCTGGAACCCGCCTCAATCCACATCCCCTGCCCCTCATCAAACCTAGAGTGCTTCTCAAACCTATTGTCCCACTTGGGATGAGACTTCAGGGTCCCAACCTCCCACCCACTCATTCACTTTCCCCTGCTCCTCACACAAAATCAAACAGATGTTTCTTCCCGCTGCCTGTTGAAATTAACCACATTAACAATAGGTCCCTGATTCTCATGGTGCCCTTCCTGGGCTAAGTATTAACAAGAAAGCAGCGCTTGTGCTTTAAGCCTTAAAGTAGGCTTACCCGCACTCAGAATCCTGCTTTAAGGGGGAAAAAAAAAAAAAGCAGTCCCTAACGCAAACAAATCTCTAATTAAAGGTTATGTGGTGTTTGTATTTATTGGCTTTTCAGTGTCTTTATCTCTGGGATACCCTCCAAGACAAACACCAATGTACATCCCTACTCCTGGAAGGCTCCTGAGCTCCCCTTCTGATTCAGAAAAAAATGAGGAGCCTAAAGTCAGGCCATCATTTTGACAGCTCTAACTTCCCTCCGATGTGCAACATTGTGCATCAAAACCACCTGGGGAGCTTGTTATTAACATGACCTGCAGGGCCCCAGGATCCCAGGAGGTCTGAGCCTTCTACCAGCTTTCCAGACTGCAGAATGTGGGCTGCTTGGAGCCCCTGCGGGTGGAGAGCAGGAGAGGCCAGGACTAAAAGCTGATGGAGCCCAAGCACACCTTGAGAGCCCACCCCGGAAGATGCAGAGCTGTCTTGAGAAAGCAGGGCCTCAGTAAGACGCTGTCTGACTAGGACCTGCGGGAACTTCCATTCATTTGCTCCAGGGTCAGGGCTGGGTGGGGCTGTGGGGGTGGGGAGGATCCTTAGAATGCAGGCGCTGGAAGAGCCGCATGTAGATCTTTTTAAAGTTTGGTAAATTTATGTTTCATACAGTGGTTTACAGAAAACATTGAGGGTACAGAGAGCAAGCTGGTCTGGGCAAGAAGGAAAGAGATTTCCCAAAGACTAACAACTGCCCGGAACCCCTGGCACGCTGGCTAACCACACACTCTTAAGCAAGGACATTTGGGCCTTTTATGAATTCTTTTCCTCTTCTAGACTGCCTTTCAATAATAATACAAGTTACCACTTAATGAAGCATTCTCTCTGCCAGGCATTCTAGCAAGCACTTTGCATGGCCATGTCTTCAAAAAGTTCATGGAGAATGGGTGTTATTAAAAAAAAAAAAAAAAAAAAAAAAAAAAACAACTATTCGTGGGTTTCAAAAAAAAATTTTGCACCCAAATAAAATCCTTTTTCAATTCCATTTTTCCACAAGCTTTTTGAAGTACCCTTTTATATTAGCTCATTTAATCTTCTCAGCAGAAAACTGAGATGGAAGATGTTAAACGTCCTGCCCAGGATCACATATCTAGTGGACTGATGGAGCCTGGGCTTCCGACCACCAGGTTGGCTTTGGCAGCTCCCCATCCTGTTGGGAATTCTCCTGAACAAAATGGGGACCAGGAGAGAAGTGGCACAGCGCACACTGAGTCCAGGGCCTGCCCCACAGCACCCTCGCCCTCTCCCAGTGCTCCCTCACCAGGCTGGTTTGGAGGCTGTGGGAAGGCAGTCAAGGGGAGTGGGAGGACCCTGGCACTTGGAGTCAGGGATCTAAATCCAATGAGTGCTCTGGCTTTATGACAGGACGCCTCCCTGACCTTCAGTCTTCTCTGTAAATGGGGGTTCCCATGAAAAGGCTCCCCTGGGCTGACAGGGCTGTCGGGGTTTTTGTAGACACCGGAAAGCCTGTGATAAACTGGAGAGTGTTGCTGTTGTGCCTGTTTGCAGCACCTATATTGCTCTGTAGACCTGGCTCAAGTTTTCCTAAACCGCCTAAACACCTCCTCCATCCCAAAGTCTCTGCTCAATTTGCAAGCCCTCAATTCCTTAATCTCGGGTCTCCCCACTTACATAAGAAAGCAGGAAAGAGCTTCCGTGTCAGGACTTTGAGATAGGTGCCTCCGGGCCAAGGATTTGTAGCGCTGCCAGCGACGGAAGTTTTCGTAAACACCCTTGGAAGTACAGGAGAGGTCACCCAGCGGGGGCTGGGATCTGCCGGTTGCAGGGTCTCCTTCCTCAGGTGAGCCTTGTGGCCCCTGCCAAGCCTTTTCCAGGGGCACCATAGGTGCCAGTTGGGCAGCTTGTGCGGGAGCCTGAGGAGGAAGGCCTGAAGGTCCCTCCTGGCTCACGCCAGCAGCTTTAGGGGGCAGAATGGCCTTCACAGTAGAGGCTGTCACAAAGCGAGTTGGGGGACCCTCAGTGCCAGAGGCAATCCAATTGATGGCTGTGGGAGTAAGGATGAAGTTCTGAGCTTGAGAGGGCTCAGCCAGGCTCCCTTCTGTCTTGACCGTGACTATGACCTTACTAGCCCCAGCCCCACTGGGGCCGGGAATCCCATCCCCTGTCATCAGCAAGGGGCTGGGGAAAGCAGAGAGCACCAGAGGATTTCCTGAGAATGCTGAAGGCACAGGGGGCTGTGGAGGTGGGTCCCAGGGGGCCTGATCTGGTGGGCCAGGAGTAGGGGGAAAGGGAAGTGCAGTGAAAGGAGACAGGGCAGCACCAGGTTTCATGGTCATGTCCGGTCCCGGCATTGGAGATGCTGTTGAGACAAAGAAAAGGAGAGAATGGAGCCAGAGAAAAGGAGACCAGAAGTTAGGAATCTGTGATAGCTGAGAAGTCCTGTGCTAGAGGAGTTGCCCCTTGTCAACAAGACACTGTCTATCAAGAAGACGAAAGCCCAAGCCACCACCGCCTCTGAGAGCTTCTCTAAGCAGATGCCTGGTGGACCCTCCCTGCCAGCCAGTGCCACAGGCTGTTTAGCAAGACATGAGATAGGGTTGCCACCTCTTCTGAAAGGAAAACAGCCCGTGGCAGACTCAGAGCAGTAGCGGAACTAGTTCAGAGAAGTTCTGGCTCCTCTCCAGGTACCCACAGGGCCCTTGAGAAGGAGGCAGTTTCAAAGAGGATTACTGGGGGTTGGGGCTGGGGCGTAGGGGGTTAAAGCCCTGGCCTGCAGTGCCAGCATCCCATATGGGCGCCAGTTTGTGTCCCGGCTGCTCCACTTCTGATCCAGCTCTCTGCTATGGCCTGGGAAAGCAGTGGAAGATGGTCCAAGTCCTTGGGACCCTGCACCCGTGTGGGAGACCCAGAAGAAGCTCCTGGCTCCTGACTTCGGATCAGCTCAGCTTTGGCCGTTGTGGTCATTTGGGGAGTGAACCAGCAGATGGAAGACCTCTCTCTCTCTCTCTCTCTCTCTCTCTCGCTCTCTCTTTAACTCTCTCAAATAAATAAAATCAATCTTAAAAAAAAAAAAAAAAATGGGGCCAGTGCTATGGTGCAGCAGGTTAACGCCCTGGCCAGCATCCCATGTGGGCGCCGGTTCCACGAGACCTGGCTGCTCCACTTCTGATCCAACTCTCTGCTACGGCCTGGGAAAGCAGTGGAAGATGGCCCAAGTCCTTGGGCCCCTGCACCCGTGTGGGAGACCTGGAAGAAGCTTCTGGCTCCTGGCTCCTGGCTTTGGATCGACGCAGCTCTGACCACTGCAGCCAACTGGGGAGTGAACCATCGGATGAAGACCTCTCTCTCTGCCGCTCCTCTCTCTGTGTAACTCTTTCAAATGAATAAATAAGTCTTTTTTTTTTTAAAAAATCACTGGCCCACCTCCTGCTCCTTTTCCCTTTCCTGTCAGCATCTTCACTTTCTCTCCTAACCTAAAACAACACAAGGAAAGATGCGGTGCCCATAACAGGTCCCATAACACCTTGCATACGTGTACACTTCTCTATTCCCACCTATTCCAAACGGGATTCACAGCCCCCGCCCTCTGTTCCCAGGTCCTCTGTGGCCTCTGCCGCCACTCATGGAAGTGCAAATCCCAGGAGAAGGTATGTGGATTAGATGTTTGACTCCCAGAAATGTTGTTGTATAACATCCAGGAATAGCTAACCAGAGAGGATTAGACAAAGACCAGGAAATGGCCCTGGAGAGGGAGGTTTGCGAAACATTCAGTCACTCTGGACATGTTCAAGTTTGGCAGTGCTTGGGGCTGCTAATATCAGACACTGAGGGTCCACTAGGAACAAGGCTAGCGCTGAGGCAAGGACAGCTGAGTCAGGAACTGCTCCTGCTGTGGAGGAGCTGTGTGCACACAGGCAAGGAGGCCAGGGCTAAGGACACATGTGGAGGAGCTGTGTGCACACCAGGCAAGGAGGCCAGGGCTAAGGACACAAGCATATACTTTGTTAATCATGACCTGTGTCTCCCAGGGCTTTTAATAACAGTAAAGGTACTAAACCTGCCTGATTTCACGGTGCTCTCCTCCCCCTCTTACAAAGAGTATTCCACCAGCAAACTAAGACCAGTTCTACTTCCTGACCTTGAAAGAGATTTAGAATGTGACAAACTCAGATTCACTCATCTGAACCACGGAGCAGAGGGCTAGGAGCATGCCAGGAACTACCAAACACAAGTCATCTGTCTCAAGGACTCAGGTCCACAAAATGTAGGAAAACAGAATATTTTAGAGAAGCCACGGCTCTCATGCCAGTGATGAGCCACCTCCTCTGTTCCTGATGAGTCAGGAAACACTGGGGGCAGAGGCAGATATTTGGCCTGAAGGTTAAGATACCTGCATCCCACAGTGGAGTGCCTGGGTTTGATTCTTAGTTCTGCCTCCTAACTCCAACTTCCTGGTAATGTAGACCCGTGGATCCTTTCTGTGCCACTCCTACCACGTATACCCCTGCCCTGGCTGCAAAAACACATTATCTTCCAGAGAATCAATTATGCTATCTGTACTCCACACTCAGCATGTTTGCCCTGGGATGCCACCATCTGACTCGAAGGAGGCCCTCTTCCTTCTTTAACCACTAGTGTTCGTGGTACGAGCGCCTGACCCAGCCTCCCAGGGGTGATGCCTTTGGGGGATGGTCTCACATTTTCTAGATCAGCTCAAAAAGCTTGTGCCCAGCTGAAGTGTCAAATTTGAATCCCCAAGGACATGAGTAGGTAGTTGGGGATGGGGCCCCTCCCCACCACCTGAGACTTACTTCCATCTGAAGCCATGGTCTCAGACTTGGGTACTAACTCTGGCTGTCTGGAAGCCTCCAGAATGAGACTGTCAGGTCTGGAGTCCTAGACAGTAACCTGGCTCCATTAGATACACAGGGATCCAAGGAAGGGCCAGCAAGGATTGTAGCAAAACAGAACTAGAATGCAGGACTCCGGGCATTCTGCAGTGGGGGAGGGGAGAAGGGAGTGGGAGGTGGGATATGAGGTGGGGGTTGGGAGGGTTCTAATAAGTAGACAATACCCAGGAATCCCCCCCAAACTAGAGTTTGGCAACACAATTGCTTGTGTGCCTCTTTAGAGCAATTTGTAAAATCTTCCTCAAATTCCAAACATCGGCCCATACAGTTTTACCTTTCAGTTCCCTACACTTCAATTTTTCATCTCCTACCTAGTTTTGTACCCTTTAATCCTATCCGATTTTCCAACTGACGTCCTACTAATAGCAGGTGGTAGACCCTTGACTTAATTAATTCAGTGACAGCTATATTTTCTGAACCAAATTCAGAGCACATTGTAATGTGGGCCAAAGGAATAAAACGTTCGCATTTAGACTTGTCTCAGATGACCAGGGGCATTCAGTTGTTGCCTGCACATCACTTCCTTGGAAAGCAGACCTGCAGCCCACAAGAGTCCACTAGTGGAAACTGCAGTCCGCAGAAACCATAGATTACCCTTCGCTGAAAAGCCCTGTTACATTTTAAAATAATAATAATTCAAACTGCCAAGCGGCTAGATTTTCAAGACCAGACAGTTTTTTGTTAAATTATTTTGTTATTTGGAAATTTGTAAATAGGTCACATATTAGAATATTTCAAAGGTCAAACTGTACAAAATAGACTATCCAGCAACAAGTCTTTCCTTGTAACCAAATTGTCTAAAGCAGAGGAAACGAGTGTCATGTTTCTTGTGAATTTCTGGAGCGGTACTTTAACTTTAATCAACTACAAGCAAGTACAAACTATATTCTTTAAAAAAAAAAAAGCTTTTGGGTTTTTCTCGTTACAAAATTCACATACGTTCCAATGTTTTTGCCGTTATAAATAACTCTGTAGTGGTCACATCCTTAAATTGGAGTCCTATAAGGAGAATGTCTACGTTCTTTTACGGATTCTACATAGTCCTAGAAGATATATCTTACGCTATTCTTAGCTACTTACCACTCTGAGAAAGAGCGCTGAATTTTCTGGAAAGAGACCTGGGTTTGAATCTGGGTTCGGCCACTAAGACACACTGGACGGGTCTCATAAAATAACTTTACGCTCTTTCCTTTAGAGAATATGGAATACCCGTCATGCACTCTTTACCGCCAATACTTTGAATCGGGGCGGAGGAACCGGATGTAAAAGTGGGGAGGACAGAAAACCTTATTTCTCCCCTAGGGTCAAGGGGCGCCGAATCCGCGAGCCCTCGTTTCTGTGGGCCCTGGAAACCCACTGGAGACGCTCTGGAGAGGGTGTGCATCCTGGGGTAAGGGCGGGCTTGTCCACATCAGTGTGCGAGCCCCGACCGTGCCTCCCTACCCCCCTGCGGCGCTTGGCAGTGCCGGGCACACCGTGGGCACCCTCCACGTGTCTCCTAACGTCTGCAAGGTGGAACTGTGCAACTGTGTAGCCGCCGGCGCCAGGCCCGGCCCGCGGGGGCGCACGGCGGACTACATTTCCCGGTGTGCCCGGGGCGGGCGGGGCGCCGCCGGAAGGAAGTCGGCCGGCCGGGGCTGCGGTGGCGCGGGAGCCGGCGCGGCGGGTCGTCATGTTTCTCCAGTATTATCTCAACGAGGAGGGCGACCGGGTGTACACGCTGAAGGTGAGGCGAGACGGGCACGGCGGGGCGCGGCGACGGGAGGGGTCGGGCGCGCGGTGGGAGGCTCCGGGGCGCGCGTGGGGAGCCGCCGGGGCGCGGGGTGGGGAGGCTCCGGGGCGCGCGTGGGGAGCCGCCGGGGCGAGCTCCGGGGCGCGCGTGGGGAGCCGCCGGGGCGGTGGGGAGGCTCCGGGGCGCGCGTGGGGAGCCGCCGGGGCGGTGGGAGGCGCCGGGGCGCGGGGTGGGGAGGCTCCGGGGCGCGCGTGGGGAGGCGCCGGGGCGCGGGGTGGGGAGGCTCCGGGGCGCGCGTGGGGAGGCGCCGGGGCGCGGGGTGGGGAGGCGCCGGGGCGCGGGGTGGGGAGGCGCCGGGGCGCGCGTGGGGAGGCGCCGGGGCGAGCTCCGGGGCGCGCGGCGCTCAGCTCGCCTTCTCTCTTCCCCGAGCAGAAGTTTGACCCTATGGGACAGCAGACCTGCTCGGCCCATCCTGCGCGCTTCTCCCCGGACGACAAATACTCTCGACACCGTATCACCATCAAGAAGCGCTTCAAGGTGCTGATGACCCAGCAGCCGCGTCCTGTGCTCTGAGGGCCTCCTTCCACCGCCTGCCGCTCCTCAGAGGCTCCTTGTAAAATAAACCAAAAATGCCCCCTCCGCCTCGGCCATGAAGCCGCCTCTGGATTTGGGTCTCGTTCTTGCATTTGATAACGCTTGTGTGTTGCCCTAAAGGAAACAGGTTCGACTCTGTCACAGGGTTTGAATTACTGCCGGGTTATTACATGTAAAATGACTTGAGAGAGCTCTCACTTGTGTGTTGGTTGGTTTTTATTTTAAAGATTTTTTTTTTAAGCGTTGGGGAGAGAGAGAGATCTTCCATCTGCTGGTTCACTCCCCCAGATGGCTGCGACAGCCCGCGCCAGGAGTGTGGAATTCCATCTGGGTCTCCCCCTGGGATGCGGGGGCCCAGACACCTGGGTCGGCCCCCACTGCTGTCCCAGGCACATGAGCAGGTAGGTAGGTTGGAAGTGGAGCAGCCAGGCCTTGAACCGGCACTGCAGGCGATGGCTTAAGAAAAGCCTAAGCTGCTGCAACAGTAGTGATGTGCTGTTACAGACAGGAGGGTGTTGGGGAAGGGGAGGAGAGCTTGAGACAGACTTTTCCACAGTTGTCAGCGTGGACGGATAAATACCTCTTCTCCCAAGTAATTTGTTCTCCTTGAAGATGATATTTTGACTTAAATTGGAAGTGTGCTGGAAGAAGTAATAGCAATCTACTTTATAGAATGAAGGCAGTGACTTGGAAGTCAGGAAACTGCGGTTCTCTGTGCAAGTTTGGAAAACTTACTTAACCTAGTTAGTCCTCTTCTCCCAATTTCTTTTTTTTTCTTTTTTTTTTTTTTTTGACAGGCAGAGTGGACAGTGAGAGAGAGAGACAGAGAGAAAGGCCTTCCTTTTGCCGTTGGTTCACCCTCCAATGGCCGCCGCCGTAGCGCGCTGCGGCCGGCGCACCGCGCTGTTCCGATGGCAGGAGCCAGGTGCTTCTTCTGGTCTCCCATGGGGTGCAGGGCCCAAGCACTTGGGCCATCCTCCACTGCACTCCCTGGCCACAGCAGAGAGCTGGCCTGGAAGAGGGGCAACCGGGACAGGATCGGTGCCCCGACCGGGACTAGAACCCGGTGTGCCGGCGCCGCAAGGCGGAGGATTAGCCTGTTGAGCCACGGCGCCGGCCCCAATTTCTGATTTATAAGAAACATTAATTATAACTACAGAATGCCCAACTGTGAATGGAACAGTTTTACGCATAATAACTTAAACCCCCTAGAAATATTCCCAGACTTTAGTCCTTCCCCTTAAGGACTTGTTACCGGTTGCAGAGGGGAGGACGGTTGCCAGAGCGAGTTTCGTGAGTTCTTTTCCTCAGGTTAGTGTAGAAATAAAAAGCCGGGAAACAATTTGCAAAGAGGCTGAAATTTTTATTAGAAACATTTATTTGGTTGGCAAGGGACAGAGAAAGTGTCTGGTCCAAGAGGGGAGCAGACGGAGTGCCGGAGCGGGACACTGGCTTTGAGGAAGTGTCCCGGTTTTTAAGGCATTAATATTTTTTTTTCATTGGGTCATTCTCTGGGGGTGCCCATTGGACAGGCGTTTCACATGCTGTATGTTGATTGGCTTGGGACTCATGGAGATAGCCGGGGTCTCCTAGAGACTGTTTTTAGGGGCTCAGCCCCCACCCCCACTAACTCTGGGTGCAGCTACCCTGGAGGTGTGATTTAAAGCCATAAGGTCACACAAGATAGCCTGGATCTCCTGGAACCAGGCTGACTCTCCCCAGGGGTCCAGCCCCTTCCTCTGCCAACTCTGGGTGAAAGATTGCCCCCACCCTGAAGGTGTGATTCAAAGCCGAAAGGTCACACATGCCCCACAAGAAGCTGTTAGTGGGGGAGATGCCAGTCCGTCTGGAGACAGACTTTCCAGCCACAGCTGACAGCCTGCTTGTAAAGGACATTCCACCTACATCTGAGGGGCCCACAGACCCCAGCCCCACTGGCCAGCCTCATTGTCTCCTTATGCATAACTTATATTCTTGGCAGCTAGCCACCCCACAGTCTGCTTAATTTAGAAGAGATATCAGAGGTTCATGCAAGGACTTGGGCTATTTTTCAAGCTACTGTTGGGGCTTCATTTATAATGTTTATTTTTATTCATTTTCCTTGACTTGACAGGCAGAGCAACGGAGAAAGAGCTCTTCCATCCTAAATGCCCACAACAGCCTGGGCTGGGCCAGGCCGAGATCAGGAGCTCTGAACTCCATAAAGTCCTCCCGTGGGGGTGGTAGGGGCCCAAGCACTTGAGTCATCATCTGCCGCCTCCCAGTATGCATTAGCACAAAGCTAGATCTGAAGTAGAGTAGCCAGGACTGCAGCCTACACTCTGATTTGAGTTTTGGGGTCCCAGCAGCTTAAATCACTAGACCACAACAATGGCTCTGGGGCTTAATTTAAAAACAAAACAGCCTGGAGATGTTTCTTTGGACCTGTGTGGGGCGGGCCATAAATTATTTGTAATCCAATTACTTCATATTAGAGGGATTAGAGGGATGGTGAGGTAAAATACAGTGTTTAGGCATCCAAGAAATCCCAGCTAGCTTCTTTCTCTCTATATTAAGTTAATTGCTGTTTCCTGGTCATCTCATTTTTTTTTTTTTTTTTAATCTATTTGAAAGGCAGAGAGAGAGATTCTTCCATCTACTGGCTTGCTCCCCAAATGGCTGCAACAGCCATGGTAGGATCAAGCCAAAGCCAGGAGCCTGGAACTCGATTGCAGTCTCCCATGTAAGTGACAGGGGTCTAGGCACTTGGGCCATCTGCTTCTGCTTTCCCAGGTGCATTAACAGGAAGCTGGAATCAGAAGCCCAAATAGCTAGGACTTGAAACTGGCACTCTGCTACGGGATGCCAGCGTTGCAAGTGACACCATAACTTGTTTTGTCACAACACTTGCCCCATACCTGAAGGATTTTTAAAGTGTTATTATCCTAGTGAGGGGTAATGACTGGAAACAATGTCTAAAAATCTGCAAATGACCAGAAAAAGGATTTGCTATTGAAGTTTGGTAAGTACCCAAATCAGTAAATGAATACCACCACCAGTCTTTTTTAAAAAGTTGAATAATGCATTTCTTTCTTTTTTATAATTTATTTGAAAGGCAGAGTTACAGAGAAGTATCTTCTGATCGCTGGTTTACTCTGCAAATGGCCACAATGGCCAGGTTGAAGCTAGGAGCCTAGAACTCTTATCTGGGTCCCCCCATGTGGGTGCAGGGGCCCCATGTACTTGGTCCATTCTCTGCTGCTTTCCCAGGCACATTAGCAAGGAGCTGGATGGAAAGTGGAGTAGCCAGGACTCATGGGATGCCGGTATAGCAGGCATTGGCTTAATCTGTGCCACAATGCTGGCTCCAAGTTGAATGCATTTCTGTCTTACAAAAAAGGATTAGCATTGTTCTATGCTATCAACTGTGTAACTAAAATGAAAAGACTTTTACTTGGAAATATTTCTAATTAATACAGAGGAGAAAAGGCAAACTGGCATAAATATTCCTTTTCCTTAAGAGATCCCTGGGTTTGTCCCTGGACATAGATTTGTATTAGTGGTAGGAGACAGGAAGAAAAGTCTTAAGAGGCAAATACAGGCATTATATATAGATGACTGCAAATGCACTGGGAAAGGAAACCAAAATCGAATGTCGTAAAAACCCTTTCTTTATTGCTCATTTGAGAGAACTTCCATCCACTGATTCACTCCATAAATCCCTTCGACAGCTAAAGGCTGAAGCCAGGAGTCTGGAACTCAACCTGGAACTCCCACATTTGTGGCCAGGACTCACTACTTGGACCATCAACCGTGCTGCCGCCATTGTGCACATGAGTAGGAAGCTGATGTGGGAAGCAGAGCTGGGACAAGGACCTGAGCACTCTGATGGGCCATGCAGTGTCTCAGCCATGTACCGAACATCCAACCCATGCAGCAGGTCCTTAAAAAGAAAGTCTGTGAGGTTTGAATAAACAGCAGGCCTGCCTGAGGGAAGAGCTTCAGGACATGGTTTCTTCCTCAAAATGCCTGGGTCAAGAATACCAGGGTTTAGGGTCCCACTGCTTGGCTTCCGATCCAGCCTCCTGCTGATGGAAAATGGGTGCACTGGAGAAAGCAGCGCATGATGGCCCAAGTGCTTGTGCTTGAGGGCCCTGTCACCTAGTACAGGAGACTAGGGTGGAGCCTGGGGCTCCGAGCATTCGCCTGGCCCAGCCCTGGCCATTGCTGCCATTTGGGAAGTGAACCAGCAGATGGAACATCTCTGTCTCTCTCATCCTTTCAAATAAAAATTTTTAAAAATCTTTAAATAAAAAGTTAAGCTTGAAGAGATTTTCATTTATATGGGAGTTTCTCATTTTGTTACTAGGTTCTTTAACTGGATTTCACACTTTCTCATTTGATAAAAGGGAATTTCTTGGCTTGGAACTTTTTTTTTTTAAGATTTATTTTTATTTATTTGAAAGAGTTAGAGAAGGAGAGGCAGAGAGGTCCTCCATCTGCTGGTTCTCTCCCCAGTTGGCCACAACAGCTGGAGCTGCACCAATCTGAAGCTGGAGCCAGGAGCTTCTTCCAGGTCTCTCACATGGGTGCAGGGGCCCAAGGACTTGGGCCATCTTCTTCTGCTTTCCCAGGCCAGATTAGAGAGCTGGATCAGAAGTGGAGCAGCCAGGTCTCGAACCTTCCCCTTATGGGATGTCGGCACTGCAGGTGGCGGCCTTACCCGCTACATCACAGCGCCAGCCCCTTGCTTGGGTCTTAAATACAGTTCTCAGCTATTGCTAGGGATTCTGCTTAAACATTCCCACTTGTGAGAAGCAAGGAGCTAGTTTTCAGGGCTCAGGATGGTTAAATTTAGATATGTCTTGATGATGAAACTAAGTTTTCAGAAAACTTTGAGGAACAGGACCTGCAAAACCAGCATCCCATATGGATGTGTCCCGGCTGCTCCACTTCGGACCCAGCTCCCTACGAATGCGCCTGGAAAAGCAGAGGATGATGGCACGAGTGTATAGGCCCTGCCATCTACTTGAAAGATCTGGAGGAAGCTCCTGGCTCCTGGCTTCCTTGGAGCCTTGTGGGGGTTGAACCAGCAGATGAAAGCTCTCTCCCTCTCTCTGTGTAACTCTTTCAAAATAAATGTCTTAAAAAAAAAAAAACAAAAAACTTTGAACAAAAATTTGTTGAACACCTGTACTAATGCATTAAGTAAAAACAAAAATATTCTAATGCAGTAAATTATAGGAAAAATGCCCAAGGGAAAATAGTTCAATATATTGTTTTTACAATTAAAGCCGATTTTTTAAAAAAGATTTATCTATTCGAAAGGCAGTTACAGAGAGGGAGAGACAGATCTTCCATCTGCCGGTTCACTGCCCAGATGGCAGCCACGGCCAGGGCTGGGCCAGGCCAAAGCCCTGGCCTCTAGGCGGGTGCAGGGGCCTGAGCACTTGGGCCATCCACCGCCCTCCCGGGGCATCACCAGGGAGCTGGGGCGCCATGCAGCACCTGGCCGGATGCCAGTGTTGCAGGTGGTAGCTTACCCGCTACACAACCACGGCCCCTAAAGGCGATTCCTTTTACGGAGCTTCCGGATTAACTAGAAGCTGGGCACAGCAATTCTTAAAAGGACAAGGAGGAAGGAGAATGCACGTGTAACCGAGCACACAAAGCTATAGGCTAACCCGCTACACAGATTTCTATGAGGGTCGTCCTAGGTTGTGGTATTTAAACAAGTTACGGGTGTCTACCAAGACGCTCTTGTTAGGGAAATGGTGCTGAAGCTCTGCGGTGAGGGTCGCTGCCGGCTCCCAGAGCGCGTCGCACACCGCCACCCCGCCGCGGCGGCTCGCAGCGCGGCTCCGAGTTGGACTACAGTTCCCGTCGTGCCCCGCGCCCCCGGGCCCCGGCGGGCGCAGACGCGCTGCGGGCTCCCCGCGGCGCAGAGACGGGGCGGGGCCGCGGGCGCCGGAGGGGCAGCGCCGCCCTCCCACGGTTGCGCGGGGCTTCTCGGACGGCTGACCTCGAATGAGGAACGAGCGGGGAGGGAAGGGGAGGGCTGCGGTGGCGCGGGCAGAGCCCGCCGGGCCCGGGGCGGGGGGCGGCGAGATCACGTAACGGCCGCCCCGGCGTCTCCGCTCCCCGGCATCCCGAGCGCGCCGCGGCTCTGGAACAGTTACCGCTCGTAAACAACAGCTGCGCGCGCACCGCATCAGCTGGCGCCGGCATCCCGCACCTGCGACCTCCGCCCCTCCTGCCCAGTCAGGGCCGGCGTGCGTGGCGGGCTCCTTCTCTGCCGGGACCGACGGAAGACCTGCGGCGGGCCGGGGGCGGGGAGACGGCGTCTTCCGCACCTGTCACTCGCGGGAGGACCCGGCGAGCCGGCCGCGGGCGCCGGTGGACTCGCAGCGACCCGCCACGACCCTGAGCTGCAGTCGGAGGGGTCTTGACCCGCTAGCCGCCTCCTGCCGGAAGAGCGGGCGCGCCGCCCCCGCAGCCTCCGGAGGCAGGAATCGGCCGTGCCCGGCAGCCGCCTGCTTCTCCATCCAGTGGTGTGGGTTATTTTTCCCGTTATGCATGTGCACCTCTCCCTCCAGACCCGAGTGGATTGTCGACCTCGGGTGGCTCTGCACACTCCTCCTCCCAGCCAGCCCTGGGGGGTGTTCACCTGATACACAACAGGTGGCCGGGTGCACACCTTTTCGCAATCTGGTCCGCGCCGTATCGACTGGTAAGGGCGGGCCTGCGCGCACTCTGCTCGGCTAGACCCGTGGGACGCTCCGCAGATCACGGACTGCTACCTCGGAGGGAGCCCGGGGGGCGGAGGGCGAGGACGCTGCAGCGCTGCCAGGCCATGGCCCTGCGCCCTCAGCCCCGGGCCGGGGGCGGTAGCTAGGTCGTTCTTTCTCCTAGGATCCAAGCTGCTATCGTTTCGGTTTTTCCTCAGAAAAAGGGGGGAAAAATGCCTCAGCTGTTGGGGGTCCACTTTTCAGGACAGTCAGCTTGAATTCCGAGTAGGATTCTTGTGTGGGGCTTTGGTGTGAACCGAGGTGACAGAAGGTTGACTTTGTTTTAAAGTTTTCTATTTCTGCAGTCAAAAGTAGCATAGGAGCAAAGTTTTTGTGAGGTTTTTCCCTTTTTCTTTGTTCTTGAAAAAAGAAAAATGCATCCTCCAGAAACCACCACCAAGATGGCTTCAGTTCGGTTCATGGTGACACCAACCAAGATCGATGACATTCCAGGGTTGTCAGATACCAGCCCAGATCTCAGCTCTCGATCTAGCTCCAGAGTAAGATTTAGCTCCCGGGAAAGCGTGCCTGAAACCAGCCGGAGCGAGCCCATGAGCGAGATGTCGGGAGCCACCACTTCCCTGGCAACGGTCGCCCTGGATCCAGCCAGCGACAGGACCTCTAACCCCCAGGATGGCACCGAGGGTGAGTAGGAGTCCGGGTGGAGGAGACTCATCGCTGAATTATTTATCCAGGTGGTCATCTGGGAGGCTGTTTTCCCATTTTACAGGAATCGAGGCCCCCGCTCCTTGAGGTGCTTAGAAGCCTGTAGAATACCGGGTGGCTGCAGTATGAATTTGGTTTACTGGAAGGTGTGTGGCAAGAAGGACAGCAAGTGTGTATTTTGACTTCCTCATTTTTGTCTTAAAACTGAAATGAGTCTCTTGGTGAAGAGTGAATCTCAAAGAGTTTTGTAGTTTTCCCCCACAGAGAATCCCAAACTGTAGAACTGAACGGATTGGTCAAATGCTCCCTACATGACTTCGGAGTTTTCACAGTCTGCTTTTGAGGGCAGTTAAAATGAGTAGGATTTTCTTAATCGTATTTTAAGTGACTTTCCCTCAGAGACTTTAGATGTGCATCACAAAATTGAAAATGGGTACTTTGCCAGAGACAGTGGTTCTGGTTAGCTCAGGTCCGATCGATGGACGTGCTGTTCTGCCGGATGGAGGGATTCTAAAGAGCCTTCCAGGGTGTGAACGCCGACGCCTGCTTTCTTCACGGGGAGCTTTAGGTGCAGTGTCTTCAGGACTGTGTTGTCTCAAGTCGCGAAGTCACACACAGCCACCCTGGCTCACGTGGACCCCTGCAGACCTTTAGGGTATGAAAGCAGAGTCAGCTAGCTTGGAAGTTTTCATGTGATTTAGTGGGAAAAGTGATGCAAGAGAGAGAGGAGATGAAACTGGAGTCTGGGCCGGCGCCACGGCTCACTAGGCTAATCCTCCGCCTTGCGCCGCCGGCACACCGGGTTCTAGTCCCAGTCGGGGCACCGATCCTGTCCCGGTTGCACCTCTTCCAGGCCAGCTCTCTGCTGTGGCCAGGGAGTGCAGTGGAGGATGGCCCAAGTGCTTGGGTCCTGCACCCCACGGGAGACCAGGATAAGCACCTGGCTCCTGCCATCGGATCAGCGTGGTGTGCCGGCTGCGCCTACCGTGGCGGCCATTGGAGGGTGAACCAATGGCAAAAAGGAAGACCTTTCTCTCTGTCTCTCTCTCACTGTCCACTCCGCCTGTCCAAAAAAAAAAAAAAAAAAAAAGAAACTGGAGTCTGAAACATTTCAGACTCTGAGGTTAAAGTTTGAGATCTGCTGCACTGCTTTGCGGGTGTCGTGTTGTGCTATCTTACGACTAATGTAGTCTTTCCAATCATAGAAATGTCCCGTTAAGAATCTGAAAGACTCTTAAAATGGTATTGTACCCAAGTTTTGACCTCAGCTGCTTTCTTGTGAAAGTGAAGCTGACTTAACATTTTCCGGTGTCAGGAAATAGTATTCTCCGAACCTAAAGGGTTCAGGAAACCAGAATGATTTTAGTTCCTTTATTCTGTTTGTGTTTTTAATGTCTGGAGACAAGGTAGATCTGGTAAGTGTATAGTTCTAGAATTCACTCACCCTAATCATTTCTTCTCTTATGGAGACAGTATGGGGTCATTTCTGGACTTAACTATTTTCAGCTTCTTGATGAGCCATACACTATGTTATGTGCATTATGTTAAAATTACAGTACAGAGTAAAAAATAATTTAGTATTACCTCTTCCCCCAAATTAATTCTAAATTCTACTTTTAGTTTTTATTCACCACACTGTATTTAGATTGTAAAACTACCAGGTAAACCCAATACTAGTGTTAATTTTTTCTTGTTCTATTTGTCATCGGGTGATTTGTAGTTGAGTGTTACTAGAGTTGTGACTTGTTATAGAATTGCATTTTTACTCCTTTAAAAAGTGGACTTATGTCAGTAATGTGTTAGACCTGAAAAACAGGATTCATGTCTATCTAGATTGCTGTTATCTTCAAGCATTCTTTACAGTCTGCAGTCGTGTAGTTTTTTTTTGGGGGGGAGTTAAAGATTTACTTATTTATTTGAAAGGTGGAGTTACAGAGTGAGAGAAGGAGAGAGAGATCTTCCACCCACTCGTTCCTTTCCCAAATGGACACAACAGCTAGGGTTGTGCCAGGCCGAAACCAGGAGCTTCTTTCGGGTCTCCCACATGGTTTCAGGGGCCCAAGGACTTGGCTCATCTTCTGCAACTTCTCCAGGCACATTAGCAGGGAGCTGGATCAGAAGTGTAAGGGCTGGGACTCAAACTAGTATCTATATGGGACACCGGCACTGCAGGCCGTGGCTCAACCCACCGTGCCACAGCACTGGCCCCATTGGTATACTTTTATACTATAAGCGTAAAACTTGGGGACATGTCTGAGTGAAATCTATGTTGTTTACATGGGTATAAAGTTAACGTTGCTTCTATAACTCTTCTTACTTAATGTTTATTTCTTGAAATTTATTTTTTTTATTTGAAAAACAATAAGAAGTCTTCCATCCCAGTGGCAGCCACGGTCAGGGCTGGGCCAGGCCAAAGCCTGAAGTCTCTCTCCCACATGGGTGGCAGGGGCCTAAGTACTTGAACCATCTTCTGCCTCTCAGGGTACACATTAGCAGGAAGCTGGAGCAGATGGGACGTAAGCTAGGACCCAGATCTGCACTCTGATACGGAATTCTGGTATTAAAAGCAGCCTCTTAAGCCACTGCTTTGGGCCCCTTACTTAATGTCTAAATGCTGTCTAATAACCAGATGAAAGGGAATTTAGCAATGTAGCCACTGGATAGCATTTCTGTCTTGGAAAACTACCTTTCTGCTTTCCCAGTGAGCTACTCTTTCTCTTTTTATTTTATAAAAAAATTCTTAAAATGGGGCCTGGCATTGTGGCGTAGTGAGTAAAACCATCCCTGCAATGCTGGCATCCCGTATGGATACCGATCTGTCCCAGCTGCTCCACTTCAGATCCAGCTCCCTGCTAATGGCCTGGGAAAAGCAGCAGAAAGTGGTCCAAGGATTAGGACCCCTGCCATCCATGTGGGAGACACAGATGAAGCCCCTGGCACAGCACGGGCCTTTGTGGTCATCTGGGGAGTGAACCGGCAGATGGAAGACCTCTCTCTCTCTCTCTCTCTCACTATCTCAATCTCTCTCTCCCCCTCCCTCCCTCTCTGTAACTCTATGAAATAAATAAATCTTTTTTAAAAATTCATAGGATAATTATCATCCTGTGGTAAATTTTCCTAACCATTAGAGATAACTGGTTACAAATATACTTATTTTACCTTTGGCTTCATAGTATGTAAATACTGTTGTTAAATTTACATATAGATCTTCCAAGAATGCTGCTGTTGAGAAAATCAGGGATCTAACCCACATTTTGTCCCTGGGTGCATTTAGTGAGGGAAAACAACTAACTACTTTTCTGCAGTGACTGTCCGTAAGCTCCTGATATATTTCAGAATTGGGCTTGCTTTTTTTTTTTTTTTTGGACAGGCAGAGTGGACAGTGAGAGAGAGAGAGACAGAGAGAAAGGTCTTCCTTTTTGCTGTTGGTTCACCCTCCAATGGCCGCCGCACTGCACTGATCCGGCAGGAGCCAGGTGCTTATCCTGGTCTCCCGTGGGGTGCAGGGCCCAAGCACTTGGGCCATCCTCCACTGCACTCCCTGGCCACAGCAGAGAGCTGGCCTGGAAGAGGGGCAGCCGGGACAGAATCTGGCCTCCCGACCGGGACTAGAACGCGGTGTGCCAGCGCCGCTAGGTGGAGGATTAGCCTGTTGAGCCATGGCGACGGCAGGGCTTGCTTTTTTAGCACTTACAATCTTGTGAATTTTTTTGCCTTTCTACATACTTTTGTGATTCTAATATTAATAATGATTCCCCTTTCCTCTCAAGTCCTACGCCTCCCACATTTTTTTCCCTAGAGAAACTTCCTATCTAAAGTTTTTTTTCTTGTTACATGCCTTTTACTCATCATACCACACAAACACGAGGTGACACTTTTTTTTTTAATTTTTATTCATTATTCATCTGAAAGGCAGAATGATGGAGAGAAAGGGAGAAACAAACTTTCCGTCTGCTGGTTTACTCCCCAGGTGCCTGCAACAGCCATGATAGGCCAGTCCAAAGCCAAGAGCCAGACACTCCAGCTAGGTCTCCCACATGGGTGGCGGGGCCCAAGTCCTTATGTCATCTGCTGCTGCCTTCCCAGGCACATTAGCAGGGAGCTGGATTGGAAGGAAGTAGAGCAGCCAGGTCTGGAACAGGCACTCTGATATCGGATATGGGCATCCTAAACTGTAGCAACATTACCCCAACACACGAGTTTTAGGTACTTACTGCTTTCTATACTTTAATTTTCCTACTTTTGATTTTCTGAGTAGATAATTTTATTTTTGCTCCCAAAGTATTTATAGTTTTTTCTTCATTTTGGTAAAATTCCAGGAAAATTTTTAGGACTATCCAATTGGTACATTCAAGAATCTTAGAACTGCATGATCTTGTGCTTTTTTTATTTTTTAAAGATTTATTTATTTATTTGAAAGGGAGAGGCAAAGGCAGAGAGAGAGAGGTCTTCCATCCGCTGGTTCACTGCTCAAATGGCTGCAATGACCAGCACCGGACAGATCTGAAGCTAGAAGCCAGGAGCTTCTTCTGGGTCTCCCACATGGGTGCAGGGGCCCAAGGACTTGGCCATTTTCTACTGCTTTCCTAGGCCATAGCAGAGAGCGGGATTGGAAGTGGAGGAGCCGGGACTTGAACCAGCGCCCATATGGGATGCCAGCAGTTCAGGCAGTAGCTTTACCCACTATGCCACAGCACCAGCCCCTGCCTTGTGCCTTAAAAATACATAACAAACAGTTGAGAGTATATGGTTTTGGAAATTAAATTATGAAAAAGAGTGGAGAATGAGGAAAGCATGTATAATATTTATATTTGAGTGTCACTTTTTTTTTTTTTTAATTATTTACTTGAAAAGCAAAGTGACTGAAAGAGGGATAGATCCTTCATCTGCTGGTTTACTTCCTAAATGACTACAACAGCCAGATCTGGGCCAGCCCAAAGCCAGAAGCCAGGTGCTCCATCCTGGTCTCCCAAATTGGTAGCAGGGGCCTTGTTAAGTTGGCCATCCTCTCTGCCTTCCTAGGCACTTTAACAGGGAGCTGGTTTAGAAGTGGAGTTGCTGGGAATTGAACTGATGCTGGATGTAGGATGCCAGCATTACAAGCAGTAGCTTAACTCTCTGGATCACAGTGCTGGTCCCTAGAGTGTATCACTTAAAAAAATTTTTTTTGTTTTTTTTGAAAGAAAGACTGAGTGAGAGCTCTCCTCCGTTGGTTCACTCCCACAAATGTATGCAACAGCATAGGCTGACACAATGTGAATCTCGCAGCTAGAAACTCAATCCAGGTCTCCCATGTGGGTGGAAGGAACCCAGTCACTTGACTCAGGGCTGCTGTGCCCTAGGGTATGCACTAGGACGAAGCTGGAGACAGGAGTACTGGTTGTTGAACCCTGGTATTCTAGCGTGGGATGCTAGCATCTTGACTTCAACACTGACCCCAAGTGTATCACTTCTATAATTGTTTTAGAAGACACAGCATGTTAGAACTGATGATTTAGGATCTAATTCTGGTTGTCTCATTTTAACAAGGAAAATAAGACTTATAAAGATAATTACAGATCAAATCGTAAGTGGCAAATTGAAGGCCAAAGTGCAGGCCTCCTGACTTCTGTGCAGTGCTCTTTGTTGTATCATTTTTCTTCTACCATGATTGACCTCTTTTACGTTTACTTAATAATTTCTTTAATTCAAATTATTGTTAAGAATAAGAATACCAGGGGCAGGCAGTGTGGCACAGTGTGTGATGCCTACATCCTATGTGAACACCAGTTCAAGTACCAGCTTCTCCACTTCTAATCCAGCTTCTTGCTAATGCACCTGGGAAGGCAGCAGAAGATAGCACAAGTACTTGAGCCTCTACCAAACATGTAGGAGACCTGGGTGGAATTCTAGGCTCCTGGCTTCAGCCTGGCCCAGCCCTGGCCTTTCTAGCCATTTGGGGGAGTGAACTAGTGGATGGAAAATCTTTCTCTGTTTCTCCCTTTCTCTCTGTAACTCTCCCTTCCAATAAATAAATAAATCTGTAAGTAATAATTAAATCAAAAAAGAGCAGGGGACATATTTTTATATACTATGCAGGCCCTACTACAGTTTAACCTTTTGTAATTCCATAAATACTATGCAAGACTATGATATATGAATAGAAGAGGCACTCTGGTATGTACTGTGGGAAATAAGCAGGCAGGTAGTTTCTATCTTGAGAAATCTTTTTTTTTTTTTTTGACAGGCAGAGTGGATAGTGAGAGAGAGAGACAGAGAGAAAGGTCTTCCTTTTTGCCGTTGGTTCACCCTCCAATGGCTGCTGCGGCCGGCGCATCATGCTGATCTGAAGCCAGGAGCCAGGTGCTTCTCCTGGTCTCCCATGTGGGTGCAGGGCCCAAGGACTTGGGCCATCCTCCACTGCACTCCCGGGCCACAGCAGAGAGCTGGCCTGGAAGAGGGGCAACTGGGATAGAATCCAGCACCCCAACCGGGACTAGAACCCGGTGTGCCAGCGCTGCAATGTGGAGGATTAGCCTGTTAAGCCACGGCGCCGGCCTGAGAAATCTTATAGTATAGTGGTGAAAATGATTAGCATACTTTCTTCCTTCCTTACCAGTATTTGTTATGGGTCAGGCCTTGTGCTGAGTGTTAAGGATACAAGACAGAGAAAAGTAATCTGTTACCTGTTACCTCTTCTGAAGAAAGTTATGATCTAATAAAGAAAGCAATATATATATATATTTATAATGCTGTATGACAAGTGCAGCAATAGAAATACGCAAAGAAAATGATGAACTTAAAATGGTGAGGTTAAGTGAGGTTTCCAAAGACGTAACCAGGTTAAAGACTGTGGTTAGACTGTTGACTGGTGAACAGTGTCAGAGGTGGGGCATTTCCTGTGTTAGTGTGATCTAGAGCAGAGTCGAAGTAAAAGCCAGTTGCATCAAGTTGTTCTAAGTATACCAGTTCTGAGTCCGTTTGTTACCAGATTTTTGTTTAGAGGTCTTAGAGTTCCAGAGATAATTTAAATGAGTCCTTTCTTTAGGGACTCTCTGAAATCTTTTCTGATTGAACCCCACACTTAGATGGAATAGCCCAGGTCTTTGTGCCCCTATATGCCTTGTCCAAACTTTTAGTATAGTAACCTCTTATATTTCACTGTTTTTATTTATATATAATCTTTGTCAACCAGACTGTAAGGATCCTGAGGACAAGGGCGCAGGAATTATTTGTACCTAGTGCAGTGTGGTAACTTGTATGTAATAAATACTGTGTTGATGATCTAGACTGAAAAAATAAATTACACAGAAATGTTAAAATACCATTATAAAGGCAAATCAAATGTATATGTTAGAGCAGTGGTGCCTCATCTGGCTGCATGTTGGAATGGTCTAGAGAACTTTTTATTATTTAAAAAAAATTTTTTTCCCCAAAAGTCATAGGGACAGAGTGCTCCCATCTGCTGGTTCAATTCCCAAATGTCTGCAATGGCCAGAGCTGGTCCAGGGTGAGAGCTGGGAGTAGGGAAGACAATTCCAGTCCCTGAGGAGGATGGTAGGAACCCCATTACTTGAGCCATCACTGATACCTCCCCAAAGAGCTGGGAATCAAATCTAGACACACTGATGTCGGACAGCGCCTCTTACTGGCTTCTTCACTGCTAGGCTGTTTGCCACCCCCACCCCAAACACACACACTTAAAAAAAAATACTTTGAAAGAAACTTCTAGTTTTTCTGTCCAAAACCAAAATAAGTGAATTACATTGTATAGGCAATCACACGTGATTTTTCCCCTTCCCTTAAGTATAACTTGTAAATTATATGAATTTTTGAGTATTATCCATGTTTTACTTTGGTTTACCACTAGTGAGGTATAACATTATATAAAGAAGTAATATGGATTTAAAAAAAAAAAAAGTACACTGATTTTGTACCTTATCAGCTTGTTTGATAGCTTGCTTTGATAATTTTTTTTAAAGATTTATTTATTTATTTGAAAGAGTTACGGGGGGGGTGTGGGGGGGTCTTCCATCCGCTGGTTCATGCCCCAGATGGCTGCAATGGCCAGAGCTGCACTGATCTGGAGTCAGGAGCCTCCTCATGTGGGTGCAGGGGCCTAAGTACTTGGGCCATCTTCTACTGCTTTCCCAGGTCATAGCAGAGAGCTGGATTGGAAGAGGAGCAGCTGAGACTAGAACAGGATGCCGGTGCTCAGGCCAGGGCTTTAACCCACTGCGCCATGGCGCCGGCCCCAATAATTTAAAAAAAAAAACAAAAAAGACTTTATAGTATCACTTGTCTAAAACATGTTGGTTATATGCCACAGCTGCCCTATCCCTATATACTCCTGTCCCTATTTCATAACCTGTGACTGAACTTTTTAATACACTGCTTTATACTATGAGAAGCAGTCAACCAAATCCAGAAGGTATGAAACTTTATGAATAACTAGATTCTGCAACAAACAAACGGCTTGGGGTGGAAGACGAGTGATGGGACAAGCGGGAAATCTATTACAGATAAAAAGAGGCAAGTCAACCAGATGCAATGTGTGGATCTGTTTTAGGTCACAGTGGAACAAAACAACTGTAAAAAGTCACTTTGGAGATCACTGGAGAAATTTCAACATGTACCTAGTATTAACATTAAATATAAAGATTTATTTATTTATTTGAAAGAGTTGGGGGGAGAGAGAGAGATAGGGTTAGAGATAGCTTCCACCTGCTGGTTCACTCCCCAGGTACTTAGGCCATCTTGTGCTGCTCTCCCAGGCCATTAGCGGGGAGCTGGATTAGATATGGAGCAGCTAGAACTCGAATCCATGCCCATATGGGATGCTGGCATCACAAGTGGTAGCTTTACTCACTGTGACACGGCACCAACCCCAATATTAAAAAAAATATTAAGGATATTTCTTAGATATTTTATGACATTGTGGTATGTAAATACAAATGTAAAGCTCTTACCTGTGGAAGTGCATATTGGAAATATTTACAGGTGAAATGACATGTAATCCAGCACCTCCTCTGCCCCCCCCCCCCCCCGAAAAAGTTGGGGAGAGATGGACACATCAAGATTGACAGATGTTTTTAATTTGTTTAAGTGAAGTAAGACATACATGTGGCAAAGTAGATTAAGCCGCTGCCTGTGCTGCCAGCTGGAGGACATGCTGGTTCTCATCCTGGAGAGGAGGAATTTCCACAAGAGCTACAGAAGTGAGCAGAAACAAGAGACTTTATTGAAAGCAAGGAGCCTTCTGATGCAGTAGTTGGGAGGGGTACTCCACAGGAAGAGCCGCCTCCTGCCCTGAGCCCAGAGCTTGCGGGTACAGGCTTTTATGAAGGTGCCGAAAAGGGTGGATAACTCTTAAAACTTTGTCCAGTCAGTGGGGCAGAAAGGATCATGTGAATACGCACTTTGATTGCCTATGTAAGAATGAGTTAGTAGCCACTCCGGGAGACACTCAGGGAGATGGGGTAGGAATTGTTGTCCAATCAGCAAGCAGTGGATCTCATGCCTCCGGCAGGGATCAGGGAGCATCAGTGGGCTACCTCTAGCAAACACCCAGGTTTTATGATGAAGCTATGGGTAGCTAGAGGCCTTCCCCAAGAAGGAGCAACCATTGTCTTTTTTCTCTTTTGAAGGGACTTTGTTCTCCTTTTTCTGTTTTTGTTTTTTTTTTTGTTTGTTTGTTTTTTTAAGATTTATTTATTTATTTGAAAGAGTTATGCAGAGAGAGAGGCCTTCCATTCGATGGTTCACTCCCCAACTGGGCTGCACTGAACTGAAGCCAGGAGCCAGGAGCTTCTTCCAGGTCTCCCACCCGGGTGCAGGGACCCAAGGACTTGGGCCATCTTCTGCGGCTTTCCCAGGCCACAGCAGAGAGCTGGATCAGAAGTGGAGCAGCCAGGTCTTGAACTAGTGCCCAAATAGGATGCCAGCGCTTCAGGCCAGGATGTTAATCCACTGTGCCACAGCACCAGCCCCTCCTTTTTCCATTCTAACAGGGATCTTACCTAACTTCCTATTGACCCATCTAACTCCTTACTGTATAATCATTGGTTTGAGTCCTTGCTCCTCCACTTTCAGTTCAGCTTCTGTTAATGTGTGTAGGAAAGCAGCAGAAGATGGTCGGAGTATTTGGGCCCCTGCTACCTACATGCGAGACCCAGCTCCTGGCTGATGAGGTCATTTGGGGAGTGAACCAGCATATGGAAGATCTTTCTGCATCTTCCCCTCTTTCTCTTTAACTCTTCCTTTCAAATAAATAATTTTTTTAAAGGTTTTATTTATTTGAGAGATAGAGTTATAGACAGAGGGAAACATTTTCTGTCCACTGGTTCACTTCCCAAATGGCCACAATGGCTGCAGCTGGGCCGATCCGAAGCCAGGAACTTCTTCCAGGTCTCGCATGCAGGTACAAGGGCCCAAGGACTTGGGCCATCTTCTGCTGCTTTCTGAGGCCATAGCAGAGAGGATCAGAAGAGGAGCACCTGGCACTAGAACCTGCACCCATATGAGATCGGGTGCCACAGATGGAGGTCCACAATGTGGGCCCCAGAAATCTTTTTTAAAGGTACATGAATATTTCATGTTATCATTTTCTCAGCTTTTGTTATGTTTGAAAATATCTACAGTAAAAATGTAAACAAATGAATTGCTCTGAAGAAAGCTGCTTTAGTAGAATACTGTAAATATTTGATTAAACATCAGTGACTGGTAAAGTGTGTCAACTTCTTTTATCTTTGGTGATGTCTTTTCTGTCCTCAGTTTTTCCATCGTGAGCCCTCATTCTTTTCCTATCAGTAACACCCTTCTTGATTTCAGATTCTCATAAACTTTGCTATTATCTTTCATGGAGAGGAAGGGTAGAGAAAGAAGTACTCCTAAACTCTTGGAGGGTTAGGAACCTTATAAAACTCATGCTTGCCCATTTTTAAATGGGCTGTTAGGATAAGGGGGCTGTTTTAATACTGATAGATAACTTGTGATGACTAATGAGGACAAAATTACACCATAAGCTTTTTTTTTTTTTTTAAAGATTTTATTTAATCATTTGAGAGGTAGAGTTACAGTGAGAGGGAGAGACAGAGAGAGAGGTCTTCCTTCCACACCATAAGCTTTTGTTTCATGGCTGCTGCTTTTGCTCCTTGTGCAGAATACATACTTTTGGGCTACCAACAACTTTGAGCAAGTTCTGAAAGGACAGTCCCTTATGCCCTGGATATCATGGCTTTAAGGTCATCTTTACTGAGAAGGGCAAGCTGCATTTCAGTCCCTTTCCCCTTCCCCTTGCCCTGTTGCCTATTAACACCTTTGTGCACAAGCTGCAGGGCTACACCTGGTGGGTTTGTTGACTCAGACTAATGCAAATTATATGTGTTTGAAGTTTTTGGTGATGTGTGTTCTTGGCAGTAGGTATGAAAGTTTATTTTGTAAATTATTATTTTGTGAATGTTAGAACAATACTATTTTAATGAAGCTTTTAGATTTTACAGCTGAATGGAAAAACAAGATATTATCTGTTAAAACCCTGATATTAGTGCTTTGATATATTTTGTGGAATCTCTGTGATTTCATTTGAAGGTATGAGCAGAAAACTGAACAATCTATAACACACATACAACACCTTGCTATAACTTCAAAGATTCAGTAGTGAAAATACTATATCCATATTGTTAGGTTTTAAGATGTGCATTTGTCATATTTTAACATTTCCAACATTTAGTTGCATTTTATTTTTGAAGGATTTTTAAGCTACTGTTAAATCATTTGTGAGCCGGCACCGTGGCTTAACAGGCTGATCTTCTGCCTTGCGGCACCGGCACACCAGGTTCTAGTCCCGGTTGGGGCGCCGGATTCTATCCCGGTTGCCCCTCTTCCAGGCCAGCTCTGTGCTATGGCCCAGGAAGGCAGTGGAAGATGGCCCAACTCCTTGGGCCCTGCACCCGCATGGGAGACCAGGAGAAGCACCTGGCTCCTGGCTTTGGATCAGCACGATTCGCCAGCCGCAGCGGCCATTGGAGGGTGAACCAACGGCAAAAAGGAAGACCTTTCTCTCTGTCTGTCTCTCTCACTATCCAATCTGCCTGTCAAAAAAAAAAAAAAATCATTTGTGAAACTTACAGTTAACATGATTCTGATTTTTTAAAATTTATTTATCTGGAAGGCAGAGTTACGGAGAGGCAGAGGCAGAGAGATCTTTCATCCAGTAGTTCATTCTTCAGATGGCGGCAACGGCTAGAGCTTGGCTGATCTGAAGCCAGGAGCCAGGAGCTTCTTCCTGGTCTCCTATGCAGGTGCAGGGGCCCAAGGATTTAGGCCATTATCTAGTGTTTTCCCATAGCAGAGAGCCAGATTGGAAGTGGAGCAGCCAGGTCTCGAACCGGCATCCCATATGGGATGCTGACACAAGCCATGCCATAGCACTGGCCCACGATTCAGAATTAAAGTCAGTCATATAAATAAATTACTCAGAAGCTATTATGCAAACCTGAAATTTTGAAGTTATCTTGAATGTCTTAACAGAAGAAAAACATAAGAGCTGAAGCTTTTAGCTTCTTAAATTTGTAGTTGGGTGGCTGAGAAGTATAGAAGAAGGAAAAAAAAAAGGATATTGGAGACTGGCGCTGTGGCGCAGCGGGTTAAAGCCCTGGCCTGAAGCGCTGGCATCCCATATGGGCACTGGTTCGAGACCCAGCTGCTCCTCTTCCGATCCAGCTCTCTGCTGTGACCTGGGAAAGCAGTAGAAGATGACCCAACTCCTTGGGCCCCTGCACCCATGTGGGAGATCCTGGCTCCTGGCTTTGGATCAGCGCAGCTCTGGCTGTTGCAGCCAATTGGGGAGTAAACCAACCTCTCTCTCTGCCTCTCCTGTCTCTGTGTAACTGACTTTCAAATAAATAAATAAAATCTTTAAAAGAAAGTATATTATTAGGAAATGACAGGTTTGTCTAGGTCTTAATTCTAATGATATTAGTCCTTTTTTTGTTTTTAAATTTCCTGGTATTTTAGCCCAGAACTGGGTTTTGGTTTGGCATTTCCTTACTAAATCAGTGGAGCAGCTTTTGGCTTACATTTTCATTACTGCATTGCGTGTCCTTGCTATGTTTCTAATGGTTTGAAAAATCCACAGAAAATATTCAGTTTATGACATTCATCTGTTTAATCATGACTGTTTGCCAAATAACATCTGAATTTCCTGCAATTTATCAGACAGATCTGCTTTAACTTGGGGTGGGTTTATGTATTTTTCAGATATTTAGTTTAAAACCAAGAAAACACTAATAAATTAAAAATTCTTATGTATACATGAACATTTTCATTTTGAGGAGCTATGAGAACTTGAATCCAACTGAAATATTTTTGTTCTATTTTTGAGAGCATTTGCCTTTACCATATTTAAACTATTATTTTTACTGCCAGAAATAGTAACTTATTTTCACAACTGGCTAATTTACATCCTAAGTAGCATGAAGAGAATACGCTTTGATGATTTATTTTTTTCTGGTTTAGCAATGTGCCACATTCCAAATAAATTTTAAGAATATATCAGGAGTCCGGCACTGTGGCATAGTACGCTAAGCCTCCACCTGCAGTGCCAGCATCCCATATGGGCGCTGGTTCTTGTCCCAGCTGCTCCTCTTCCCATCCAGCTCTCTGTTATAGTCGGGAAAGTAGTAGAGGATAGCTGAAGTCCCTGGGCCACTGCACCCACCTGGGAGACCCGGAAGAAGCTCTCAGCTCCTGGCTTCAGATCAGCTCAGCTCCAGCTGTGTGGCCATTTGGGGAGTGAACCAGTAGCAGATGGAAGACCTTTCTGTCTGTAGCTGTACCTCTCAAATAAATAAATAAATAAATCTTTAAAAAATTGATCAGAAATAGAGAATTATCCTTTCCAGTTAGATGAATTACTGCTTTTCCTTTCCTGAAAAAATTATGTTTCAATATTATTTCATTTAAGAAAGTTTTTTTGGAAATAAAGCTCTTTAAGTAATATTTTAATAATTAGGATGAAACCAACATTTTTATCTTGAGTCCATTATTCCAGGTGATTTATACTGTAAATGACTTCCATGGATATTAGAGTTTCTGAATGTTCTTGGAATATTTTCTATGTACTGGTGTACTCTTTATAGGAATTCTAATTTTTGTGAATTCTTCCTTTTCCTTCAGGTATTCCATTTTTCATTCATCATAAAAAGCTGGATCATTATAATCAACAGTTAGACATTCTCTCAATGCAGTTTTCTTTCCAGATTCCTTGCAACATTTGGTAAAATCTTCAACTTGTTCAGAAGAACCTCTCTTTGGCTTTTTCTCATTAATTTAGGGAGCAAAACGTCTTTTTTGCCATGTTTGAGATGCTGCTTTGCAGGATGGAAAGCCATCTCAGCAGGCAGAGAAAAGTCTCTTTTGTGATCAGATGGAATTTTTCTCATCCACAAGAAAACTGAGGCTGATGAGGTTAAATAACCTGTTCAAGACCGTTTCAGTAATTAATTAAAGAACAGTGATTTGAGGCCAGGCATGTGGATTCCAATGCCAGTATTTTTGTTATCATACTGCACTTTCTCTGGTATACTAATAAGGATTAGAGACTTTTATTAAGCTGCAGTTGTGTAGCAGGGTAGATAAAATGTAAAAGAAATGTAGTTTTTATGTTCTGTTGACATTTTTGGCATTATTTTGTTCTGATTTGGAGGCATGAGAGGGAAAATTAAAAACAAAAGGTTAAAAAAACCACACACACACACACAGCATCAGGGCTGGCATTTTGGCATAGTGGTTAAAGCTGCCGCCTGAGAAGTAGGCATACCATTTGGGTACCAGCTTCTTTACTTCCCATCCAGCTCCCTGCTAATGCACCTGGGGAAGCAGCAGAGGATGGCTCAAGTGCTTAGGCCTCGGCCACCCACGTGGGAGACCCAGAGGAAGTTCCTGGCTTCAGTCTGGCCTGGTCCTGGCCATTGAGGCCATTTGGGGAGTGAGCCAGTGCATGGAAGGTCTCTGTCTCTCCCTCTCTCTCTGTAACTCTGCCTTTCAAATAAATATAATAAATCTTTAAGAAAAAAACAGTGTCATATTCCCTGAATAACTTAGATTTGTGTTCCTAAAAGAAAATCCAGTCTAAAGATATATATTTCATTGCCGTTTACGTACATGATGTGAAAATGGCTAGGACAGTGAAGTAGTACTGAGTTACACAAACAGTTATTGATTTTGCTACATTAGTCCATCTGTCCTAAAGTTAATGCAGATTCATATTTTGATTGAACTCTCAGTAGGAAATCTATTTTAAAATGGAGTTTTGTTTAAGGGGAAGAAGAATGCAATGACCTATAAAAACATTTTGTTCTCTGAGGTGAATTAAATTAACAAGGAAATTTTGACGTGTGTTTTCATTTTCCTTTCCTTATATTTTTGGAAATACATCCTTAGTTTTGACAATATGTTGTCTAATTTCAGATTTATTTACTGTACACTGTTTTCACGTTTATGGGAAATCCATGTTTTAAAAGAAGATTTAATTGAAAGAGTTACGAGAGAGAGAGAGAGAATCTTCCATCTGCTGGTTCATGCCCCAGATGGCCCCAGCAGCATGGGCTGGGCCAGGCTAAAGCCAGGAGCCAGGAGCTGCTTCCTGGTCTCCCACGTGGATGGCAGGGGCCCAAGCACTTGGGCCATTTTCTGCTGTTTGCCCAGGAGCATTAGCAGGGAGCTGGATCAGAAATGGAGCAGCTGGGACATGAACCAGTGCCCATATGGGATGCTGGCTTCACAGGCGGCAGCTTAACCCACTGTGCCACAACGCAAGCCCTGAGAAGCCTATTTTTTAACCTAGCAAGTATTTTGTAATAAAAGAATGAAATGTCCTACAGCGAAAATGAAACCTGAGTGGGTTATTGAGCAATCCATGTTCATGACTGTCAGTGCTACCTGTTTGGTTGGTGATTTGGAGTCCTATTGTACCGTGATTATAATGCCAATAGATTAAAGAAAGCACTAGCAGCCAGGAAACAGGTAACAGTGGAAGCTGAGGACTGAGTCCTCAGAGGCATTTGATAATGTCTCCTTTAGTATTTGGGTCAGCAGCTAAAATGGCCATGTAGGTATCAGGTTAGCTGGCCATCCCTCCTGCTGCCTCCTTCTTACGCCTAGTGAAGATTCATAGCTGGAGGTCCCCAAAGAAGTAACTGGGCAAGATGATGGTGTGTTGTGCTTTCAGGGTTCCTTCTTGCAGAGGTGGGGGATACCTGGCTCACAGGCTGTATAAGCCCACAAAATCATTTGGTCTGACCCTGCCAAGGCAACTTCAGGCAGGACTTGAAATTCAATAAATCTAAAGCAGACTAATTTTCAAGTTGATAATCGTGTATGGCCTACAAATGATGTTATAAATATCCAAATGGCCCTTGGCAGGGAAATGGTTTCTCCACCCCTGGTAGCATATTGTACTTACAGTTTTATGTTACCTTTTATTCCATAGTTAAGTGGACAAGGCTGTGAGCTTAAGGGCAGGAACAGTCTTTACTCTTCACTTCATTGCTACTTCCTGGCACATACTGGGCACTCAGATAATATTGAATAGATGCACAATTCCTTCAACCTCAGTAAAGCATGAAATTTTCCTGATGCTTTGAGAACTGTGGCTTCCTTACTCTACCATATTATGACTCTCTTAGATTTTTATCATCTTTCAGTGCTTAGCCCTGAAATTCATTATATAATAATCACTGTTATCATTTCATAAAAATCCATTTTCATATATAATTTCATATAATTTTTAGATGCAGGACTTTTAGATATACTAAGTCCTTTCTACTTATGATAGTTGGTCTTCACCAGAGTAATTGATTTATTCATTTAATTCTTTCTGTAATTATCTACATAATAAGGCAAAATTTAGAATTTGTGATAATTTTGGGGCCTGCATTGTGACATCGTGAGTTAAGCCACTTCCTTCAACGCTGACATCCTGTACAGGCACCAGCTCCTGACTCACATGCTTCACTTCGATTCAGCTTCCTGCTAATGCGCCTAGAAAAGCAGCAAAAGACAGCCCAAGTGGTTGGGCCCCACTCACCCACGTGGGAGACCTGGGTGAAGCTCCTGGCTGCACCCAGCCCTGGCTATTGCAGCCATTTGGGGAGTGAACCAGCAGATGGAAAGTGGAAATAAACCAGATTTATTTTTTATTTATTTGAAAGGAAGTTAGGAGGGAGAGAGGTAGGGAGGGAGGGAAAGAGGTAGGGAGAGAGGGAAGGAGAAAAAGAGCGCGCTTCTATCTGATGGTTCAGAGTTAGAGAGCGCTTCTATCTGATGGTTGAGAGAGAGAGAGCGAGAGAGAGCGCTTCTATCTGATGGTTCACTCCCCAAATAGCCACAATAACTGGGGCTGGGCCAAGCCGAAGCTAGCAGCACAGCTTCTTCCAAGTCTCCCATGTGAGTGAAGGGGCCAAAACACTTGGACTGTCTTCCATTGCTTTTTCCCAGGCACATTAGGAAGTGGAGCAGCCAGAACTGGGGAGCTGGATCAGAAGTGAAGCAGCCAGGACTAGAACCAGTGCCCATGTGGGATACCAGCATTGCAGGAGGAGGCTTAACACGCTGTGCTGCAATGAGGGCCCCTGGTTTGCATTATAGACAAAGGCTTAATGCTCCGCTAAATGAAGAGTTCAACAAGTAAAAAGACCATAGTTCAACAAGAATATTAATTTTGATATTTTAATATTTTCAGGGTTTGCTGAATATGATAAAGAAAATATGTGTGTGTGTGTGTGTATATACATACATACGTATCCTTATGAATGGAGTACACTTTTCACTCTCCTTCTGTAGCAGTAACTCCAAATTTAAATAGAGAACTGCTCATCTCTTCTTATAACCTGTTAATAGAATTCTTTTTTTTTTTTTTGACAGGCAGAGTGGATAGTGAGAGAGAGAGACAGAGAGAAAGGTCTTCCTTTTTTGCCGTTGGTTCACCCTCCAATGGCCGCTGCGGCCGGTGCATCTTGCTGATCTGAAGCCAGGAGCCAGGTGCTTCTCCTGGTCTCCCATGCGGGTGCAGGGCCCAAGGACTTGGGCCATCCTCCACTGCACTCCCGGGCCATAGCAGAGAGCTGGCCTGGAAGAGGGGCAACTGGGATAGAATCCAGCGCCCCATCCGGGACTAGAACCCGGTGTGCCGGCGCCGCAAGGCAGAGGATTAGCCTGTTAAGCCATGGCGCCGGCCTATAGAATTCTTTAACACGGAAATATTCAGCGTGTAGTATGAGGACCTGTCTGTGAGGAGATAAATTTAGAATTTTTTAAAGAAAGTGTATAGTTTGATAAGCAATTTCATGTCTATTGAATCTAAACTTGTTTGGTATATACTTATTTTATCTTCATAATAATTCATCTTATTTTTTAAAATATAATTACTTATGATATATTGGAAGTTTAAAGAAAAAAATCCTTTACCAGAGATAATTTTCAAAGCACCACTCTAAAACAGTGGTTCATAGCCTTTTGTTTGTGTGCCTAGCCTTATGAATGATGCCACACTACAGGAGGTTTGGAGGAGTGTTTCTCTACCAGTGGACATATTAAAATTTTTGGAAGTTTTTTTTTTTTTTTTAATATTTACTCATTTATTTGAAAGAGTTACACAGAAGGTGAGGCGGAGAGAGAGGTCTTCCATCCACTGATTCACTCCCCAGATGGCTGCAATGGCCAGGGCTAGCTAGGCTAAAGCCAGGAGCTAGGAGCACTTGGGCCATCTGCTGCTGCTTTCCCAGGCCATAGCAGAGAGCTGGATCGGAAGAGGAGCAGCCAGGGTTAGAACTGGTGCCTATATGGGATGCCAGTGCCGCAGGCAGGGGCTTAGCCTATTATGCCACAGCACTGGCCCCTAATTCATGTATATTAAAGAAATAATTCATACTTTTTTTTTCTCAGACAACATCTCTTCTAATAGGATGAATTATTATTTATATTTGTTATAAAAACTTTATAAAATATGTGGTTGAGTATAAAACATAAATCAACCTTTGTAGCTGAAAGTTCCTTATAAATTGGCCTTAAAGGGGACAGCATTGTAGCTTAGTGAGTTAAGCCTATGTTGTGGGCATACCACATGAGTGCCAGTTTGAGTCCTGGCTATTTAACCTCTGATCCAACTCCCTGCAGTGAGCCTGGCAAAGCAGCAAGAGATGACCCGAGTACTTGGATCCCTGCACCTGCATAGGAGCCCCCGTGGACTTCCCAGCTCCTGCCTTTGGCCATCTGGGGAGTGAACCAGCAGATGGCAAATCTCTCTCTCTCTTAATCTCTCTCTCTCTTTTTTCAGTAACTCTGCCTTTCAAATAAATAAATAAATATTTTTAGAAAATTGTTCTTGATCAAGAAAATTAAGATATAGCTAATTTTTATTTGTATCTAATTGCTGGCCAGTGCTTACAGAAATTTAGTAAACAGTGGCTGCATTAAATATTTTGAAATATTTACTTACTATATTGGAAATAGTGGCTTAGAAGTAGATTCCACTTTGTTTGCAATTTCTTTGAAAATACTATTTATAATAAACCAAATACTGTAGATGTGATACTATTGTTGGTTACAATTTTAAAGTTTCCTTAGGTGTAGCTAGATTTCAGTAGTGGAGCAAGCACTCTGAATGGTGCCTTAAAACCACAGGGCTATAAAAGTCCATAAGATTTTAATATTTTGAAGTCAGAATTTTTCTTTGCTCAGCATTCCCACTAAATCTTTGTTTGTGTTTGCACATATTTTTGCAAAGTCTAATGTTCAAGTCTAATGTATTTGAGTGAGAGAATGCTATGAGAAGGTGTAGACCGATAAAGATAAATTAAGGCTACTGTAGCTATTCTCCTAGAATCTAGTCTGTTTTACTTTTTTTATTACATTTTAAAAGATTTATGTATGTATACATTTGAAAGAGTAACAGAGAGTTAGAAGGAGAAACACAGAAGAGTGCATACTCTTCCGTCTACTGGCTCACTTCCCAAATGGCTGCCACAGCTGAGGCTGGGTCAGTCCAAAGCCAGGATCCAGAAACTCCCTCTGGATCTCCGACATGGATAGCAGAGGCCTAAGTACTTGGGCCGTCATACACTTTCTTCCCAGGTACATTAGCAGGAAGCTGGGTCAGGAGCAAAGCAGCTGAGAGTCAAAGTTGATTCAAAGTTGATTCAGCTCCAATATGAGATGTTGGCATCGCAAACAGAGGCTTAACCCACTGTGCCACAGTATTTTTACACTTTTAAATTTTAGAGCAGTTTGTATTTATTTTACAGCATTTCTAATAGTACTTTGATCATGTTTAATCTCATATTTTATTTAAAAAAGAATTCTATTAAATACATTATCAATGTATTTAAACTTTCAAAAATTACCAGAACTTTCACAAATCTGCATAATGCTCTTCAGAATGACATTTAGTACGACTGCTGTATTCAGAACATATGTGTCTTTTTAATTCCAAGGATTTTGTTTAGTACTCACTTATAGAAGTTTTTTTTTTTTAATTTTTTTAAAAGATTTATTTTATTTATTTTAAAGAGTTACACAGAGAGGTAGAGAGAGAGAGAGAGAGAGAGAGAGAGAGCTTCTATCTGCTGGTTCACTCCCCAAATGGCTGCAATGGCCGGAGCTGCGCCGATCCATAGCCAGGAGCCAAGATTCTCCTCCAGGTCTCTCACACGGGTGCAGGGGCCAAGGACTTGGGCCATCTTCTGCTATCCCAGGCCACAGCAGAGAGCTGGATCAGAAGAGGAGCAGCCGGGACTCGAACTGGCACCCATATGGGATGCCAGCGCTTCAGGCCAGGGCTTTAACCCACTGCGCCACAGTACCGGCCCCTAGAAGTTTTCTTTTTCTTTCTTTCTTTTTTTTTTTTTTTTTTTTTTTTGACAGGCAGAGTGGACAGTGAGAGAGAGAGACAGAGAGAAAGGTCTTCCTTTTACCGTTTGTTCACCCTCCACTGCGGCTGGCACACTGCACTGATCCGAAGCCAGGAGGCAGGTGCTTCTCCTGGTCTCCCAAGCGGGTGCAGGGCCCAAGCACTTGGGCCATCCTCCACTGCATTCCTGGGCCACAGCAGAGAGCTGGCCTGGAAGAGGGGCAACCGGGGCAGAATCCGGCGCCCTGACGGGGACTAGAACCTGGTGTGTCGGTGCCGCAGGCAGAGGATTAGCTATTGAGCCACAGTGCCGGCTAGAAGTTATCTTAAAAAAAGTTTCCTTGCATTATGGACCCATTTTTAGCATGAATGGTTACTTGATAATTTTCAGCAATAAGATCAGTGGTTCTATGTTACTTGTATAGCTTTCAATTGATACAGTTCTCAGTTTTTTGAGAACCAAGAGAAAATACATCTGATTTTCTCTAAAATTGAGTGATTTTTCATGATATATCAGTGTTTGACAATCTGATAATGACTGTGTTGAAAATAATTTCCACTGACTCTTAGTTGTTTCAGTTTTCTCATTAAATCTAATAAGTCTTCATTTGTTTTAAATAAATGAGTTGAATAAAACAACCCATTAAAAATAAGGTGAGTGGGGCCAGCACTGTGGCGTAGAAGGTGAAGCTGCCGCCTGCAGTGCCAGAATCCCACATGGGCACTGGTTCAAGTTCCAGCTGCTCCTCTTCCAGTCCAGCTCTCTGCTATGGCCTGGGAAAGCAACAGAAGATGGCCCAAATCATTGGGCCCCTGCTCCCACGTGGGAGACACAGAAGAAACTCCTGGCTCCTGGCTTTGTATTGGCGCAGCTCTGGCCATTGCAGCCAATTGGGGAGTGAACTAGCAGATGGAAGACCTTCCCTCTCTGTCTCTGTCTCTGTCTCTCTCTCTCTCTCTCTCTGCTTCTCCTTCTCTCTCTATGTAACTCTGACTTTCAAATAAATCTTTAAAAAACAAAATAAGGTGAGCTATGATTAAAAATAATTAAAAATAAGTGTTCAGTGGTTAAGATGCCAGCATCCCACATCAGAGTGCCTGAGTTTGATTCCTGATTCTCCCTCCAGCTTCCTGCTTGTGCAGACTCTGGGAGGCAATAGTGATGGCTTAAGTGATAGGGATTCTGCCACTCTCAGAGGGAGACCTGGATGGAGTTCCAGCTCCCAGTTTTGGCCCTGCCCAGCGCCCAGCTCTGACTTTTGAGGAATGAACAAGCTAATGGAAGCACACATTCTCTTGCTTTCTCTTTCATTTGGGGAATGAACCAGCTCATGGAAGCACACTCTCTTGCTTTCTCTCTCTGCTTGTCAAATTTTAAAAAAGGTTATTTATGTATTTGTTTGAAAGAGTTTCAGAAAGATAGAGGGTGAGAGGGAGAGAGAGAGAGATATCATCCATCCACTGATTCACTCCCCCAGTGGCCATAACTCCTGGGGCTGGACCAGGCTGAAGCCAGTAGCCTGGAACTCCATCCTGGTCTCCTATGTAGCCAAACACTTGGACCATCTTCTGGTGCTTTCCCAGGCACATTATCAGGGAGCTGGATGGGAAGTGGAGCAGCAGGGACTTAAACCAACACTCATACAGGATGCTGGCATGACAGGCAGCTTTTTAGCTTACTATGCCTCAACACCAGCCCCATGTCAAATAAATTTTTTAAATAATAAAAATTGGATAGTGTGGCATGGTAAATTATAATTTCTAAATACTTCCTAAAATAGACCTGTTCTGAAGAATGGGGAATGTTAGCTTTTTTTCCCCCAATTTGTTTTATTTATTTGAAAGGCAGAGTGAAAGAGAAAGGGGGAGACCGAGTAAAAGTGATCTTCCATCTACTGGTTCACTCCCCAAATGGCCACATCAGTTTGGGCTGAGCTAGGCAGAAGCCAGGAGTCAGGAACTCCATCCCGGTCTCCCATGTGGGTGGCACCCACCCAAATACTTGGACCATCTTTTGCTGCTTTCCCAGACACATTAGCAGGGATCTGGATCTGCAGCAGAGCAACCAGGACACACTAGCACTCCAATATGGGATGATGGAGTTCCTAGCAGTGGCTTAACCCATTAGGCCACATGTTGACCCTACTGTAATTTTTCAGTGTAAATATTTTTTAAAGAGTTATTTATTTATTTGAAAGTCAGAGTTACACAGAGAAAGAGAGGCAGAGAGAGAGAGATTCTTCCATCTGCTGGTTCACTCCCCAATTGGCTACAATGGCTGGAGCTGCGCCAATCTGAAACCAGGAGCCAGGTGCTTCCTCCTGGTCTCCCATGCGGGTGCATGCGCCCAAGTGCTTGGGCCATCCTCCACTGCCTTCCTGGGTCACAGCAGAGAGCTGGACTGGAAGAGGAACAACTGGTACTAGAACCAGCACCTATATGGGATGCCGTTGCCGCAGGCAGAGGATTAACCAAGTGAGCCATGGTGCCGGCCCCATGCCAATGATCTTTAAAAATTTTTTTGTTGGTGCCACTGCTGTGGTGCAGCAGCTTAAGCCACGGCCTGTAGTGCTGACATCTCCTATGAATGCTGGTTTGAGTCCCAGCTGTTCCATTTCCAGTCTACCTCCTGCTAATGTGCCTGAGAAAGCAGTAGAAGATGGCCCAAGTGCTTGGGCCCTAGTACCTACATGGGAGACCTGGAAGAAGCTCCTGGCTTCCACTTGGCACAGCCCCAGCCATTGGGGCCATTTGGGGAGTGAACCAGCATCTCTGTCTCTCCTCTCTCTCTCTCTCTCTCTCTCTCTCTCTCTCTCTCTCTCTAGCTCTGCCTTTCAAATAAATAACCAAATATTTAGAAAATTTTAAATTAATTTATGTGAGAGAAAGGCAAAGAGCTTCCATCTGCCAGGAGCCAAGAGCTCAATCCAGTTTTCCCATATAGGTTGCAGGAACCCAACTACTTCAGCCATCACCTACAGCTGCCAGGGAACACTGTAGCAGGAAGCTGGAACTGGGAGTGGATCCAGGACTTGAACCCATGCACTCTGATATGGATGATGCAGGAATCCCAATCAACGTTTCAGCCTAGGCCAAACATCTCTCCCTCAACAGTCTTTTTAATTGTGGTTTTATTTTGTATTTCCTTGATGGTCAGTGAGGTTGAGCACTTTTTCAAGTGCTTGTTAGCCATTTGCATATCTTCCTTTTTCAGTTTAAATCTTTTGCCAGGTTTTTTTTTTTTTTAACATTAATTTTGTTTATTTGAAAAAGAGTAACAGAGAGAGGGAGCGGCAGAAGAAGAGATCTTCCACCAACTAGTTCACATCCTAAAATGGCCATAATGGCCAGGGCTAGGCCAGGCCAAAGCCACAAGCCCAGAACTCCTTTCAGGTCTCCCATGTAGGTGGCAGTTGTCCAGGTACTTGGGCCATTTTTTGCTGCCTTCCCAGGTGCAGTAGCAGGGAGTTGGTTTGGAAGTGGAGTAGCCAAGACTCAGGACTCAAACTGGTACTCCGATATGGGATATAAGGGATGTTGGCATTGCAGGCAGCAACTTAACCTGCTGTGTCAAAATGATGGCCTTGAGTTATCTTTTTATTTTTGAGTTGTGGGGTTTTTTAGGATGTTATAAATAAGAGTGCTTTGTCAAATATATGTCTGGTGAATATTTTCTCCCTATGATTTGCTAGTTTATTTTCATAATGGTGTCAATTCATTGTGTCTTTTCAACAGTTTATTATGTAATTTTTTCAAGCATGCAGAAGTTTTACAGTGAACAACTGTACACCCCTCACCCATATTCTGTTATTAACATTTTATTGTACTTGTCCTTTTACCTGTCTGTCCTATTGTAGCATCAAGTAAATTGTAGACATCAGTTCACTTCCTCCTCAAGAAGCATATTATTAATTAAAATTCAGTATTTGCCACTTTCTTTTTTCTTTTGAGGCAAACTTTTCGAGTGACTCTTGGCTGAGTTTTGACAAATGCTTGTACCTGTTAGAACCTTAAACCTTATAAGGATATAGAAAATTTCCAGGGCTCCAGGAAGTCTTCTCCTATCTGGTGCCACTTAATCTTTACCTCCATTCCCCCAGAGACAACCATGTTCCTGATATTTTTTTTGCACCATAGATTAGTTTTGCCTGTTATAAAACTTTGTAACTGTGAATTCATGTTGTTTACTACTTTGTGTAAAGTTCTTTGACTTAGCACATTTTTTAGATCAATCCATGTTGCATGTCCCAATAGTTCATTCTTTTTTTATTGCTCAATAATAATCCTTTGTTCGACTGTATCATGCTTTGTTAATCCGTTATTTTAAGGATGGAAGAGGGATGTTTCTAGTTGGGGGATGATATGAATAATATGCTGTAAACATTTTTGTTCAAGTGCATTTGTGGGGACATATTTTCACTTCTAGGAGTAAGTACCTAGGAGTGGAGTTGCTGGATTATAGGGTAAGTGTCAGACCCTTTTCCATAATAGATATATTAATTTACACCCTCCACAAAAATGTATGAAAGTTCTTTCTGTCCCACATTCTCGCCAGGTTTGATGTTAGCTGTCTTATTAATTGTTAATTGTCTTGGTGTGTGTAATTTTACCTAATTGTGATGCTTGAAATAGTTTTTTTTTTTAAAGATTTATTTATTTATTTGAAAGAATTACATAAAGAGAGGAGAGAGGAGAGGCAGAGAGAGAGAGGTCCTCCATCTGATGGTTTACTCCCCAGTCGGCTGCAACGGCCAGAGCTGCGCCGATCTGAAGCCAGGAGCCAAGAGCTTCCTCTGGGTCTCCCACGCGTGTGCAGGGGCCAAAGACTTGGGCCATCTTCAGCTGCTTTTGCAGGCCACAGCAGAGAGCTGGATTGGAAGCAGAGCAGCCAGGTCTTGCACCAGCACCCATATGGGATGCCAATGTCTCAGGCCAGAGCATTAAGCCACTGCGGCACAGTGCTGGCGCCTCAAATAGTTATTTCTTACACCGTGCTTTTTAATTTTTTAAAAATTCCTATGCATATCACTCATACACCTGAGCTTTTTCTGTGCTGCCTTTATCTTCAGTTTTATCTACAGTTAACTCTAGGAGATACCTGTTTTTAAACTGCTGATCACTGTGGTCCCAGCACATTAAGTTGGCAAGTAAGTTACTGCTATTGTAGTTAACAGGAATAGGTCACCTTTCTAGTTGTTTAGTTTGGGAATTTTCTTAGAGAGGAGGGGTGGTAGGGTAACATTTGTACAAAGGCTTATATACACAAGCTGTACACAGATTTATAAATGTGAGTCATTGTTTCCATCTATCAACTACAGAAGATTAGCCACAGTTCAGACTCTCTAAAATAAATACGAAAGGCAATATCCAAGTGGAAATATCTCAAGGCACTGAAGTATTAACATACTTGGAGCTCAGAATATTCTAATATTGAAATCTTGGACAGCTTGGTAATTCTTTTAAGTTGCTACAAATACATTATTTGAGTAGCTATCTAACTTGCAATATGGGAAAATCACCAAAGTACTACCTGCTCTTAATTTCTTTCAAAGATTAAAAAAGTTACCAATCATCTCAGGTGATAACACTTTTCTGTTTCCCCTACAGTAGTAATTCTCAAGCTTGGTTGCAGTTAGAACCACCTGAAGAAACTTTAAAGTGTTTGCCCAGGCTGCATTCCAAAGTAATAAAATGAGACTATCTGGGATAGAACCTAGGCATCATTAGTTTTAAAAGCTCACCAGGTGGTTCCAGTGTGCAGCCAAGGTTACAGAACGATGCTATTAAGAATCCATGAAATAAAGTTTAGGTAAGTGTGTATGGGTTTTCTCTCTTTAAAACGTGTCTGTGTTGCCTGTCATAAAGGCATTGGAGGTCTTAAGGTGGGCCTCACCGTTTGCAATCTTTGTGACTTTGGGCAAGACTCTTAGCTGAATATTTCTGTTTCTGTGATGATTAAATGAGATCACAATGTAAAATTTCCAGTGCAGTGCAGAGCACAGACTTTTGGTTTCCTTCTCTGTTCATATTCAAGTCTTTGAACGGGGATTAGAAAGCATCATTCCTTTCTGGTAAATAAAATTAGCCTAGCCTTACTTGTCAGGTGGAAAGCATTCCTAACAACAAAGCCCTTAGATTACATCATCAGGATAGAAATTAACACAGGGCTCAATTTATTGACTCTTGAGCTCAGAGGTAGTACTTCTTACTGTGTAGTTAGGAGTCATCAACTGAGAATATGATACTGGTGACAAAATACACCAAGAGCATGCTATTGTGTGTGCTAAAAAAACTATATTCCTCTTAATCAGAGATTTCCTTTTTTTTTTCTTTAAAGTACGATGTTTAAGCTCTCTTTACAACACTAAAAAAATTCTGCAATCTTCTGCTTAAACCTAGTTTTCTGTTTTCAACAAAGCTCTGTTTTGGGGAAAGTTAATCTCTTTTTGTCCTTATGTAGTGTGTAGAACTCTGCCTTGTGTAAAATGAGAGTTCATTAAATATTTGCTGATTGTTTCTACCCAGAGAGTTAGAAAAAGTCTATGAATTTGTATGACTTTCTTCCCCATATGGTTTGAAATAAAGAACAGAGGCTTACAAACAATATACATTTCATTTTCTGGTTGACTTTAGGCCAGTGTTTCTTCAGAGAGTAGTCTGTAAAATGAACTCTTCCCTGGTCTTTGCCGTGTGAAATAGGAGGGCAGGGTTGAGGTCACAGTGCAGACACAGGGTGGCCGCAGTTTCAGTGACGGCAGCGGACCGGGCGCACCTGAGCTGCCGCCTGCACGGTTCTGGGGTTCTGCAGGTCAGTCACAGAAGGGTGGAGTGAGTCCTTTTAAGTGAACGATAAACACCGTGGAAGGCGTGTCTCCCAGCGCCCCACTCCCTAGGAGCTGTAGGTCACGTGAGCCACGGGTACTTCCCGATTCCCAGCCGCTGTCTGCCGCGGGCAGCCCGAGGCGGGCAGGGGGTTCCAGAGCGCCGCGTTTCCCGCCGCCGCGATGCCGCACTTCACCGTGACTAAGGTGGACGACCCCGGGGAGGGGCCGGCGGCCTCGGGCTCCCAGGAGCCCAGCGGAACCGAAGTGAAAACCCGGGGTCAGGGTTCTGATGAGCGAGGTGAGTGCTCGGGGCGCCTTGGGAGCCTCAGAGTTTCCGAGAGGGATGGTAACTATGCTAGCAAAAATCCGAACGCTTGCCCGAGGATGGAGGGGCGCTGTGGCTGAAGGGCTGTGCAGCCGGCTCGCCCCTGCTGTGTCTGATAACCCGCAATGAGTTCAGTGTTGCCTACCACCAGGTGAAATGGAATCTGTGGCAGTGTTTGAAAAGGGTTTGGAAGCAGAAAGAAAGGCACCGTAGACGTCACTGATGTGGAATCTGGAGTTCAGTTTTCACTCACACAGGTTGGATTGTATCTGGAGAAGACTAAGTCCCCCCCGGTGGACGACACTGAAACTTAGCAGTTTATATAGTATTATATAAAGAGGGAGCATGGTTCAGTAATTTTGTACCTTGGACTCTGTACTTGTGTCTTTTCAGGTTATTCAGGGTTTTTCCTCAGTTTACCAGCTAAACAGTAATTCAGTGGTGAGTGGCGTAAGAATTCTTTAATGAACAAAAGTACAATAGCTGGTCATTATAGTGACTAACATAGCATCAGGTTTAATAAAGTCATTTGATGAATGTGATTATCCCTATTATTTTCTCTAAATGGTGGCAGTTATACTTTCTAGGGGAATTGTGGTTTTAAATTTTTAAACGTGCAATTAAAATCTTAGTTAATATTATGGTATTAAACAGAGTTGTAGTTTGAAGTCCCTTATTTCTTAAGTATATAAATTGTCAGCAACTTTTGTAATACGTGAATACAGGCTAAGAGAGGGACTAAGCTGCAAATTCTGTGATTCGGACTTTTCTCTGTAGCAGGCGACACATTGCAGTTCCTTGCTATAAGCAGCTGCTGATCGCCTCTGTTGCTTACCACGCATTAGAGAATTCTTTAAGAGTTTTTAACTTATTTGAAAATGGAAGCTGTTAAGATAAAATGTTCCTTTTTTTTTTTTTTTCCTTCCAGTGAGAGAATTTGTTAGGGGAAGATAAGAAAGAAGGTTTCATGTAAACTCCTTGTCTGCTATGTTATTTTCATTTTGCTGAATAGTCAAGATGATAAGTTGAAAGCAAGTTTAACCAACTTTGAACTTGAACCCGATTCTGTGCAACTTGAGCTCAGAGGAGTTAGGTTCTCTCTCAGTCCTGTATGTATTTAAAACTATATAAATTTCTTACACTTGCCACCCTAAGATTTTAATCCCTGTTGCTTTTGTCCTCACTGTTGTCTTCATCAATTTTGCAAAACACAAACTAATGAAGTCCACCTGCACCTCATCACGCTTCTCATTGTTTCACATTCTTCTTTATCATCTACTTCTGTTTTATTTCATCTTTACTAATCCCACTGTGTTTAGGGAAACCTATTTTCTCTGGTTTAGAACAGTGTTAAAATCATTTAATCTATAGTCACCAAGAAAAGCCATACAAACTTTGATAGTACCCAAATTTGTAATAACTGACATTTTTAGGCTTAGTTTATTTTCTTTCATAGTAACTGCTTTGAACAAGGAAGAAGTGACAGATATAATCTAACTTGAATTTAATAAGGCTCTTATTTTGATGTTTTCTGTAATAGCTTAGAAAGTATCCACTTGAATAAATTGTTTAGCAAGTGAATAACTGCTGGGAATATCTTATCAGAATTATACTTAATTTTATTGTAGCATTAAAGTAGAGGGAAGGAAGGAGGTAAATGAATATGGAAAATCTAAGCTTTTTTAACCTAAGGATAAAATGTTGAGGGTATATGGAATAAATGTTGAGGGTATAATGGTTTCTTTGGAGCAGTTGCTTGAAATACAGTAAGTTTTAGCTCCTTGTTTTCCTGAGTTTAAAAAAAAATGCTAAATGATGGTGTTTTGCTGTAAGCAGTTCTAACAGCCTGTTATGTAACCAGTAACTTTTTTTTTTCATTGTTTTTCTTATATCTGTGGGAGAGAAAAATATGTAGTATCACATAACTCAAACATATTTAGAAAGTAGATCATTTAAAATGTGTTTTAAAAGATGAGATTTATTTGAACTAGATAGGTGAGTAATTTGAAATAGTAATATGAATATAGAGATAATTAATTTTAACAAGAAGTACATTAATTCCTGCCATGTGTTTACCAATATAGCATAATCTTGTTTAATTTGCTTTCAAAGGAAAACACAGAAATACAAACTTTTCTAACATCTTGACTGTTTTCTTCCTTGGCATTGTTTTCTCAGCAGCCTGGCCACAGGCTGCACTTACCTGGCCACAGAAGTAGCACTTACCACACGCTGTCCTGCAACCATTGGCTTCTCTCTCCCCCAGTAGACTGGTTACAAACTTTTTGAGGTCAGAGGTCTTGTCCCAAGCAAATGGCTGGCACCTAATATGCTGTTTAATGGAAAGACACACTATGCCTTTCTTGTTCACCAAACACACGTTTGATGCAAATAGCACATCAGGTGTTGTACTCTTTTCCTAAGGCTACAAAGGTGTAAGAAGTACAAGTTCCCCCACCAAAGGCAGCAGGGTGGCTTTGAATCCCAGCCCTACTAATTATTACTAATTAGTAGTAATGATAATTTGTAATAATTATTACTTGAGTGACTTTCAGCAAGCTGTTCAACTTCCCTAATCCTTACTTTCCTCATTGATGAAACCAAGGGAATAGTAGTACCTACTTCACGGAGTGGTTGTGAAGATTACATGGGATAATGTATATAAGGCACATGTGTAAACTGTCAAAAATAAGTACCTTGTTCTATTAGTTACATTGTGATCAGTGACTTAGGAAGGAAAAGAAACAAGTTTGGGCAACAGTTGATGGACAGAAAGAGTGCATGGAGGGGATAGATGTCTCAGAGAATGGGACAACTGAATCTTGAAGAAAGATCTAGAAAAGTTGATCACAAGCAAGAGGAACGGTTTGAAGGTCTGAGAGGAGAGTGTAGCAGGTATGGGATTCAAGTTTAGGGTAAGAGCATGTTAGCATGTGGTAAAGAGGTAAGAGATGAAGCAGAGAGAAACATTGATGCTGTTAATTGAAGTGTTAATTTCATTCTCTGCTCTGTATTAGAGATAAATTGAGGCTAGTGACAATCTATGGCTTGCTTCAGGCCACATGGTAGAAAGTAGTCTGTTCAAAATTCTGAATTGGACATAATTCCCACCGCACTGTGATGCCAATTCCTAGTTTTTAAGAACAAATAACTAGATATTTTAATGTGCATGAGCCACAAAGTCTGATAGGAAGATTAGCAAAACTAATTTTAATTTATGCATTATAAGATAAAACTATAATTTTATTTATGCATTATTTGTGTCTGCTAGTTCACTCTGCAAATGCCAGCAACAACTGGGGCTGACTGTGCTGGGCTGAAGGTGGGAGGTGGGAGCCCAATCTGGGTCTCCCACGAGGGTGCCAGGAACCCAGTCACTTGAGCCATCACCTGCTGCCTCCAAAGATCTGCACTATTAGGACACTGCAGTCCTTTTTAAGGGACAGCTTTGCTGGGTATAGTGTTCTTGGCTAGCAATGAATTTTTCCCCCCAGGTATAACAGTGTTTTTACTGCTTATTGCATTCACTCATTCAAGTATGAATGCTATATATACTATATCTGCTAATTTATTTAAATGTGTGTTAAGTTTATGTAAGTATTTTTTTGTGAGATAAATAATTTTGAATCTTACCAGTTCCTCAAATCTTATGGTATCTATTTAGGCAGATTTGGACTGCTGGGCTTGCCTTTTCTAGACATATATAAGAGATGGGGAGATTTCTCTTCCCTTTGAAACAGGGGTCTAAGGACATTTCATTTTTTAATATTTTTTATTTATTTATTTGAAAGTCAGAGTTACACAGAGAGAGAAGGAGAGGCAGAAAGAGAGTGAAGTCTTTCATCTGCTGATTCACTCTCCAATTGGCCGCAGTGGCCAGAGCAGCGCCCCTCTAAAGCCAGGAGCAAGAAGCTTCCTCTGGGTCTTCCTATGTGGGTTCAGGGGCCCAGGGACTTGGGCCGCCATCTACTGATTTCCCAGGCCATAGCATGGGAAGCCAGCACTGCAGGCAGCGGTTTTACCCTCTAAGACACAGCCCCAACCCCAGGACATTTTCAGAAATGGGCCTGTAGTAAAAAAAGGGAAACCTGTATTGGTGGTGAACAGTATTTTCCAACATTAACTCACAAGTTAAACAAATGACATGAGAACATATTGCGAGATATATTTCCGTTAAATGGAGTTAAAATTTTAAGATAGGAGTCAGTGCAGTGGCATGGTAGGTTATGCCTCTGCCTGTAGTGCTGGCATCCCATCTGGGCACCAGTTTGAGACCTGGCTGCTCTACTTCCGATCCAGCTCTCTGATGATGTCCTGGGAAAGCAGTGGATGGCCCAAGTGCTTGGGCCCCTCCACCCAGGTGGGAGACCTGGAAGAGGCTCCTGGCTTCGGAATGGCCCAGCTCCAGCTGTTGCAGCTCTTTGATGAGTGAACCAGTGGATGGAAGCCCTCTTTCTCTGTCTCTCCCTCTGTCTGTAACTCTGCCTCTTAAATAAATCTAAAAAATGTTAAGATAGGGTGTTAGACTTTAAACATTAGTTCTGTTTATTCATAGGAGTTTATGTTGACCACCTTTTATCGACTAACTTTAAAGTAGGTTGAATCAGATAACTAAAGAACAGCTCTGTGCTAGCAATATTCCGTTCTGTAGAGATTTAACACTCACTTTTGGTCCTTTTAACTATTCACACAAGGCTTTTACCAACCCACTTAACAGAAATATAAAATCTCAGGGTCAAAAGTTTATGCTCAGTGAAGCGTGTTTTTCTGCCTCCCCACACACCACTATTCTGTCATCAGAAGGACTGACATTTCCCTGAGATATCTTCCCAATTCTTTTTACTGTGATTTTTTTTTTTTTCCTTTACCTAAGACCTTAATACAAGGAAACAAATTTTAGGGGAGACCTGGATTAAGTTTCTGGCTTCATGGCTTCGACCTGGCCCAGCCCTCTGGCTGTTGTGGGCATTCAGGGAATGAGCCAATGGATGGGAGTTCTCTCTTTCTGCCTCTCAAATAATCTTTTTAAAAAGAAATCATTTATAAACTGGTAAACTTTAAGAATCTATTGTTTCACGATTTTTCCAGGTTAATATGTTAAAATATCAGCTACGATTGTTGAGCACAGTGAGTAGCAGAGCAAATATTCAAATGAAGCACCTAATCTTCACAACTAGTTCAAGTAAACCATTGTCACCACCTCAGAGATGAGGAAAGGAAGGTGCCAGGAAATTAGGTAGAGGACTTAAGTGGCAGGTTGATGTTTAGGAGCTCTCTGTTTTTTTACCACACCACACTGTCCCTCTCTTTTAAGCATGCTTGTAATTATTTGTTTTCTGAATTAGGCAGCTCTGTTTTCTCAGTAGTTACTAATGCTTCTTAGGCTCCACTTCTTTTGTCTTCACGGATTCCTCACAACTAAATGAAACTCGGGTGCTTATTCTACCTTTTCATGTGCTGGATTGCTTTCTTATTGGGTAGAGAATATTTCCAAATCAGGATATTCTTTCGAATGGTGCTGCAAGTTGAATAGGTAAGCAATAGGGCTTAATCTGATCACCTTTTAGTGGACCTTCACTCCTACATCCCTGGGTCTAATCAGCAGGAAGGATGGGGCCGGCACCATGGTTCACTTGGTTAATCCTCCGCCTGTGGCGCCAGCATCCTATATGGGCCCGGGTTCTGTCCCGGTTGCTCTTCTTCCAGTCCAGCTCTCTGCTGTGGCCCAGGAGTGCAGTGGAGGATGGCCCAAGTCCTTGGCTCCTGCACCTGTGTGGGAGACCAGGAGGAAGCACCTGGCTCCTGGCTTCGCATCGGCGCAGCACCGGCCGGCCGTGGCCGCCATTTGGGGGGTAAACCAACGGAAGGAAGACCTCTCTCTCTCTCTCTCTCTCTCTCTCTCTCTCTCACTCTCACTCTCTCACTCACTGTCTCTATCTCTACCTGTCAAATAATTTTAAAAAATGAGCAGGAAGGTACAAGTAAGGCTAGAGATTACTTACCAATGAGCTAGAACTAAGAGATTTAGACATTAAGGGTCGGTGATAGGGAAATTGAGCATATAGAATTGAATAAATGAAATAATTGTCTTTTAATATAACGAGAGTATATATGCCATTGAAAGTATGCAAGGTGTACTTGGTTTAATATATTACAAAAAATGTAATATTTCATTTTACAGATCTTACTACTTAGAGTGAAATTAATTAAAAACAATTTGTTGAGAGAAAAATATTAATGTAAGACAGACAGACATGGTGAAGGTTAAATATGGTGCCTAAGTAACAATTCTATCCATTCTAAACCTTCAGAGTAAATGAACTGCTTCAGTTCCTTTCCTGTGTTTTCTCCACTGTAGCAACAGAAGGTTCTGATCATTGTATTAGAAATGAAGATATAGTAAGATCCTTATAAAAAGTTGTCTCTATCTTTGCTCCACCTCATTGCCTTGTTCATTTATTTTCCTTCATCTGAACTCTCTGCTTCTTTTCATTCCTTGCCTGCCATTAAAAAATTACGCACTCTAATGTTCATCTTTGTTACTTCAACAACTGGGCTCTTCATTTGTTTCCTCCAGTCTTCTGCCTAATCTGCCACTCCAGCTTTGATTATTCCATCACTTGGTATCTGTCAGCCCTCAAATACACTTTGCAGTGTGCCTTAAACTTGGAATCACATTATAATTGTATTTTTATCTCTTCAACTATATCTTGAATTATACAAGAGTGAGGAATTATGTTTTAATGTTATTTTTGAAAATTGTGGTTTTTACTTTGATTATAGAAAATTTCAGACTCAGAAAAGTGTAGTGAACTTTATGTTCATATCTCTTACTCATTGGTATCTTTATTTACCCTTAGTTATTCTTTTTTTTTTTTTTTTTTTTTTGACAGGCAGAGTGGACAGTGAGAGAGAGACAGAGAGAAAGGTCTTCCTTTTGCCGTTGGTTCACCCTCCAATGGCCGCTGCGGTAGCGCGCTGCGGCCGGCGCACCGCGCTGTTCCGATGGCAGGAGCCAGGTGCTTCTCCTGGTCTCCCATGGGGTGCAGGGCCCAAGGACTTGGGCCATCCTCCACTGCACTCCCTGGCCACAGCAGAGAGCTGGCCTGGAAGAGGGGCAACCGGGACAGGATCGGTGCCCCGACCGGGACTAGAACCCGGTGTGCCGGCGCCGCAAGGCGGAGGATTAGCCTGTTGAGCCACGGCGCCGGCCTACCCTTAGTTATTCTTTATACTTAGAGATATCAACCCTTTTTCCCCCCAAAGAATCCTTTTATTTAAGGAATACAGACGTCACATTTCATAAGTACAACTTTAGGAATACAGTGATTCTTCCCACCCACTCTCCCACCCCTCCTCCTCCTCCCTCTCCCATTCCCAGTCCCATTCTCCACTAAGATCCATTTTCAATTAACTTTATACATTGAAGACCAACTTTGTATTAAGAGTTCAACAATTTGCACAGTAAAAAAAAAAAAAAAAAAACAAAAAGACAACAAACTCTTCCTCAACAGTCGAAACAAGGGCTGTTCAAAGTCATTGCATCTTGAAGTTAATTTTACTTCTTTTTTTTAGAGACTTAATTAACTTTAATGACATACCCAAGAATGATACATCTTTTGGGAGCACTTAGACATAGTTAAAAACCCTTTTTGATATGTTGTAAATATTTTTCCCAGTCCATATTTCTTTTACAGTTTTATTGAGTTATAATTAACATAAAATTAACTGCATGTACTTTAAGTGTGCAGTTTAATGAGTTTTGACATACATATATATATACACACACAATGAAAGAATTATCATAATCAAGATACTGAGCGTTTTCATCACCCTTTAAAGTTTCCTTGTGCCCTTTTTAATCTATTCACCTAATTCCTGGTCCCCAGACACCCACTGTTCTACTTTCTGTCACTGTACATTAGTTTGTGTTTTGTGGAATTTTATATAAATACAATCAGATAATGTGTACTCTGTTCAGTCTGCTTTTTATTTTTTTGAAGATTCATGTATTTGAAAGGTAGAGTTACAGAGAGAGGTAGAGACAGAGAGAGAGGTCTTCCATCCGCTGGTTCACTCCCCAAATGGCCACAACCACTGGGGCTGGGTCAGTCTGAAGTCAGGAGCCAGGAGCTTCTTCCAGGTCTTCCACATGGGTACAAGGGCACAAGGACTTGGGCCATCCTCTGCTGCTTTCCCAGACACATTAGTAGGAAGCGGGATCGGAAGTGGAGCAGATCTGGGATGCCAGCATTGCAGACGGTTACTTTATCCACTAACCACATTGCTAGCCCCCTGATTTTTTTTTCTTTTTTTTTTAACTTTTATTTAATGAATATAAATTTCCAGTGTACAGCTTATGGATTACAATGGCTTCCCCCTCCCATAACTTCCCTCCCACCCACAACCCTCCCCTCTCCCACTCCCTCTCCCCTTCCATTTTTTAAAGATTTATTTTTTGTTTGTTTGAAAAGCAGAGTTACAGAGAGAGGAGGAAAGACAGATCTTCCATCTGCCGATTCACTACACAAAACTCTTATTTATGATGTCAGTAATCACCCGAGGCCCTCGTCATGAGCTGCCAAGGCTACGGAAGCCTCTTGAGTTCACAAACTCCGACCTTATTTAGACAAGGCCATAATCAAAGTGGAAGTTCTCTCCTCCCTTCAGAGAAAGCTACCTCCTTCTATGATGGCCTGTTCTTTCCGCTGGGATCTCACTCACAGATCTTTCATGTAGGTCACTTTTTTTGTGTCAGTGTCTTGGCTTTCCATGCCTGAAATACTCTCATGGGCTTTTTAGCCAGATCTGAATGCCTTAAGGGCTGACTCTGAGGCCTGAGTGCTATTTAGGACATCTGCCATTCTATGAGTCTGCTGTGTATCCCGCTTCCCATGTTGGATCGTTCTCTCCCTTTTTGATTCTATCAGTTAGTATTAGCAGACACTAGTCTTGTTTGTGTGATCCCTTTGACACTTAATCCTATCTTTATGATCAATTATGAACTTAAACTGATCACTTTAGTAAGATGGCATTGGTACATGCCAGCTTAATGGTTTTGATTTGCATTTCCATGATGGCTCGTGATCCTGAACATTTTTTCATGTGTTTGTTGGCCATTTGGATTTCTTCTTTTGAAAAATTTTGTTTAGATCCTTGGCCCATCTCTTAAGTGGGTTATTTGTTTTGTTGTTGTGAAGTTTCTTGATCTCTTTGTAGATTCTGGTTATTAATCCTTTATCAGTTGCATAATTTGCAAATATTTTCTCCTATTCTGTTGGTTGCCTCTTCACTTTCCTGTTTCTTTTACAGTACAGAAACTTCTCAATTTGATGTAATCCAAATTGTTACTTCTGGCTTTGACTACCTGTGCCTCTGGGGTCTTTTCCAAGAAGTCTTTGCCTGTGCCTGTATCCTGCAGGGTTTCTCTAGTGTTCTCTAATAATTTGATGGTGTCAGGTTGTAGATTTAGATCTTTAATCCACCAACAAACATTTAAATAATGGGAGTGTTTAAGGAAGTTCAAACGAAGTACAAAATAGACTTTGTTAAAAATGATTTTCCAGTTAATATTTATTACCATCTAACTCTCAATCCAAGAACACTTTTTTTTTCTGCACTAAAATGTAAGCAGCATGGGGCCAACATTGTGGCATAGTGGGTAAAACTGCCACCTGTGGCACCAGCATCTCATATGGGTGCCAGTTTGAGTCCCAACTGCTTCAGTTCCCATCCAGCTTCCTGCTAATGCATCTGGGAAAGCAGTGGAAGATGGCCCAAGTGCTTGGGCCCCTGCACTCATGTAGGAGACTTGGAAGAAGTTCCTGGCTCGTGGCTCCTGGCTTTAGCCTGGGTCCTCCCCAGCTGTTGCAGCCATCTGGGGAGTGAACCAATGGATGAGGATCTCTCGCTCTCTCTGTCTCTCCCACTTTTTCTCTGTAACTCTGCCTTTCAAATCAATGAAATCTTAAAATTTTTTTAAAAAATGTAAGCTGCATGATGGCATGTATGGTATTGTATGGTTTCATCTTAGTTTATTTTGTGCTGCTATATACACTGCTAATCCATTAACACCCAATGCCTAGAACACTGTCCTGCATATAGTAGCATAGTGATAAAGGAATAAATCAACACAAACAGTTAGTCATGGCAGATCAAGTAAAAGAAATATTCTGGGGCTTTTGTTGTGGTATAGAAGGTTAGACCTCTGCCTGTAGTGCCAGCATCCCATGTGAACTCCAGTTCGAGTCTCAGCTGCTCTACTTCTGATCCAGCTTCCCTAATAATGTGCCTGGGAGAGCAGCAGAAAATGGCCCAAGTTTTTGAGCCCTTGCATCCACATGGGAGACCTGGAAGAAGCTTCTGGCTTCAGTCTTGCCCAGCCCTGTCCATTGCAGCCTTTTTTTATATTTATATTTTGACAGGCATAGTTAGAGAGAGAGAGAGCAAGACAGAAAAAGGTCTTCCTTCTGTTGGTTCACCCCCCAAATGGTCACTATGGCCGGTGCCTGCGCTGATCCGAAGCCAGGAACCAGGTGCTTCCTCCTGGTCTCCCATGCGGGTGCAGGGACCCAAGCTCTTGGGCCATCCTCCACTGCACTCCCGGGCCACAGCAGAGAGCTGTGGGAGACAGGAGCAACCGGGACAGAACCGGTGCCCCAACCAGGACTAGAACCTGGAGTGCCGGCGCCACAGGTGGAGGATTAGCCTAGTGAGCCGTGGCGCTGGCCCATTGCAGCCTTTTAAGGAGTGAATCAGCAGATGGAAGATTCTCTCCCCACCCTCTTATCTCTGTATCTCTGCCTTTCAAATAAATAAATAAATCCCCCCAAGAAGGAAATATTCCAAAGCACAAAGCCAAACATACAAAAAAAATTTTTTTTAGATTTATTTATTTGAAAGAGTTAGATCTGTCTGTCTGCTGGTTCACTCCACAAATATCTGCAACAGTCAAGACTGGGCCAGGCAGAAGCTGGGATCCTGGAACTCCATCAGGGTCTGTCATGTGAGCATCAGGGGCCCACGTTCTTGGGCCGTCTTATACTGTTTCCCAGGCATATTAGCAGGGAGCTGGATCAGAAATGGAGCAGCTGTTACTTGAACTGGTGCCCATATGGGATGCCGATGTTGTAGGCAGTGGCTTCTGGCCCTCAAAATACATTTTTTTTTTAAAAAAGTGACTTTCAGAATTGATTCATGACACCTAGTGTATCTAACGTAAGTTGGGAGGGAGGGGACAAATGGAGGAGAAACATTAAGCAAATTGAAAAAATTTTCCTGAGCTGAAGTGTGCATTGTTCTAGGAATATTGTGGTAAAATTTTTGAACTTCAGGGATTCTTGTTGGAGGCCTCCAGATAGAATGAGTTATACCTGTGAACTATCTGACATCAGGATTCTTCAGGAGACAGTTGAAACCAATTTACAGATTACTTAGAGAAAAAGACTTACATTCCTAATCCAGTGAAGATACTATCCCTTTACAACAGAGAAATGTTACACAAAAATTCAAGAGTGTATTATGTACTTAACCCCTCTGACAATATGCAGGAAGGAATTTTAAACAATAAATGAGCCAGAAAAGAGATCACAAGATGAAAAGGGTAGGAATAGTAGAAAATGACAAATTCTCTGGAAATGTGTTACGTAAATACTAAGTAAAGATTTTAACCAAAATGTACATTCCTCTGGAAACAATTTAAAATTATTTATAATGTAAAAGTACGAAGTCCAAGGAAAACCTCAGAACTATGGGAGAAAAAGGAACTAACAGCTTTCCAAATGGAGAAAAGGAGTAGTAGTGCCGATAAGCCCATGTAAGGATGTTCAGCATCATTAGTAAGCAGAGAAGAGTATATAAAACACAACAGGTGCCATTTCTCAGCCACCTGGACGGCTGTATATGATGAACAAGTGTTCACAAGGAAGTGGAGGCATTGAAGACCTCATGCACTGCTGATGGGAATGTAAAATGGGACAGCCACTTTGGATAAGAGTTTGACAGTTCCTCAAAAAGTTAGTTTCCTGTTGTCCCAGTAATTGAGTATTTGTCCACACAAAAGCTTGTACAAGAATGTTCACAGCAACAGTATTCATAGTCGCCAAAAAATTAGAAGCAACTCAATTTCTGCCACTTGATGGATGGATAAAAAAATGTAAATTATCCATATAATGGAATATTATTCAGCAATAAAAACAAGTGAAGTACAGATACATCCTATAACACAGATGAACCTTGAAAACATGTCAAGCGAAAGAAGCTGGTCTCAAAAGACTACATGGTGTATGATCCAATTTATGTTAAATGCCCTGAGTAGGCAAATTTATAGAGACAGAACATAGACTGGTGGTTGCTTAGACTGGATGGGGTGGGGTGAGGTGGGGAGTGACATGGGGATTTGGCTGCTAATGGGTAGAAGTTTATTTTGGGGCATTTGGAGAGTGAACCAGCAGATGAAAGATCTCTTTCTCTGTCTTTCAAATAAATAATTTGAAAGTCCCCATCCTTATTTGTATATGACTCAACCTTGCACTTCACAGAGCAGACTGTATTTTTAATACTCGTATTCCCAAATTCTTACATTTTTATTCTTCCTTCTTCCTATTCAATATTTATCCATATGCCTGTGCTGTAAGACTGTCCTGGCTTCCTCTCTCACTCCTTACTGAGTCCTCCCCTTTCAGTATTACTATACTTAATTTGTGCCTCTCCCTCCATTATCTATCTTGCCAGTTATTGCTCCGTCTCTCACATGTTTCTTAAATCTGTTCCCTCCTCCCCATCTTCACTGCTGCAGAGGTTGTCCACTGTCACTTTTTGGGTTCCAAAGATATCCATTACAGTAATTACCAGAGGAATTTCCCCAAATGGGAGCCTCATTCTGTGACTATAGCGTCGCAGTGCCCACAAAGTCTGTACTGCATAGCAGGTCATACCTGTGGCCTCATGATCAGAGCATCCCAGCGTAACAGCTTCCTTGCCTGTTCCTCTTTTATTCAGATGGCACACCAGATACTACACATATTCTTAAATGTCTCTGTTGTGTCAACATATTTGTTCCATCGACTTGGAATGTTCTTTGCTCCAGTTTTACCTAGCAAATATTTCTCCTTTAAGACTGAAGTCAATATCACTTATTTTTTAAAAATATTTATTTATTTATTTATTTGACAGGCAGAGTTAGACAGTGAGAGAGACAGAGAGAAAGGTCTTCCTTCCATTGGTTCACCCCCCAAATGGCCACTGTGGCTGGAGCTACGCTGATCCGAAGCCAGGAACCAGGTACTTCCTCCTGATCTCCCATGCAGGTGCAGAGGCCCAAGTACTTGGGCCATCCTCCACTGCTTTCCCTGCCACAGCAGAGAGCTGGACTGGAAGAGGAGCAACCAGGACTAGTACCCGGCGCCCATATGGGATGCCGGTGCCTCAGGCGGAGGATTAACCAAGTGAGCCACAGCGCCGGCCCCAAAATCACCTCTTTCTTAATAGCCTCCCTGATTGCTCCAGAGAATGTGATATGCTATACACACTTGCCTGATTCTTTGCCTACACTTCTCATAGAGCACTGAAATCACCCAATGTAATCCCTTGTGTTGCCCCCTTAAGGGTAGATACTGTGCTGGGTTCATCTTTGTGTATCCCCAGTATCTAGCACATAGTCTGACACTTACAAGCATGTGGTAAATATTTATAGAATCAATACATTGGTTAATTAGAAGTACAAAGCAAATTTTGTCTGACAGTTCAGAGAAAGATTAAACTTGTTAGAAAGTTAAGGAAGAAGCACTTGAGTTAGGCCTTTGAAGAAAGTAAAACTTAGAAGTGGAGAGGAAGGGGGACAAATTTTCAGTGAGAAGTTGGCATGAACAAAGGTGCCCGAGTCTAGAATCAAGGCTCACATAGCATTCCAGAGCGTGTGGAGCCAAGAGTTCATGACCAAGAGCAGGAGAGGATGAGGCTGCAGAGGAGAGAGCTGGTGCCAGAATATAAAGAGGCTTGAAAACCGGAGTAAGTTCTCAAGTTTATCCTGTAAACCAAGGGGGAAACTAGGGTCTATTTATAGGTCTTTAAGCCATTAGCCTATTCTGTCACCACCACCCTCACTATCCCCCACCCTGATCTTTTGAAGTAGGAAAAGAAGTAGAGCCTGCAAAGGCCGTGCTTCCGCTTATCTCTGAGGGACTCAGATTACTACCCCGCATTTGGTGTCAGGATATAAATACACACGCATGAAATAAAAGTGATCTTTTCTTCACAAGATGACTATGAACTCTTGGCACTTTGAAAACTTTTTTTTGAGCAGTAAGCAAGTTTGTAAAGACAGAATCTTAATATGGAGGAAAATGCAGGGTTGTTTGAAGATGAGAGAGTTGGCAGCAAGGAGAACAACTGAGCTATTTTAAGCCGAAAGAATGAGGATCTAAATAATGGCAGTGCAGGGAAAAGAAGAGATTGGTGTGGAAGCTGAGTGAACCACAGTTGACTGAGCGGGTGACTAAGCATGGAGAAAGAGAGGGGTAGAATTAAAAGTTGAAAGTACATGCACTGACTGGTTCTGCTTATTTTGCCTACTTGTGCTGTCAATGGCAACACCCTTTTTCTCCTTTCTTGTCAATACTAAATCTTGTTTATCCCTGTGACATCTCTGTTAGCTGTGTCCTGTCATCCCCTCTGGAATGTCTGCTGCATTTCCTCTGGTTCATTCTTCTGCTTGATGACCATACATCATTTGAGATTGAGCTCAGTTAACCCCTTTGACGCCATCCCCAACTGCTGCTTTATTGTACTTTTTTAAGAAAAAAAATACAATAAAATAAAGATTTACTTATTTATTTGAAAGTCAGAGCTACACAAAGAGAGGAAGAGACCGAGATCTTACATCCGCTAATTCACTCCCTAAAAGGCCACAGTGGTTGGGGCTGGGCCAGCCAGGAGCCAGGAGCGTCTTTCGGCTCTCCCACCTGGGTGCAGAGGCCCAAGCACTTGGGATGCCTTCCACTACTTTCTCAGATGCATTAGCAGAGAACTGGATGGGAAGTGGAGCAGCCTGGTCTCAAACCGGTGCCCATATGGGATGCTGGTTGTCACAGGTAGCGGCTTTACCTGCTGCACCACAACACCAGCCCCTTATTTTGCTTTCTTAAGTTCTGTAGAATTTCTACTTATACTCTTAACAATTATTTTGTTGCAAAAGTGTGCATGTATTTCTTTCCTCTGTGAACTTGATACCAAAGGACTGCTTTTTTTGTTACCTGTGGTATCTGGCATGCTCCTGATGTAAACATTCAGCATGTTGCTTGAATTAATAACTATCCTAGAGACCACCTTAGAAATGCTATTAGTACATGCATAAGTTCTGGTGATCTAATACTGAGTGTGTCTGCCTGTCTAATAAATCTGGCATTTGTTTCATTTTGCACATTGCACTCATATTTCCTTACCAAAAAACTGTCTTCATTTTTAGACTTAGAGAATTTCAGTTGTTTTTTGATATCCTTTATTATGTGTGTGTGTGTGTTTTTTTTTTTTTTAAGATTTATTTATTTCAAAGGCAGTGTTACAGACAGAGGGAGAGAGAGAGAGATCTTTCATCTGCTGGTTCACTCCCCAGATGACTACAACTGCTGGGGGTAGGTCAGGCTGAAGCCAGGAGCTTCATCTGGATCCCCCATGTAGGTGCAGACACCCAAGCGCTGGGGCCATCTTCTGCGGCTTTCTCAGGCACATTAGCAGGGAGCTGGATCAGAAGTGGAACAGCCAGAACTCAAACTGGTGCTCCTATGGTATCTGACATGGCAGGCTGCAGCTTAACCCACTGCACCACAATGCGGCCCCATCATGTATGATTTTAAAGGTTTTTACCAAGTTCCCCTTAAGGTGCACATTGCCCCATTCCACAGTTCCTCTCTTTTGGACCCTTGAGCCACTCACTACAGACCAAGTGACCAAAGTCCCTTTGGCATCACTGGCTACCCACATTGGGCAAATCATTTCAGTTTTCTTTCTTTTTTTTTTTTTTTTTTTGACAGGCAGAGTGGACAGTGAGAGAGAGACAGAGAGAAAGGTCTTCCTTTTTGGTTCACCCTCCAATGGCCGCCGCGGTAGGTGCGCTGTGGCCGGCGCACCGTGCCGATCCGATGGCAGGAGCCAGGTGCTTCTCCTGGTCTCCCATGGGGTGCAGGGCCCAACCACTTGGGCCATCCTCCACTGCACTCCCTGGCCACAGCAGAGAGCTGGCCTGGAAGAGGGGCAACCGGGACAGGATCGGTGCCCCGACCGGGACTAGAACCCGGTGTGCCGGCGCCACAAGGCGGAGGATTAGCCTAGTGAGCCGCGGCGCCGGCCTTTTCTTTCTTTTTTTTTAAAGATTTTATTTATTTATATGACAGGTAGAGTTACAGACAGAGAGACAGAAAGGCCTTCCTTCCGTTGGTTCCCCCCACCAAATGGTCGCAACAGCTAGAGCTACGCTGATCCAAAGTCAGGAGCCAGGTACTTCCTCCTGGTCTCCCATGCTGGTGCAGGGCCCAAGCACCTAGACCATCCTCCACTGCCTTCCCGGGCAACAGCAGAGAGCTGGACTGGAAGAGGTGCTACCACGACTAGAACTGGCACCCATATGGGTTGCTGGCACTGCAGGCGGAGGATTAACCTAGTGTGCCAAGGCGCCAGCCCCCATTTCAGCTTTCTTTAAGCGAGTTTTTTTGTGGAGCTGGAAAAATTCTTCCTGACTAGGTTGCTGTGCATATTTGATCAAATAATGGTAGGAAATGTCACCTAAATTAGTTGTTTAGAGGCTACCTAAATGCTTTCCATTTTTGTAGATTGTCTTTGCATTTAATATTTTTTTTCTTGAGTCATTACTGCTCTTATGGCTCCCTTTAAAAAGGAAACCTTGTCACTAAATGAAGTACCAGCATGCCTGCCATAATTGGGGTATAAATTAAAAATAGATCCAATACAAGCAATACTAGTTTTGTTAGCTACTGTTGCCAAGTGGAGCCTCTGAGCCTGTTCAAGAGATTAGCAAATTTAGAAGAGATACATACATTCTAGCACACACTTAAAAGTGCTATTTGGTAAAGTGCTTTATATTTTCAGTTAACTGGGTTAATGGCAGGATGAGAGAAGATGGAATTAAGTCCTGAAAACCCAAAATCACAATCAAAACTACTCAAGATGCTTTGTACAAAGTGAATTTAATAAACATTGTATTTAAGCTTACAATAAATATTTATGAAAACATTATAGAAGTAATCAAAAGCAGAGGTGTACATTGTGATGCAGCAGGGTGATTTGCTACTTGGGATGCCATATCTCATACCAGAGCCTGCTTCTGATCCAGCTTTCTCTGGAAAGGCAAAGGAGGATGGTCCAAGTACTTGTGTCCCTGCCATCCACATAGGAGACCTAGATGTAGCTCCTGGCTTTGGCCTGGCCCATCTCTGGCTATTGAGAACATTTGAAGAGTGAACCAAATCAGTAGAGAAAAGATTTCTCTGTCTCTTCCTCTCCTTGTTTCTGTCGCTCTGCTTTTCAAATAAATAAACCCTAAAAGAAAATAAAAAATATAAAAATAATACAAAATAGTTTACTGAACTTTTTTTTTCAAATATTAAAAATAGAAGTGTATTTACTGGTCTAGGTAGATGTTCTTTAGCTCTTCCTAGTATCTCTATCCTTTCATTTTTTATTTTAAAGATTTATTTATTTTATTTGAAAGGCAGAGTTACAGAAAGGTAGAGGCTGAGAGAGAGAGGTCTTCCATCCATTGGTTCACTCCTCAGTTGGCCACAACAGCTGGAGCTGCGCCAATCCGAAGCCAGGAGCTTCCTCTGGGTCTCCCATGTGGGTGCAGGGGCCCAAGGACTTGGGTCATCCTCCACTGCCTTCCCAGGCCATAGCAGAGACCTGGATCAGAAGTGGAGCAGCCAGGACTCGAACCAGTGCCTATATGGGATGCTGGCACTGCAGGCGGCAGCCTTACCCACTATGCCGCAGCGCCGGCCCCTATCCTTTCATTTCTGACTCTGGATGCATTCCATAAGTATGAGTTTCCCTTTACTTTCTCCACATCCTGCCACACTCTTGGCAAGGGAGGTGGGAGCAGTCTTAGCTGGGTACACAGTGTTATTGAACTCTATTGCAGTAGGCACAAGATGGTCATCTGTAGTCACCATGTAGTACAACACAGTCTATTCCTGTTTGGAAGATTTATAACTTAATTATTTCATAAATGTTTTATTGTTATTTCCTTTACCTTAGTTACTAAGAAATGTTAAACCATTTTTTCGGGACTATGTGAAAAGCATATGTAGACCTAAAATCTCACTTGAACCTTATCTGCTTCCAGTTGTGGGCCCCCTTGTTTCTCTGCTTTGTGTCTGCTCTCTGGGACAGCTGCACAGCTGTTGCAGTGGGCTTCCTCTTTACCATCATCCTAGAGGTTCCCTTTTCCTATCCTGTAAAACCAGACAGTAATGATAGTGCCTTAGCATGAGATGGGGTTGCTGTAAATGAGATAATACATGTAGAGTGTTTAGATGTTTATTACATACGCACCCTAGTAAGTGCTAACTGCTGATAATTGTTTCTGTTGCAGTTATGTTTACCAGAAGATTGTTATATTTGATCCCAAATATGTTACTGCTACTTGTATGCATTTTATTAAGATATATTTTATTCTTCATTTGAAAGGGAGAATGACAAGGAGGACATCTGCTGGTTCATTCCCAAATGACTACAACAGCTGGGGCTGTTCCAGGCCAAGGCCAGGAGCTCAGAACTCAGTTCAGGTCTCCCATGTAGTTGGCAGGTGTCTAAGCACTGGGGCTATCTTCTGCTTTCTCAGGCGCATTACTAAGGAGCTGGATTGGAAACAGAGCTGCTGAGATTTGAACCAGGGACTCCAATATGGGATGCTGTCATTGCAAGTAATAGCTTACCACCCCTCACCACAATCCTAGCCACTACATATATGTATTTTAAACCCATAATTTATTTAGATACAAGTATGGTATGAATTGATCCAGTATGAATAGAGTGTGTAAAATTGTTCCTATGAAAGCTAACAGGAATTATTTAGTGTCATTGACAACTTACATAAATTAGCAGTAGATAAGAGACTTGTAAAAGAGTGTGTATGTAGGGGGTGGGTTATAGAGCTTTAAAAATAATATGGATTGCAGCTCACTAGGCTAATCCTCCGCCTTGCGGCGCTGGCACACCGGGTTCTAGTCCCGGTCGGGGCACCGATCCTGTCCCGGTTGCCCCTCTTCCAGGCCAGCTCTCTGCTGTGGCCAGGGAGTGCAGAGGGAGGATGGCCCAAGTGCTTGGGCCCTGCACCCCATGGGAGACCAGGAGAAGCACCTGGCTCCTGCCATCGGATCAGTGCGGTGCGCCGGCCGCAGCGCGCCTACCGCGGCGGCCATTGGAGGGTGAACCAACGGCAAAAAGGAAGACCTTCCTCTCTGTCTCTCTCTCTCACTGTCCACTCTGCCTGTCAAAAAAAAAAAAATAAATTAAAAAAAAATAATATGGATTGCTTTACAAGTGTCTTCAATCAAAGCTGGAAACCACAGACTTACGCCTTATGGGTGTAATGTATGCAATAAGAGTGAATAAATTCAATCAGCAAAGTCATGTAACTTACACTAAAAGATTGGTGAATCAAAGCACATATATAAATGTATGCATTTTAGGTTAAATGTTAATCATTTCTATGATTTTTAAACTTCCTGTTGGTCCTGATAGAAATACTTCTATATTTTGATAATTTCTCTGTTTTATGTAATTGCTGTGTCCTTTAAGTCATGTGTCAGAACTCTCAAAATCAAGATTTAAGAAAACAGGAATATTTCTTTTGCATTCATTAAATTTACTTCCTCATTGGTCTTTTCCAAACAATATTGTGTTAACATTAAGTAATTTGTTTTAAAGATTTTATTTATTTGAGAGAGTTACAGAGAGAGGGGTAGACAGAGAAAAAGGTCTTTCATCAGCTGGTTCATTCCCTATATGTCCAGAGATGAACCAATCCAAAGCCAAGAGCCAGGAGCTTCTTCCAGTCTCCCAAATGGGTGTAGGGGCTGAAGTACTTGGCCATCTTCCACTGCTTTCCCAGGCCATAGCAGAGACCTAGATTGGAATAGGAGCAGCTGAGACTTGAACCGGCACCCCTATGGGATGCAGATTGCGGCTTTACCTGCTAGGCCACAGCACTGGCCCCAACATTAAGTAACTTTTATAGCTACATTAGACACCATGATGTTTAAGCTTTATGATTTCATTTACTGAAGCACACTGTGAGTATTTACATCTTGTGACTTGGGAGGTTGGGTTGCTAGAGAATTAATACACATAGGAAAATACAAAACTGAGCTCTCATTTTAGACTTCTGATTGCTCTAAATGAAGACCAAAAATATATTTGTTAATAATATAAAATGTTGAATGAATTGTTCTTGTTTAAAAATGGGCCAATGCTGCAGCTCACTAGACTAATCCTCTGCCTGTGGCGCCGGTGCCCTGGGTTCTAGTCCCGGTTGGGGCGCCGGATTCTATCCTGGTTGTTCCTCTTCCAGTCCAGCTCTCTGCTGTGGCCCGGGAGTGCAGTGGAGGATGGCCCAAGTGCTTGGGCCCTGCAAACCATGGGAGACCAGGAGGAAGCACCTGACTTCTGGCTAAAGATCAGCGCAGCACACCAGCCATAGCAGCCATTTGGGGGGTGAACCAATGGAAGGAAGACCTTTCTCTCTCTTTCTCTCTCACTGTCTAACTCTGCCTGTCCAAAAAAAAAAACCAAAAAACACTTGTTTAAAAACATAAAATTTACATCAACCATTTTTTTTTTAAGATTTATTTATTTATTTGAAAGATAGAGTTACACAGAGAGGTAGAAACAAAGAGAGAACAAGGTCTTCCATCCACTAGTTCACTCCCCAAATGGCCACAATGGCTGGAGCTGCACCAATCCAAAGCCAGGAGCCAGGAGCTTCTTCTGGGTCTTCCACGCTGGTGCAGGGGCCCAAGGACTTGGACCATCTTCTGTTGCTTTCCCAGGCCATAGCAGAGAGCTAGAACATTTGAACTGGTGCCCTTATGGGATGCTGGCACCGCAGGCAGTGGCTTTCCCTGCTACACCACAGTTCCAGCCTCTTATTTTCTTTGTGACGCTTATCAAACTGAAATTATCTTGATTATTAATGTTTTTCTATTAATCTTTTCATATCTACCTAAGAACGGGAACCTTTTCTTATTTACTGTTCTATCCCTAGCACATAGGAAAATACCTGGTACTTATTAGTCACTCAGATTTTTGAATGGTGGATTACTGAATGAATGAGTAAGTGAAGCTTTATAATAGTCATTAAGGGGGCTGGTGTTGTGGCACAGTAGGTTAAGCCACCACCTGCGATGCCAGAATCCCATGTTAAAGTGCCTGACCGGTCCAACTTCCTGCTAATGCACTTGGGAAGGCAGCAGGAGATGGCTGAAGTGCTTGGGTCTCTGCAATTAAAGTGGAAGACATAGATGGAGCTCTAGGTTCCTGGCTTCAGCCTGGCCTGGCCCTGGCTATTGCAGTCTTTTGAAGAGTCAACCAACGGATGGAAGATCTCTTTCTCTCCCTGTCTGTCTCTTTCTGTCATTTTGGCCTTTCAAATGAATAAATAAATAAATATTTAAAAAGTAGTAATCCATTGCAGTTGATAAAACTATAGAACCTCTGGCTTTTCCTTTGAACTTGAATCATTAAAGTCGGTTAGGAAATTTGGAAAAGACTAATTAAATGAAAATACATGTAGTGTTGAGTGAATGAATGAACAAGTGAATGAGAATGATGATCCTGAGAGTTACCTCTTAACCTTGGAATATTGATATTAATTAGTTCAATATTTTACTAAGTATACATTATGGAATGCTAGTTACATGAGTTACTTGGTTGAAGATGAATTTTCTCTTCTGATACAATTAAGAATATTCTTTTGGCAGTTAGCATATTGAAGTATATGAGAAATACATTATAAATTCTATTTACATGTTAAATAGATTTGTCAAATTTACTTACTATCCCTTCCCCAAACCATTTTCTCACCAAATCTCTATTAATACACTAAGGAATATATGCTGTTAGTGAAGCACAGTATGGTTCAGAGCTACTACCATAGCCTATTCTACCCATGGTTAGCAATCCACAAATCACTTACATGACATCTGATTTGAACTAAACTATAAATCTAAGCTAATGACATTTTGGAGGAAGAGGCATGATAAGCTCAGTATATCATTTTAATTTTTAAAATTTATTTTCATTTTACTTTTTTCTTCTCCAGAAACCTTTTATTTAAGGAGTACAAACTTCATGCATTTTATAAATACAACTTTAGGAATATAGTGATTCTTCCCACCCACACTCCCATCCTTCTCCCACCTCCATCCTCCCTCTTCTGTGCCCATTCTTATTTTTTACTAAGATCGATTTTCAATTAACGTTATACACATACAATTAACTCTATACTGAGTAAGCAGTTCAACAAATTGTATGGAAGAAAAAACTGTTCCTCAACAGTCGAGACTAGGGCTGTTAAAAGTTACTTTTTTTTTTTTTTTGACAGGCAGAGTGGATAGTGAGAGAGAGAGACAGAGAGAAAGGTCTTCCTTTTTGCCGTTGGTTCACCCTCCAATGGCCGCTGTGGCCGGCGCATTGCGCTGATCCGAAGCCAGAAGCCAGGTGCTTCTCCTGCTCTCCCATGTGGGTGCAGGGCCCAAGCACTTGGGCCATCCTCCTCTGCCTTCCCGGGCCTTAGCAGAGAGCTGGCCTGGAAGAGGGGCAACCGGGACAGAATCCGGCGCCCCAACCGGGACTAGAACCCGGTGTGCCGGCGCCACAAGGCGGAGGATTAGCCTGTTAAGCCACGGCGCCGGCCCAGTTTTTTGTTTTTTGTTTTTTGTTTTTTTTTTTAAGATTTATTTATTTATTGAAAGGTAGAGCTACGAGAGGCAGAAACAGAGAGAGAAGGGAGAGAGATCTTCTATCTGCTGGTTTACTCCCCAAATGGTCGCAACAGCCGGAGCTGAGCCGATCTGAAGCTAGGAGCCAGGAGCTTCTTTGGGTCTTCCACGCAGGTGCAGGGGCCCAAGGACGTGGGCCATCTTCTGTTGCTTTTCCAGGCCATAGCAGAGAGCTGGATTGGTAGTGGAGCAGCCAGGACTCAAACCAGCTCCCATGTGAGATGGCAGCACTGCAGGTGGCAGCTTTACCCACTACACCACATCACCGGCCCCTATAGATTACCTTTTAGGTGCTCTATTACTTATCACAGATCAGGGAAAACCTATGCTGTTTGTCCTTTTTTGACTGGCTTATTTCACTAAATATGATATTTTCCAATTTCATCCATTCTGTTGCAAATGACAGGATTTCATATTTTTATATGAAATTTTTATTTCATATGAATTTTTTTATTTTATATGAAACTCTATGTAGTATTCCATGGCGTGTATATCCCATAACTTCTTTATTCATTCTTCAGTTGATGGGCATTTGAGTTGATTCCGTATCTTAGCTATTGTGAATTGAGCTGCAGTAATCATGGGGATACAGATAACTCTTTTATATGCTGATTTTATTTCCCTTGGGCAGATTCCCAGGAGTAGAATATCTGGGTCATATGGTAGGTCTGTATTCAGATTTCTGAGGTATCTCCATACTGTCTTCCACAGTGGCTGCACCAGTTTACATTCCCACAACAGCAGATTATGGTACCTTTTTTCCCACATCCTCGCCAGCATTTGTTTTTCGCTGATTTCTGTGTGAAAGCCATTATAACAGGGGTGAGGTGAAACCTCATTGTGGTATTTTTTTTTAAAGATTTATTTATTATTTTTATTTATTTGGATGACAGAGTTACACAGAGGGGTGGACACAGAGAGAGAGGTCTTCTATCCGATAGTTCACTCCCCAGTTGGCCGCAATGGTTGGAGCTGCACTGATTCGAAGCCAGGAGCTTCTTCCAGGTCTCCCATGCAGGTGCAGGGGCCCAAGAAGTTGGGCCATCTTCTACTGCTTTCCCAGGCCATAGCAGAGAGCTGGATCAGAAGAGGAGCAGCCACGACTAGAACCGGTGCCCATATGGGATGCCGGCGCTTCAGGCCAGGGCTTTAACCCACTGTGCCACAGTGCCGGCCCCTCATTGTGGTTTTGATTTGCATTTCCCCAACAGTTAGTGATCTTGAGCATTTTTTCATGTGTCTGTTGGCCATTTGGATTTCTTCTTTTGAAAAATGTCTGCTTAAGTCCTTTGCCTCTTTTAATTATTTTTATTTTTTATTTATTTATTTTTTTGACAGGCAGAGTTAGGGAGAGAAAGGTCTTCCTTTTCCATTGGTTAAAACGCCCCGGCCACTGTGGCTGGTGTGCTACAGCCGGTGCACCACACTGATCCGAAGCCAGGAGCCAGGCGCTTCTCCTGGTCTCCCATGCGGGTGCAGGGCCCAAGCACTTGGGCCATCCTCCACTGCACTCCCGGGCCACAGCAGAGAGCTGGACTGGAAGAGGAGCAACCGGGACAGAATCCGGCGCCCCAACCGGGACTAGAACCCAGGGCACCGGCACCACAGGCAGAGGATTAGCCTATTGAGCTGCGGCACTGGCTCTTTTTATTTTTTAAAAGTATTTATTTATTTGAAAGAGTTACAGAGAGGCAGAGACAGAGAATCTTCCATCCACTGGTTCACTCTCCAAATGGCTGCAACAGCCAGAGCTGTGCCAGTCTGAAGCCAGGAGCTTCTTCCAGGTCTCCCACACGGGTGCAGGGGCCCAAGGACTTGGGCCATTTTCTACTGCTTTCTCAGGCCATAGCAGAGAGTTGGATAGGCAGTGGAGCAGCCAGGACTCAAACTGGCACACATATGGGATGCCAGCACTGCAGGTGGTGACTTTACCTGCTAAGCCACAGCGCTGGCCCTTGCCCATTTCTTAACTGAGTTTTTGTGTTGTTGAGTTTCTTGATCTCTTTATATATTCTGGTTATTAATCCTTTATCAGTTACATAGTTTGCAAATAATTTCTCCCATTCTCAGTTGCCTCTTCAGTTTGTTGAGTGTTTCTTTTGTAGTGTAGTAGCTTCTCAATTGTAATCCATTTGTTAATTTTGGCTTTGATGCCTGTGCCGCTGGGATCTTTCTCAAGGACTCTGCCTGTCTTGCAGGATTTCCCAAATGTTATCTAATAATTTGATGGTATCAGGTGTAAATTTAGGTCTTTAGGCCGGAGCCGTGGCTCACTAGGCTAATCCTCCATCAGCTGCACTGGCACCCCGGGTTCTAGTCCCGGTTGGGGTGCCAGATTCTGTCACGGTTGCTCCTCTTCAGTCCAGCTCTCTGCTGTGGAAGGCACTGGAGGATGGGCCAAGTGCTTGGGCCCTGCACCCACATGGGAGACCAGGAGGAAGCACCTGGCTCCTGGCTTCGCATTGGCGCTGTGTGCCAGCCCTAGAGGCTCTTTGTGGGGTGAACCAACGGAAGGAAGACCTTCCTGTCTGTCTCTCTCTCTCACTAACTCTGCCTGTCAAATAAATAAATAAGTAAAAATAATTTAGGTATTTAATCCATTTTGAGTGGATTTTTGTGTAAGGTGTAAGGTAGGGGTCCTGCTTCATACTTCTGCATGTGGAGATCCAGTTTTCCCAGCACCACTTGTTGAAGGCATCGTCTGTGCTCCAGGGATTGATTTTAGCTCCTTTGTCAAAGATAAATTGGTTGTAGATGTGTGGGTTGATGTCTGGCATTTCTGTTCTGTTCCATTGGTCTATCCATCTGTTTTTGTGCCAATCCCAGGTTGTTTTGATTATAACTGCCCTGTAGTATGTCTTGAAATCGGGTGTTGTGATGCCTCTTTGTTTTTGTTATATAAAGTTGCTTTAGCTATTCGGGGTCTCTTGTGTTTCCATGTGAATTTCTGCATAATTTTTCTATATCTGACAAGAATGTCCCTGGTATTTTGATTGGTATCATATTGATATCACATTGAATCTGTAATTTGCTTTTGGTAGTATGGACATTTTTTATATTGATTCTCCCAATTCATGAACTTGGAAGATTTTTTCTTGTGTGTGTGTGTGTGTGTGTGTCTTCTATTTCTTTCTTTAATGTTTTGTAATCCTCATCTTAGAGATCTTTGACAACCTTAGTTAGATTTATTCCAAGGTATTTGATTTTATTTGTAGCTATTGTGAATGGGATTGATCTTAGAAGCTCAATCTTGGCTGTGGCATTGTCTGTATATGAAGGCTATTGATTTTTGTGTGTTGGTTTTCTATCCTACCACTTTACTAAACTCTTCTGTGAGTTCCAGTAGTCTCTTAGTGGAGTCTTTTGGATCCCCTATATATAGAATCATGTTATCTGCAAAGATGGTTAGTTTGACTTCCTCCTTCCCAATTTGTATCCCTTTGATTTCTTTTCCTTGCCCAATGGCTCTGTCTGAAATTTCCAGGGCTATATTGAATAGCAGTGATGAGAGTGGGCATCCTTGCCTGGTTCCAGATCTCAGTGGGAATGCTTCCAACTTTTCCTCACTCGACAGGACATTGGCTGTGGGTTTGTCCTAAATTGCCTTGACTGTGTTGAGGAATGTTCCTTCTGTACCCAGTTTGCTTAGAGTTTTCATCATGAAAGGGTGTTGTATTTTATCAGATGCTTTCTCTGCATTTGTTGAGGTAATCATATGGTTTTTGTTCTTCAATTTGTATCACATTGATTGTAGTTGCAAATGTTGAACTTTCCCTGCATACCTGGGATAAATCCCAGTTGGTCCAGTTGAATGGGCTTTCTGATGTGCTGTTGGATTGGATTGGCTGATATTTTGTTGAAGATTTTTGCGTCTATGTTCATCAGGGAAATTGGTCTCTTTCTCTTTTTCAGGTTTTGGAATCTTTTTCAGGTTTAGGAATTAAGGTGATGCTGGCTTTTTAGAAGGAGTTTGGGAGGATTCCCTCCCTTTCAGTTTTTTTTAATAGCTTGAGAAGAATTGGAGTTAGTTCTTCTTTCAGTGGTAGAATTCAGCAGTGAAGCCATCCAGTCCTGGGCTTTTCTTGCTGGAAGAGTCTTTATTAGTGATTCAGTTTCTGTCTTAGTTTTTAGTCTATTTAGGTTTTCTATATCTTCATGGCCCAGTTAAGGTATGTTGTCTAGGAATGTATAATGTATGCATTTCTTCTAGGTTTCCCGATTTGTTGGCATACAGCTCTTTGTAGTAATTTCTGATGATTCTTTTTATTTCTGTGATGTCTGTTGTTGCATTTCCTTTTTAATCTCTAATTTTATTGATTTGGGTCTTCTCCCTCTTTTTTTTGTTAGTTGGGCCATTGTTGTGTTAATTTTGTTGATTTTTTTTCAAGAATCCAACTTTTCATTTCACTGATGTTTTGTATTTTTTTATTTCAGTTTTTTAATTTCCTCTTTAATTTTAATGATTTCTTTTCTCCTACTAGTTTTGGGTTTGGTTTGCTGTTGTTTTTCTAGGTCCTTGAGATGCATTGATAACTCATTTATTTGGTGCCTTTCTAATTTCTTGATGGAGGCACCAATAGCTATAAACTTTCCTCTTAACTTTGTTTTTGCTGTATTCCTTAAGTTTTGATATGTTATGTTGTCATCTTCATTCATTTCCAAAAATTTTTTGATTTCTCTCTTGATTTCTTCAGTGTCCCACTGCTGCTTGGGCTGCTACAGTCTGGTCTCACCTCACCCCAGTGCTGTTGCTGAGGCTCTCGGCTGCTGAGGTCTTGAGTTGTGCATGTCCACGTAGATCCACTGTGTCCCTCTAATTTGTATGGAGTTCCCTCTGCTGTTTTCTCCCTAACTCTTCCCTGGTACTGCTCTCTCACTACTTATTTTTTAAACTATCTTCCCCTAGACTAGAGCAGTAAGCTCCCTCCCTATTCTGCCATCTCTTCCACTTCATTTCATTTGAAAGAAAGGAAAAGGGACAGATAGATCATTTGTTGGTTCATTCACCAAATGCCCACAATAGCAGGGTTGGCCCAAGGTGAAGCCATGGGATCCCAGAACTCAATCCAGGTCTCTCATATGGGTGGCAAGGACCCAACTACTCAGTCATCATCTACTGCCGAGGTGCATTAACACGAAGTTGAATTCAGAAGCAGAAAGTAGTTTTGTTAAATGTCATTTTAAATACTATTTGGGCAACTCCCAGCACTCTGATGTGGGGTGAGTGTCTTATCCACTGTGCCAAATGCCCACACCAGTATATCTTTTTAAAAGTTTTTAATAAATATTTATGTATTTGAAAGGCAGAGTGATGGGGGCTTGGAAGAGGGGAGAGGAGATGAAGGAAGGAGGAGAGAGGTTTTTCCATCTGGTTCACTCCACAAATGGCCACAACTACTGAGGCCTATCTAGGCCAAACCCAAGAGCCTGAAACTCCATCTTAGTCTCCCAAGTGGTGGCAGGACTCCAAGTACACGGGCCATCGTTCACAGATTTTCCAGGCACACTAGCAGTTAGCTGGATCACAAGCTGATCAGCTAGACTCAAACTGGCACTCTGATTTGGGATGTCAGTGTCAGAAGCAATGGCCTAACTTGTTGTACCCCAACACTAGCCCTCCCTCTTATGTCTCTTTAAAACAGTATTTTTTTTGAAGATTTATTTTTCTTTAATTTATTTGAAAGGCAATGTTACAGAGAGAGGAGGAGTGAGAGAGAGAGATTTTCCATCCACTAGTTCACTCCCCAAATGGCCACAAGGTTGGGGGCTTGGCCAGGCCAAACTAGGAGCCCAGAGATTCCTTTGGGTCTCCCACTTGGGTGCAGGGACCCAAGCATTTGGCCCATCCTCCACTACTTTCCTAGGCCATTAGCAGGGAGCTGGATTGGAAGTGGAGCAGCTGGGTCTTGAACTGGTGCCCATATGGGATGCTGGCATTGCAGGCGGAGGCTTAACCTGCTACACCACAACACTGGCCCCCAACAGTGTTCTTATTCTATTAAAATGTAAGATAATTATTTTTTATTCCCATTTATGGGGTAGACTAGAACCATAAAGAAGTAATGTTTTGGGGCTGGTGCTGTGGCGTAGCAGGTAGGCTGTCCCTTGCAGTGACAGCATACTATATGGGTGCTGGTTTGAGTCTTAGCTGCTCTACTTCTGATCCAGCTCTCTGCTATGGCCTGGGAAAGCAGTAAAAGATGGCCCAAGTCCTTGGGCCACTGCATCCACATGGGAGAACCGAAAAAAGTTCCTGGCTCCTGGCTTTGGATTGGCCCGGCTCCGGCCATTGCGGCCATTTGGGGAATGAACCAGCAGATGGAAGATCGATCTCTCTCTACCTGTGCCTCTCTGTAACTCTACCTTTCAAATAAAAGAATAAATAAACCTTAAAAAAAGTAATTTTATTGACTTTTTGCATGTACTGGTTTACATTTTCATCTTACTGCTTAATTAGTTTGCCAGAAATTGCCTGTGGTTAGTTTAAGATTGATTGATTGATTTATATTCATTTGATTGGCAGAGCAGCAGAGAGGGAGGGAGAGACAGGTCTTCTATCTGCTGACTTATTCCCAAATTGCCACAACAGCTGGGTCTGGGCCAGACTAATGCCAGGAACCAGGAACTCCATTCTGGTGTCCTTCGTAAGTAGGAGGGACCCAGGTACTTGGGCCATCTTCTGCCGTCTTCCCAGGTGCATTAGCAAGGAAGTGGATGGGAAGTAGAGTATCTGGCACTCAAAGCAGCACTCTGATAATGGGATACCAGCATAGCAAGAGGCAGGTTAACCCACTGTACTGCAATGCCAGCACTGCCCCAACCCCCGCTGTTTTTCAAATATCCATTTATTTAAACTGATTAATATGTGAGTTTTCTAGTTCTATTTAGTTTTATTGCAGTAAATTCAGAATCTGTTACATAAAGAGAGTAGGCTTTTCAGAGGCGGGATCCAACAGATATGAATGTCAGATTACTGTAATTGTCTTTTGTACTATCTTTAATCATCTTTGCCTAATTCTGAGTCAAAATGATTTCTTTTGATGATGCTTTGGGTTTTTTAAAGTTGGAGTCTAGAAAATACAAAATTTGTTAAATTAAGACTAGTGACTTTGGGGGCAGGTGTTATGTTGCAGTGGGTTAAGCCTCTGCTTGGGATGCCTGCCCCCTTCTATCAGAATGCCAGGGTTCCAGTGGCTACTACATTTCTGATCCTCGGCTGATGCATCCTTGCAGGCAGCAGGTCATGGCTCAAGGGCTTGGGCCCCTGCCACCCATGTTGGGGTCCTGTATGGAGTTCCTGGCTCCTGGCTTGAGCTTAGCCAGCCCTGGCTTTTGCAGGCATTTGGGGAGTAAACCAGTGTGAGAGAACCATCGATTTTCTCTCTCTGTCTCTGTCTCTCTCTGTGTATGTGTGTGTGTGTGTCTCCCTCTGTCACTCTGCCTCTCAACTAGATGAAAATAATTTTTAAAGGTTTATGTATTTATTTGAAAGGCAGAGATAGAGAGAGAAAAAGAGATCTACTCATTCCTTCACTCCCCAAATGGCCGAAATGGCCAGGGCTAGGCTGGGCAAAAACCAGGAGTAAGGAGCTTCTTTCAGGTCTCCCAAGTGGGTGCAGGGGCCCAATGATTCGGGCTGTCCTCCATTGCTTTCCCAGGTGCAAAAGCGGGCAGCTAGATCAGAAGTGGAGTAGCCAGAACTTGAGCGGGTATCTATATGAGATACTAGCACTACAAGCGGAGGCTTAACCTGTTATACCACAGCGCCAGCCCCATTTTTTTTTTTTAAACTTTAACAAAATAAAAAGGGGACCAGTGACTTCATGTGTTTGGGATCCTGAAATGGATGTCTAGATAATACAGCCAATAGCATAATAATCTAATGGTCTTGATGTTAAAAGCTTTTTGTTTTATTATTTCCTTGGTCATGCCTACTTCTTTATCTAAAGACTTAGGCAAAACTTTCTATTATTCACTACCTAATGGGATTAATGATTCTTTCTTTAATCCAGATCTTTTACACTGAGTTTCTGCTACAAAGATACAAGCTAACCTTTACTTGTTTTACATTGTCTAGGTGCATGGTAGATTAAATAACTCTGAAAGGAAATTTGGAAAAAACAGTCATGGATAATCTAAGGAGATAAAAATCTTTAGAAAAACTTTACAGAGACAGTTTTGAAAGGGAGTACCACCCACAATCATCTTCCTAGCTCTATCATTTACCCAGGATAAATTAAATATATTGAGCAAGTGCCTACTTGTAAAAGCACTACTGTTACAAGTAGATATTTTCTGTTCATTTTATGATTGCGCCTATCAATTGTTAAAAGGTATTTTTTTGTTCTTACTTTTCTATTTGGACCACCATTTTGACTTGTAGCTCAAGGTTTTTATTATAAGCTTGTTACATTATAACCTTGGATTAGCTTAATTCATGAAGGCCAGTGAAGATAAAAATAGTAAGGTAGGGGCAGGCATTTAGCCTAGTGGTTAACACACCAGTTAGGAAGCCCATGTTTCACATCAGAGTGCCTATGTTGGATGCCTGGCTTCAGCTCCTGATTCCAGCTTCCTGCTGATACAGATTCTGGGAGACAGTGGTGATGACTCAAATAATTGGGGTTCTTACCACCCACGTGGGAGACCTGGATGGAGTTCCTGAACCCAGCTTGAACTCCAGCTAAGGACTGTTGGGGACCCACTTTGGGAGTGAACCAATGGATACCTGCTCTCTCTGTATGTCTGTATCCATGCCTTTCAAACAACATTTAAACAAGAATTTTTTAAAAATAGTTTATTAGCATATGGTTCCTATTACAGAAAGTAATTTTGTTAAAATAAATGTCATTTTAAGTCGGGTAACTCCCAGTCTTGGGCAAACTTGGGTGTGCCCTCACCAATGACATAGGCAACAAAAACGTTAAACAGTAGAGTTCAGATAAAGGCAGTAGGTATCCAGACATATCTCAGATATGCTGACTACACGTTTGGATTGCAAACCAATAAACTCCCTTCAACTTCAATCTGCTTACCAACTGTGATTGCTACAAGTATTGCTGGTTTCATTATCGTGGGTTCATGGGTCTGTTCACTCTCCAATTTACACATATTTTAGTTCTAACATATATTAGTGAAGCATTTGCAGGTTCTTAGAGGTTATTTAAATTACCAAATAGGTATTAAGTAAGCAATACCTTTTAATTTTTTTAAGAATGTTTACTGATTTTAGAAACAGATTTAGAGTTCTCAGCTGCTGCTTCACTCCCCAAATGCCCAGACAGGTGGGACTGGGCTGAGTCCAAAGACTAGAACTAACTCTTCAGGTCTCCCATATGGGTTGCAGGAACCCAGTAACTTCCCTTCTCACCACTGCCTTCCCACGGTCTGCCTTAGCAGGAAACTAGAGTCAGGAGTAGAGGCAGGTGTCCAACCCAAGCACTCCAGTATGACACATCTACATCTTAACTGCCAGGCCAAATGCCTGCCCCTAATCCTTTAATTATAATAAATGAAAAACAAAAATTTAAGTTGTATTTGTAGGGAACTACACAAATGCCTTGTTTCTATTTGTCTCAAGGATAGGAGGGTGTTCAAAGGAAGAGTGTTGGCTGACCAGAGAATGGGTGTATATCATGGATGCACAACTTAGAAGGCAAGGAATTATACAGTATAGGAAGAAAAAGTATATATTTTCCTCCCTAAAACCATACCTAACCTACCTGAGTTTTCTGAGAAGTTTTTCTGTTTCTGACATAGGACAAATTCCATAGCAATCCCAAATAACTCATTTTAGATTTTCTCAAAATTTAGATTATATATGAATAGAGGTTCTTAAGATTGTATCTCTGGGGGCTGGTGTTGTGGAGTAGTGCGTAAGGATACCACCCGCAATACTGGCATCCCATGTGAGTGCCAGTTCAAGTCCCAGCTGCTCCACTTCCAATCCCACTCCCCACTAATGTGTTTGGGAAAGCAACAGAGGATGGCCTAAGTGCTTGAGCCCCTACAACCCACATAGGAGACCTGAAAGACCAGGCTTCAGCCTGGCCCAGCCCTGGTCATTGTGACCATTTAGGTAGTGAACCAATGGATGGAAGATATCTCTGTCCCTCTTTAACTCTGCCTTTCAAATAAATTAATTTTTAAAAAAGACTATCTCTGGCCTTTTTCTTTTGGCATTAGCATGATGTGTCTTTGGCCAGTAATTAACCCAAGTATTAATTTTCTCAAGTATAAATATTTAAGGTGATATCTTCAACTTTTTATGGCTCAGCACACTTGAGAGATATAAGGCATTCCCGTTAGTGATAGTATTTGCAATCCGCATCTTTTTTTTTTTTTTTAAAGATTTATTTATTTATTTGAAAGTAAGAGTTACACAGAGAGGAGAGGCAGAGGGAGAGAGAGAGAGAGTCTTCTATCCTATGGTTCACTCCCCAAATGGCCGCAATAGCCAGAGCTGTGCCAGTCCGAAGCCAGGAGCCAAGATCTTCTTCCTGGTCTCCCATGTGGGTGCAGGGGCCTAAGGACTTGAGCCACCACCTACTGCTTTCCCAGGCCATAGCAGAGAGCTGCATCAGAAGTGGAGCAGCCAGGTCTCGAACCAGCATCCTTATGGGATGCCTGCAAGGGCATTAACTCACTGCGCCACAGCACCAGTCCCTAGCAAGCACCAGCCCCTAGCAATCTGAATCTTAAAATAAAGATGCTAGCTTAATTTAGGGAGGAAAAAGAGGTAAGGTGATAACCCCTCTCTCATCCTTAGGGTCACAAGCGTAGGTCTGGTGATAACCAGGATTCCTCCAGTTCTTAAATTCTGTGATTCTTTCCTGCTGTTTTCCAGGCCACCTACACACCTGCTTCCTTGTAGTAATAGAGCCCCAATTTTGCCCCTGCATATGGAGGAGGAGGGAAGGGAGAAAGGAAAGGAGACACACGGATCTAATAGCTTAATTTAGAATTATTGTTCATACTTTGTCTTATGCACAGGAACAACCACTGTTCTTTATTTAGATGGGAAATCATTTAAGCTTGACGTAGAAGTTAGGAATTTACTTGCTGGTATGTTGGGAAAAATATCATAGAATTTGGAATTTCTCTTTTTCAAAGCCAAATGGAGAAAGAAAATTATCTGAAAACATTAAAATGTTAACGTAGCATGAAAAACATTAGTTGTGGAAATCGAGTTTCTACCTTATTTCCTCCTTGGTTAGAATATGTTGACTATATTGGAGCCAGCACTCTGGTACTGCTGGTTAAGCCACTGTCTGCAGTGCTGGCTTCCCATATGGGTGCTGATTCTAGTCCCAGCTGCTCTGCTTCTGATCCAGCTCCCTGCTATGGCCTGGGAAAGCAGCCAAAGATGGCTCAAGTCGTTGGGCCCCTGCACCCATGTGGGAGACCAGGAAGAAGCTCTTTGCTCCTGGCTTCTGCCTGGCCTAGCCCTTGGCCATTGCGGCCATTTGTGGAGTGAACCAGTGGTTGGAAGATAACCTCTCTTTTTCTCTCTCATTCTCTTTTCTCTTTCTGTAACTTTCCCTTTCAAATAAATGATAAATCTTTTTTTTAAAATGTAGAATATATTATCAGATACTGGAATTTGTTAAACTTTCTGATTTTTATTTTCTGTGTGGGACACATAATTTAAAGTGTCAGACTTAAATTATATATAAAACATGGGCAATGGAAAAATATTTGAATTTTGTCTAAAAGAGAAATAATGTGATGTAAAAATATTTGGGGGCAGGTGTTTGATGCAGTGGTTAAGACATCTGCATCCTGTATCTGAGTGTGAGGTTTCTAGTCCTGGCTCCACTCGAAATTCAGCTTCCTGCAGATGTGTACCCAGCAAGGCAGCCCGTGATGGCCCAGGTAGTTGGGTCCCTGCTGCTCATGTAGGACACCTGGATTGATTTCCTAGCTGCTGACCCAGCTCTAGCTATCACGGGCATTTGAGGAGTAAACCGGCAGATGGGAGACTAATCTCTCTCTGCCTTTCAAATAAATAAAAATTTAAATTTTATATTTATTGTTGAATAATTCACAGTACTTTATAGTATATCGCTTGTATTATAACTGGAGAAAATATTACATTTCAATTAGAAGTTAGTTAAAATAAAGATGTAATCCCCTCCCCATTGTTCATAGACGCCCTGACCTAAAGGTTTTATTTCCTCAGATATGTTGAAGGAAGGCAGACATAATCTACTTCTCAAGAGATTTAATCTTCCAGGGAAGTGGAGCTCGGGATCTTTTCCATATTTAGCCCTTAATGCTTTTCAAGCCTTTAAAATAAACAAGCGGCTGATTGTTAAGGAGTGATTGTCAGTATCTGTTGCATTAGGAACTTGGCTTATTGCCACTAATTTCATTTCAGATGACTAAAGAAATAGGTATTTATAAAAGCAGTTCGATCGTTTTATTTGGAAATTAAATCAGAACTTAGCTGCCGGTAGTAATGGCTGCTTTATTCATGTCTTGACTTTGAGCTGCTATTGCCATATATGCGTTTGTCATTAAAGAAGAAAATGTAACTTAAGTTATAAGCCCTGGGTTATCCTTCTACTTTATGGAACTATTGCTTCGTCAAACTAGTGTGATAACTGAATTATTGTGGCTAAAAAATATATGTATAAATAAGACATAAAATTTGCCATTTTAATCATTTGTAAGTTTGTAACTTGGTGGCAGGCATTACCACTGTTTTTCCATCACCCCAAACCACAACTCGGTGCACATCAAGCAATAGCATCTGTTATCCCATTCAACCTAGCCTGTGGGAACCTCTAATTTACTTTGTCTCCATTAAGTTGCCCTCTCTTGAGATTTCATATAAATAGAATTATACAATATCTCTCTTTTTGTGTCTGGTGTCTGGCTTATTTCTCTTAAGTCCATGAGACTCATCCATGGTGTAGCATGTATCAGAATTTCACTCTTTTGACAGCTGAATGGCATTCCATTATATGCATATGCCACTTTCTGTTTATTCATCCATCTGTTGTTGTGAATAATGCTGCTATAAACTTGTACAAGCATCCGAGGCTTCATTTTCATTTCTTTTCAGTATATACCTAGGAGTTGAATTATTGGGTCATATAGAAATTCAGTGTCTAATTTTTTGAGGAAAATGATAGGTTTTTTGTTTGTTACATAAAAGTCCATTCTGTTTATTATCCTTTCATTAATGTTTCATAAGTTTTTTTTTAATTTTTGCTTCTTTTGTTGGTAATTTTTAAGAAATTATTTGTTTTGATCATTCATTTTTTTCTTTTCTTTTCAATTGTTTGTTTTTCAGACCTGAGTCAGAACTCCATCACAGGGGAACACAGCCAACTGTTAGGTATAGTATTACGCTGGGATCGACTCTCTCTAAAGTCATCCCTCACCTGTTGATACTACCAGGCATTATATTCCTGTTTAATTCTATTTTCTGCCCCTTCCTTTTCTGCTTCTCCCATGCTGCTATTCCCTTTACTTTTATTCTGCTATTCCTAAGTTTTAGAAAACTACTTCTGTGATTGCTAAGACTAAGTTTAGTTACATTAAAAAATAATTTTACATAGTCTGTGGTTTATAAAAATCTCAGAATAAGAACCTCTTTTTCCAGGATGGTTTTGGAAAAAAAAAAAAAAAAACAAAACTCTGTAATGGGCTTTGCAGCTGCTTTTCTCTTATTACTTTTCTTGATGTTTTGATCACCTTCATATTAATTGCGGAAACAGCATGGCCTTAAGCAACCCATTGAAACTGGTGTTGTGATTCCTTGTCTGTGAAACAAGTTATGAAAGTGAATTCATTTCCTCTAGGTATCACTTAATTAAATTATAATAAGCTTATAACTTGGCAAGAATTTCTCAAGATCTCAGAACTGATAAATTTCCAAAAACATAAAAATAAAACATATTCTGGTGAGAAAATCAGACAGTACAAAAGGTAAAAAGAGTGTTTGTTTTAGCAGCACTGATACTAAAATTGGGTTGATAGGGAGATTAGTGTGGCCTCTCCACAAGGATGACACACAAACTTGAAGCATTCCATACTTTGCTTTCCTTTTCTTAAGTTCATAGGTAGGGAGAGACTGGTAAACAAAGGGACTTACCCAATTGAGGACCCTTCAGCTTCAAGCCCCATCTCCTCCTCATCTTAAAAAAGAAAGAAAAATAGAAATAAAAGTTTTTGAAATATCTCCTCTCCCACTACTGTATATAACTATTGTTTTTCCATTTTGTGCCCATGGGGTTATACTGTATAGATCTGCCATGTTTTACAGGTATTTTTTTACAACATTTTATCTGGGATATCTCATTAGTATCTAAATGATGGTGGAATAGTATTCCTTTGTGCCCTAGCCTATAATTTTTTTTTAGATCTGTTTTATTTATTTGAAAAGCAGAGTGACAGAAAAGGAGAAACAAAGAAAGAGATCTTGCATCCACATGTTCACTCCCCAAATGGCCACAATAGCCAAGACTCCGATGTGGCATGTAGGTGTTATAAGTGGTGGCTTAATCCATTGCACCACGATCGACCTACACTATCATTTAACTTGGGGAGTTACCCTACTCATGAGAGTTTTAGGTTATTTCCAGGGATGTTACTATTGCACATGTTGCAACATGAGTGCCTTGTACTTACATTCTCATGGCCAGAGTATTTATAGGGTAAATTCCTTTCTCAAAGGGTATATAAATTTCAAAAAAAAAAAAAAAATCAGTTTAAGCTGTACCCACCTAAAAGGGGTATGGAGGAATGCTTGGCACCCTTGTCATCCAAAGTAAGTATTACCAATCTGGTTTTTTTATGCATATATAAAGGGAACAAGTTTCATGTATTTCATATACACAGTTTTAAGAACATAATAATACTTTTCATCCTACCCTCCATCTTTGCTACCACTGTCCTTCCCCCTCCCCCATCTTTTCTTATTTTTCTTTTAATTTTTGCAGTGACATACTTTCAGTTTACTTTATAATCACATCTGAGTCCTACATTAAATAAAGAATTCAACAAGTAGTAAGTAGAAAAAACATTGTTCCTCAGGAGTATACACAAGGACTATAAACAATAATCAAATTGCATAAATCATTTTAATTATATTTTATACTCTATGTATTACTGCAAATCAGATAAAATATGATATTTGTCTTTTTGGGACTGGCTTTTTTCACTAAGCATAATGGTCTCCAATTCCATCCATTTGGTTACGAAAATATTTCATTGTTTTATATGGCTGAGTAATATTCTAATGTCTTTATCTGGTCATCAGTTGATAGACATATAGGTTGATTCCATATCTTAGCTATTGTAGGTTTAGCTTCTGTAAACATAGGGGTACAGATAACTCTCTCATATACAGATTTTATTTCCTTTTGGTAAATTCCCAGAAGTGGGATGGCTGGGTCATATTTTGAACCATCCCTGCATACCAGTGATAAATCCCACTTCGCCTGGGTGAATGATCTTTCTGATGTTATTGGATTTGATTAGCTAATATTTTGTTGAATTTCTGCATCTGTGTTCATCAGGGATATTAGTCTATAGATCTCTTTCGCTGTTGTATTTTTTTGTGATTTTCAAATTAAGATGATACTGGCCTTATAAAAGGAAGATTTGGGGAGATTCATCCCTTTCAGTTGTTTTGAACAGTTTAAGAAGAATTGGGATTGGGGCTGGCACTGTGGCGTGCTAGACTAAGCCTCCACCTGTAGTACCAGCATGCCATATGGGTGCCGGTTCAAGTCCCGGTGCTCCTCTTCATATCCAGTTCCCTGCTATGGCCTGAAAAGCAGTGGAAGATGGCCCAGGTGCTTGGGCCCCTGTACCCATGTGGGAGTCCCGGAAGAAGCTCCTGGCTCCTGGCTTCAGATTGGCTCAGCTCTGGCCATCGCAGCCATTGGGCAGTGAACCAGTGGATGGAAAACCTTTCTTTCTATCTTTCCTTTTCTCTGTCTGTAACTCTGCCTCTCAAATAATAATAAAAAAAATTTTAAAAAAGAAAGAGAATTGGGATTAGTCTTAAATGGTAGAATTCAGCAGTGAAATTGTCCAATCCTAAGCTTTTCTTTGTGGGGAGGGTTTTTGTTTTTGTTTATTTTTTAAAAAAGTTTTTGCCAGGCAAAGTTAGACAGTGAGAGAGAGAGACAGAGAGAGTTATAGACAGTGAGAGAGACAGAGAGAGGCCGGCGCTGAGGCTCACTAGGCTAATCCTCCACCTGCGGCGCCGGAACACCAGGTTCTAGTACTGGTCAAGGTGCCAGATTCTGTCCCAGTTGCCCCTCTTCCAGGCCAGCTCTCTGCTGTGGCCTGGGAGTGCAGTGGAGGATGGCCCAAGTGCTTGGGTCCCTGCCACCCGCATGGGAGACCAGAAGGAAGCACCTGGCTCCTGGCTTCGGATCAGTGTGGTGCGCCGGCCATAGCGCAGCGGCCATTGGAGGGTGAACCAATGGCAAAAGGAAGACCTTTGTCTCTCTCACTGTCCACTGTGCCTGTCAAAAAAATAAAAAGAGACAGAGAGAAAGGTCTTCCTTCTGTTGGTTCACCCCTCAATGGCCGCTACGGCCGGCACTTGGCCGATCCAAAGCCAGGAGCCTGCTACTTCCTCCCGGTCTCCCATGCGGGTGCAGGGACCCAAGCACTTGTGCCATCCTCCTCTGCCCTCCCGGGCCACAGCAGAGAGCTGGACTGGAAGAAGAGCAACTGGGACTAGAATCCGGGGTGCTGGCGCCATAGGCAGAGGATTAGCCAAGTGAGCTACAGAGCCAGCCAGGGAAGGTTTTTATTACTGATTCAGTCTCCATCTTGGTTATTGGTCTATTTAGGTTTTCTGTGTCTCTTTGCTTCAATTTTGGTAAATTGCATGTGCCCAAGAATCTATCCATTTCTTCTAAATTTTCCAATTCTTTTGGCATATAGCTATTCCTGATGATTCTTTTGATTCTGTGGTATCCATTGTAACATCACCTTTTTCATCTCTGATTTTATTAATTTGGGTCTTCTTCCTTTTGGGGGGTGGTGCTGAGCCAATGGTTTATCAATTTTATTTTATTTTTTTCAATAGCTCTCATTTCACTGATCTTTTGTATCCTATTTGAAAAATCTTATTTGAATGGCAGAGTTACAGAGGGACGGACAGAAAGAGAGATCTTCCATCTGCTGGTTCACTCTCCAAACAGCTACAACAGCTGGCTCTGGGCCAGGCCAAAGCCAGGATCCAGGAGCTTCATCCATGTCTTCCACAGTGTGCAGGGGCCCAAGCATTTGGGCCATCTTCTGCTGCTTTCCCAATTGCATTTGCAGGGATCTGGATCAGAAATGGAGCAGCCAGTACTTGAACTGGCATCCATATGGGATGCTGGCATTGCAGGTGGCTGCTTAATCCGTTATGCCACAATGCCAGACCCCTTAGTATCATTTTTTTAAATTTCAATTTTGTTTATTTCTTTTCTGATTTTTCTTCATTTCCTCCTATTAATTTTGGACTTGGTTTGTTCTTATTTTTCTAGATCCTTGAGATGCATTATTAGATCATTTATTTGATGCCTGTCCAATTTCTTGATGTAGGCACTGGTTGCTATAAACTTTGCTCTTAACACTGTTTTTGTTTTTGATATGTTGTGTTGTCATCTTCATTCATTTTTAGGAATTTTTTTATTTCCCTTTTGATTTCTTCTATGACCCATTGTTTATACAGAAGCGTGTCATTCAATCTCCATGTGTTTGTGTATTTTCCTGAGTTTCATAAGTTGTTAATTTCCAGTTTCATTCCATTGTTGTCAGAAGAGATACATGGTATGATTTCTCTGCTTTTCTTTTCTTTTTTCAATTTGTAGAGACTTATATTATGGCTTAGCATGTGGCCTATCCTAGAGAAAGTTACCATGCACTTAAAAAAAGAATGTATTCTGCTGCTATTGGAGGAAATGTCCTGCAGGTATCAATTAGATCCATTTGGTCAGTAGTGTAAAATAGCTCTATCCCTTCTTTGCTGTTTTTGTTGTCTAGTTGATCTATCCATTGATGAAAGTGGGGTGTTGAAGCCCCCCATTGTTATTGTATTGGAGCCTATGTCTCCCTTTATATCATTTACATTTGTTTTAAATTGCTGGGTGCCCTAACACTGGGTCCATATACATTTACTGTGTCACATCTTCCTGTTGAATTGATCCCTTAATCATCACGTAATGTCCTTCATTGTCTATTTTAACGATTTTTTTAAAGATTTATTTATTTATTTGGAAGTCAGAGTTACACAGAGGAGAGGCAGAGAGAGAGACAGCATGCACGCAAGAGAGAAAGGTCTTCCGTCCGCTGGTTCACTCCCCAACTGGCTGCAACTGCCAGAGCTGCACCGATCCAAAGCCAGGAGCCAGGAGCCGCTTCTGGGTCTCCCACACGACACACGGGTGCAAGGGCCCAAGGACTTGGGCCATCTTCCACTGCTTTCCCAGGCCACAGCAGAGAGCTGGATTGGAAGTAGAGCAGCTGGGACTCGAACCAGTGCCCATATGGGATGCCGGCACTGCAGGCGGCGGCTTTACCTGCCACGTCACAGCATTGGCCCCTCTGAGCAATCTTATGATCATTCTTTTGATTTCCTTTTCAAGCAGCTCATCATTCTCTTCATCTTCATATTTTTTTTCTTTTTTGACAGGCAGAGTGGACAGTGAGAGAGAGAGAGAGACAGAGAGAAAGGTCTTCCTTTGCCGTTGGTTCACCCTCCAGTGGCCACCACGGCTGGCGCGCTGCAGCCAGCGCACCACGCTGATCCGAAGGCAGGAGCCAGGTGCTTCTTCTGGTCTCCCATGGGGTGCAGGGCCCAAGCTCTTGGGCCATCCTCCACTGCACTCCCAGGCCTTAGCAAAGGGCTGGCCTGGAAGAGGGGCAACCAGGACAGAATCCGGCGCCCCGACTGGGACTAGAACCTGGTGTGCCAGCGCCGCTAGGCGGAGGATTAGCCTCTTGAGCCACAGCGCCGACCTCATCTTCATATTTTAATATTAAAGTGTTGTGTTCCTTTTAGGGAATCATACTGTCTTCCTTGTTCTTGTTTTTTTATTTCTACATTCATAGAATGTGGGTTTCCGCCTGTGAGGACTTTGTTCTTTGAAATCTGCCTCTATAGCTTAGTGGAATGCCTGCTCTTTTAGTGGATATCCTGAAGTGTGTGCTGGGTGGGGCCAGGGCACTCAGGCTAGTGCTTAAAGGTGGGGCAGCTGCCAGAGGAACGCCCAAGTTGAGCATGGTAGATCTCAGTATTCTTATGACTGCGCTGGCTGGTGCGTTCATGGCCCCAGCCCCTCTCTGCCAAGGTTAACCAACTGCCCAGGGTAAGCCTGTAGTGCCTGTGCACCCCACCCACTCAGGCACACAAACTCCACAAAGGATCTATGCACTTAGCAGAACCCTCTGCAGTGATCCTCCCCAGCGCTCAGGGAACTCTGAGCCTTTGGAGCCAGACCCCATAATCGCTCAAAGACACTGCCACACCCTGCTCCCTACCACACAGTCACAGGAGTCCCACAGTCAGGGCGCTTGGTTCCTACAGTCTCAGGAAACAGGGTATCTGCTTTCTGCCTCACAAGCCTCCCTTCCATGGAGAGAGCCACCCCCTTCCCAGAGCCAGCTGCTAACTTGTCACAGGTTTATCAGTGCTCTGCCTCAGCCAGCTGAGTCCAACACCTTGGTGGGTTGAGGGGAGGGGAGCAACATTCCCTTGCTTCATGGACCTAAGTGGGTGCCAGACCAGACTCAAAGTTACTGGGGACTGCAGACTTATCCCTCTGATAAAAACCATCAGGGCCCACAGGCCACAGCAGCTTCCACTGGCCTTACCATGATGGCACTTCCTCTGTGATGGGAGTACAGGAAGAAAGCAGTGTGCTCTCCCTTCATGGGGTTAGGTAGGTGGCCAGACTCAAAGTCAGTATGGACCATGAGGTTTTCCCCCAGGTGATATTACCAGTGCTGGTGGGCTGCTACAGGCTCATCTCGCCTTGCTCAGGAAAGGTGGTGTCCCCCCCAGCCAGCAGCTGGAGAGTCTCCAGTGGCATCTCACCGATTGCTGCCTGGTTGCACTGTCCCCACTGCTCCATGGAGTCTGTCTCCAGTGCAAACTTCTCTCCAGCTCTTCGCTGGGAATGCGTTTCCTCCCCTGTTCTGGTATCTACAAGCTGCAGTCAGAATCAGCATGTCTTTTCCCTATTCAGTCATCTTGGATCCTGTCCTATCAGTGTTGTCAATCTTAAAACTTTTACTAATAAGTGAAACTTTCTTTTTTTTTTTTTAATTTTATTTTTATTTTTGACAGGCAGAGTGGACAGTGAGAGAGAGACAGAGAGAAAGGTCTTCCTTTTGCCGTTGGTTCACCCTCCAATGGCCGCCGCGGTAGTGCGCTGCGGCCGGCGCACCGCGCTGATCTGATGGCAGGAGCCAGGTGCTTCTCCTGGTCTCCCATGGGGTGCAGGGCCCAAGGACTTGGGCCATCCTCCACTGCACTCCCTGGCCACAGCAGAGAGCTGGCCTGGAAGAGGGGCAACCGGGACAGGATCGGTGCCCCGACCGGGACTAGAACCCAGTGTGCCGGCGCCGCAAGGTGGAGGATTAGCCTAGTGAGCCGCGGCGCCGGCTAATAAGTGAAACTTTCATCTTTAGTTCTCATTTATACTTCTTTAATTATGACATTTTGTGCTTTTTAACATATTACCAGTCATTTACTTGCATGAGTCTTTTGCTTTGTTCATTGCTGAATTCTTAGCTGCTTGAATATGTACAAAGCAAGTGTGAAAAAACACAAGCTATCAAAAACTTCAGAGTAGGGAAAGTACTTGGTGTGACTTGTTGGCTTGTAAAAGCTTCAGTGTGTTAGTTGAAGAAACTGAGATGTTGTTTTTTTTGCTTTCTATGTTAGAAACTTAGAAGATTCTTTGAATTGAGATCCTAACTCTCATTCCTTTGAATGAGTTTTTGTGCTAGACCAGTACCTGATACCCTCTGTACACAATAAATATTTCTTATGTAAATGGATTGGCATAAATATAGAAATCTGATCACCAAGGTCCTAGCTCTATGGGGTTGGGGCTGTCTCTGTTTTTATTGGCTAGTTTGTTTTATAGTGTTCAAAATTAGTTTTATGTGTGTAAAAATGTCATGTTTGTATCAGGAATGGCTAAGATTTCATTGAAAGATTCCGTCAGACCATGAAAAGCGCATCTTTTCCTCCATTGCTTCTGTCTATGGTACAGTACATGATGGAGAAGTATGAGAATGGCTCATTATCTGGCCAGGAACACATGTACAGTAGAGTTAAGGACAGAATGAGTTGAGTTGGTACAGTTCCATGTTACCAAACTGAATTTTGTTCCCCATTAAGCTTCTGGAGTGAAAAACAATAGGCAAAAACAGAATCGTAGGCCAAAAGAACCAGTATGTGATTGTAAAAGTCCTCAGAGTATTTCTAAAGATCTTACTCTAGAAATTAATCTCATTTGGCAACATTCAGTTGCATTCAGTTTTAACCAGCCTAGGGATTTATGCACCATCTTCTGTTCAGATTCTCAGATGAGTCCATCCTGCTACCCTAGATTCTCTCTTCTAGGCTCATAAGGTCAGGTTGTATGTTCTTTTTTTTTTTTTCTAACTCTCTGAAGAATGGTCATTTTTTTAAAAAATTTATTTTATTTGAGAGATAGAGTTACAGACAGTGAGAGGGAGAGACAGAAAGGCCTTCCATCCACTGGTTCACTCCCTGTATAGCTCCAGCAGCCAGAACTGTGCCAATCCAAAGCCAGGAGCCAGGCATTTCTTCTGGTCTTCTACGCGGGTGCAGGGGCCCAATAACTTGGGCCATCTTTTACTGCTCTCCCAGGCCATAGCAGAGAGCTGGATTGGAAGTGGAGCAACCGGGACTAGAACCGGTGCTCATATGGGATGCCAGCGCCACAGGTGGAGGATTAACCTACTGCGCCATGGTGCTGGCCCCAAGAATGGTCATCTTTTGTCTCCTGCCCTACATATGTTTTAGCCACAGCTTCAAAATTTTTGAAAGATTTATTAAAAAGAATTTTGAATCTGCAGATAGTGAAAGATGATTTATTATTGCATAAATATTTTTTAAAGATTTATTTTATTTATTTGAAAGGCCAAGTTACAGAGAGGGAGAGACAGAGATCTTCCATCCTCTGATTCACTCCACAAATGGCCACAATAGCCCAGGCTGGGCCAAGCTGAAGCTAGGAGCCAGGAGCTAGGAGCTTTTGGATCTACCATGTGGGTTCAGGGACCCAAGGACTTGGGCCATCTTCTGCTGCTTTCCCAGGCACATTAACAGGGAGCTGGATTGGAAGTGGAGCAGCTAGGATTCTAACCGACACCCATATGGGATGCCGGTACTGCAGGCAGCGGCTTAATCCACTATGCCACAGCACTGGCCCCCAATCTGTGGCTATATTTAAAAACATCTTGTAGTTTCTTAGAGAAGGCAATGGTAGCTTGAATTAATATTCTGTCAGCTCTCTCTTTAGGGTAATTTGGCCTAGTAGGTGAAAACCTGGTTCAGTTACCTTGCCTGTTGAATTTAATGTACAATAGCATCTTTCAGACCTTTCCTGCTGAATTGGATTTATAATAGCATCTTCCAGACCTGATAAATGTTTTTCCTGTCAACAGGGTGCAGTTATTTCAACATATCTACTTGTTCCCACTGACTCATCAAGCCTCTTGCAACACTTAGGGTCAGAATGAGGAGATACATGGAAAGGTTAAACTGTTGTTATTATAATGAACCAAGCTTTACACTTATGATTTATCAAACTTTCCTGTGAGTATGTGTATAATTTTAAGTTTAAAAAATTTAGAAAGCAAGCAAGCAAACAAGTAGTGGTGGATCTTGGCATTTTTACTTGAAATTCTACCAAATATACAGGGAAAAAGAATTCATCTTCTACAGTCTCAAGGAATAGAAAACAATAACTGAATACTATGTAACTCAGTTTGAGGCTTCTGTAACCTTGATACCAAAATTTAACAATGACAACATAAGAAAAGGCCAGTCTTACTTATGAACACATATCTGATCCTAAGTAAAATATTTGCTGTTTGTATTGAGCAATACATTTTTAAAAAATTATCCCACCAAGTTGGATTTTTACTAGAAATACATTTTTTAATACTGAAATTAACTTACATAAATCATTATATATTTTTTATTAAACTTTTATTTAATGAATATAAATTTCCAAAGTATAGCTTATGGGTTACAATGGCTTCCCCCCTCCCATAACTTCCCTCCTGCCCGCAACCCTCCCCTTTCCCGCTCCCTTTCCCCTTCCATTCATGTAAAGATTCATTTTCAATTCTCTTTATATACAGAAGATCAGTTTAGTATATATTAGGTAAAGATTTCAACATTTTGCCCATATAGCAACATAAAGTGAAAAAACTACCATTGGGTTACTAATTATAGCATTAAATAGCAATGTACAGCACATTAAAGACAGAGATCCTACATAATTTTTTTCAAATTAATTAATTTTCTATGCCATTTCCTTTTTAACACCAGGTTGTTTTTTTTTTTTTTCATTTCCATTTCTCTTTATATACAGAAGATCAATTCAGTATATAATTAGTAAAGGAGAGAATACCATATCATGTTTTTTTAAAGATTTATTTATTTATTCGAAAGGCAGAGTTGCACAAAGAGATCTCCATCTGTTGGTTCATTCTGCAAATGGCCTCAACAGCCAGGACTGGGCCAAGCCAAAGCCAGAAGCCTCTGGATCTCCCATGTGGGTGCAGTGGCCCAAGCACTTGGGCCATTTTCCAGTGCTTTCCAGGCACAACATCAAGGAGCTGGATCAGAAGTAGAGCAGCCAGTACTCAAACCAGCACTCCTGTAGGATGATGGCATCCTGGGCAACAGTTTAAGCTGCTGTACCACAATGACAGCCCCTTTTGTATCTTTTTTTTTTTTTTTTTTTTTTTTGGCAGGCAGAGTTAGACAGTGAGAGACAGAGAAAGGTCTTCCTTCCGTTGGTTCACCCCTCAATGGCCGCCACTGCCTGTGTGCTGCGCTGATCCAAAGCCAGGATCCAGGTGCTTCCTCCAGGTCTCCCATGTGGGTGCAGGGCCCAAGGACCTGGGCTATCCTCCACTGCCTTCCTGGGCCATAGCAGAGAGCTGGACTGGAAGAGGAGCAACCAGGACAGAATCGGGTGCCCCAACCAGGACTAGAACCCAGGGTGCCGGCGCTGCAGGCGGAAGATTAGCCTAGTGAGCCGCAGCACCGGCCACCCCTTTATTATCTTAATAGGTCCAGAAATAACACTTGATTTGAAATGTACCCAATACTTAAATTCATGAGTTTATAATGATACTTAAAAATCTAATAGATTACCATTGGAGTAGTCTAGTTAACTGATGCATTACTCTAAGAAGTAATCAATAACAGGAAATAATGACACAATTTGTCTTGCCTTTAACTGTGGGACTGGGTAACCAAATAGTAGATTGAAGAGAATGTCTCTCTATATAAATATTCAGCTAATAAAGAATAATTGAATGACAATATCTCCATTTTGTTACTTCTCATAAATTGGTGAAGCTAGGCAAAAATCAACAGTTGCTAACATCTCAAAAGATAACCAGATGACGTATACCTCCTGGTATATGATCACAAACACTTTAGTCATTTTCCGTGGGCCAGCGCTGTGGTATAGCAGGTGAAGCTGCCATCTGCAGGCTGGCATCCCATATGGATACTGTTTCGAGTCCCAGATGCTCCACTTCCCAGCCAGCTCTCTGCTAATACACATGGGAAAGCAGCAGCAGATGGCCCAAGTGCTTGGGCCCCTGCACCCATGTGGGAGAGCCGGATAAACCTCATAGTTCCTAGCTTCGGTCTGGCCCAGCCCTGGCCCCTGTAGCCATTTGGGGAGTGAACCAGTGAATGGAAGACATCTATCTCTCTGCATCTTCTTCTCCCTCTCTGTAACTCTGCTTTTCAAATAAATTAATAAATCTTTTAAAAATAATAAAAATTTTAAAATTAAAAAAAATTTTAAAATAACTTTCCTCCATCTCCCTTAAAAATAATGAATGAATGTGATTATGCCTCTAAATTTAGCTGCCAACTTATAAGAATTACAAAAAAATAGAACATGTTAAACCCCCTCAGAGGCCATCATCAAAATCATAACATCATAGACCTGTATTGTGACACAGTGGCTTAAGACGCTTCTTGTGACACCGGCATCCCATGTTGGAGTGCTGGTGTGAGTCCTGGCTGCTCCAATTTGAATTCAGCTCCCTGCTAAGGTACCTAGGAAAGCAGGAGGTGATAACCCAACTAGTTGGGCCCCCTAAACCCACATGGGAGACCTGGCTGGAGTTCGAGGCTCCTGGCTTCATCCTGGCCCAGTCCTGGCCAGTATACCCTTTTGGGAGTAAACCAGCAGATGGAAGATCTCTCTCCATCTTTATCCTGCCCTTTGTGTCACTCTGCCTTTCAGATAAGTAAATCTTAAAAAATACCATAAGAAACTCTCCAGGATGAATGACATGTCTTCAACAAAGAAACTGGAAGGGGAAAAAGAAAACTATATATATAATATATATTTTATATAAATTTATTTGAATGGCAGAGAGAGGTCTTCCATCTGGTGGTTCACTCCCCAAATGTCTGCCAACAGCCAGGATTGAGCCAGATCAGAGCCAGGAGCCTGGAACTCCTTCCAGGTCTCTGAACATATGAGTGGCAGGAACCCTAGCAATTTAATGGATCATCTGCTGCCTCCTATGGTGCACATTAGCAGGAAGCTGGATCAGAAACAGAGGAGTCAGTACTCAAACCAGGCACACTGATATTCCAGGCAGGGAATTACTCCACCAAATGTCTATCTCAGAAATTTATAGATTTAAGAGGTATAGCAACCAGTCATAGTGTATGCTTCTTATTTGGCTGCTTACTAAAACAAGCTATAACATTAACATAATTTATAGCATTTGAGGCAGCATTTCATGTTCATGTAGTCACTTAGTTAAAACCTAAACCTATGCCAAGGGAAATTAAGAACACTTGTGCCTTCCTTCTGCCTACTTCAGACCAGCAAAGACTGTTTGGCAAGATTAAGGTAAAGGAATAATATGAAATTTATCTCAGGCCCAAGAGACTATATAAGTGGTAATTTTCAAAAGCAGTATTATAGAAATAATAGCATCATAATAACAATAAAGCTTTTATGATGAGGAAAACATTTGGTATACCACTATTCTCTGTTTACAAATACATAAACACACGCTATAAAAAGCAAAAATCCAAACTCCTGAGTAGAGCCAGTGTTTCTCTTGTCATTTTTCATTTGAATTATGCAATAAAATACCAATAACTTTCCCAGTAAGATCAGCATTATTTGGATAGACTGATAATTCAAAACATTACCAAGGCCAGTCTCAGTAGGTATCCTCCAAAGGAATCTTCTTAGGATTCTAGGTAGTCCTGAAAGAGACCTAGGAAATGCATTTGGTTCATAGTTCCTACAGAGTAAAGATTACTTGCTGTTCAGAAACCCCAGAAGCACTCTTCCATTTGGTATTTCTGACCCAGGCTTTGGAAGGGTGTACTCTCCCACCAAAATATTCAGGCTGAGAAGTGAGCTATGCCAATTTGATGCCTTTTGGTATAACCAGGCCTAATGGGAGTTTTGTCCCTTGCCTGGAAAGCCTTGACCTTCCATGACCGACCTCATGATTTACCAGGAACTCTGTAGAGCTCTTTCACCACAGACAGACTTTGGGAAGGACAATTTTTAAGGTATTATTGATCTCATACAATATAGGCAAAGTCTCCAGGGACATTATTCCACCCTCCAGTAATATTAAGCAAGCAGGCAAGCAAGCAAATGAAAGTTTGGCCAGAAACAGAGTATCTGAAAGTGTCAGTGATTAATTTCACCTGAAAATTGAGACTAGAAAGGTCCAAATATAGAGATGTCAAGGTTGCTAGGAAATGACTTAAATGCAGGCAGCAGAATGAGGCAGGAGAGACCTCGAGCCAACACAATTATAAGGTTGCTGAACAGTATGTTGGAGCTTGTATTAGTCTACTTTTCAGTACTTTTACTAAAATATTCGAGAGGAGCCTCTTGGGAAACAAAAAGTTTATTTCAGCTTACAGTTTGGAAGTTTCACTCCACTTCAGATGGCCCCTTAGTCCAGTGTCTATGAAGGCTACTCATGGCAGGTGCAGAGGGGTGATCATATCACTGGCCAGGAAGCAGAGTGAGCCTCAGCCAACCTCCAATAATAAACTACCTCTCAAGAACCACCCTCAGAGGGCACACCCCAAATGATCCAAAGACCTCCCACCGGCTCCAACTCTCAGCAGCCATAATTAGATCAACTCTCTGCCCTTCATTCATCAAGCATTAACATTAAAATATCAGCTTAAGCATCTAGGGCCATTGTTGTGGTACAGCAGGTGAAGTCACGAAGTCACCACCTGTGATGCTGATGCCAGCATCTGATATGAGCACCAATTTGAATCCTGGCTGTTCCACTTGTGATCTAGCACCCTACTATTGCACCTGGGAAACCAGGGGATGGTCCAAGTCCTTGGGCCCCTGCCACCCATATGAGAGACTCGGATGGAATCCCAGGCTCCTGGCTATTGTGTCCATTTGGGGAGTGAACCAGCAGATAGAAAACCTCTCTTCACCCCCTTCCCTCCTCCCCCTTCCCTCCTCTTCCCCTTCCCTCCTCCTCCCTCCCCCTCTCTCTCACTCTCCCTCCCCCTCTCCCTGGTGCCTTTGGCAGCATGGTGCAGCAGGTTAAGCTGCCATCTGCAGTGCCAGCATCCCATATGTGTGCTGGTTCGAGTCCCAGCTGCTCCACTTCCTATCCAGCCCCCTACTAATGTTCCTGGGAAAGCAGCAGAAGATGGCCCAAGTTCTTGGATCCCTGTACACATGTGGGAGACCCAGAAGAAGCTCCTGGCTTTGGCCTGGCCTGGCCCAGCCCTGGCTGTTGCAGCTACTTGGGGAGTGAACCAGTGGATGGGAGATATCTCTCTCTCCTTCTCCCTCTCTAACTCTGCCTTTCTGATAAATAAATAAATAAAATACTTGGGGCTGGCACTGTGACGTAGTGGGTAAAACTGCATCTGCAGTGCTGGCATGCTATATATGAGCGCCAGCTCAAGTCCACTTCCCATCCAGTTCCCTGCTAATGCACCTGGGATAGCAGAGGAAGATGGCTCAAGTCTTTGGACCCCTGTACCCACATGGAATACCCAGAAGAAGCTCCTGGCTTCGGATTGGCACAGCTCTGGCCGCCGTGGCCATCTGGGGAGTGAACCAGTAGATGGAAGACTCACTCTGTGTGTGTGTGTGTGTTTGTAACTCTGCCTTTCAAATAAATAAATCTTTTTAAAAATAAAATCTTAAAAAGGTTTATTTATTTATTTGAAAGTCAGTTACAGAGAGACAGTGAGTGAGATCTTCCCATCTGCTGGTTCACTCTCCAGCTGGCTGCAACAGCCAGGTTAGGCACCATCTTAGTAACCACTTGTTACTCCTAAGTCTCTCTTTAATATATGAATTTATGTCATTTGCTGAAGAAATAAAATTGTCATGTACAGTGTACTGTATTCTGAATTAGATGACTACATTCTTGTTATATTTTGCATATTTGTCCTTTGTGTTTTCTGTGAACTGGTAATTAGATGTAGAGGCTTGATTACATTTAACTTCCATTCTTTTGATAAGAATTATTGTAGAGGGAATGGCATTTGTTGCAGGGGTTAAGACACTGCTTGGAATGCCCACATCCATACCAGAGTGTCTGGGTCCAAGTCCTCGCTGTGCTTCTGATTCCAACTACCTGCTAATGTGTACCCTGGGAGGCAACAGATGGTGGCTCAAGTGTTTGGATCCCTGCCACCAGAGTTCCCAGTTCTTGGCTTTAGCCTGGCCTAGCCCTGGCTGTTGGGTATTTGGGGAGTATACCAGCAGATAGAAAATTTGTCTCCCTTTTTGTCCGTCTCTGTCTACCTTTTAAATAAATAAATAAATGAAAAAGAAGACATGAGAGATGATTGTATAGTATACTTTTCATTGTACTACAACAGGGAATTGTGTTGTCCCACTTCCAGTGATGTTCAGGTGTGTCATCAGCTCTGGATCACCCTGATCTATCCACATGTAATTCTGCCTCAGCCTTTGGCCTGGAGGTTTTAGCAACCACCAGTGATCACTGCCTAGATTCATTAGAGGTTGCAAGTGGTTAGGTTTTGGGTTCTTTTGTTTGTTTTTAGAGTTTGTTTATGTTTTTATTTATTTGAATGGCAAAGTGACCGACTGGGGAGGGAGAGACATAGAAAGCCATAGGCCACCAATAGCCTGGGCTGAGCCTGCAGCTTTATCCGGGTCTCCCATGTGAGTGGCAGAAATTCAGGTACTTGACCCATCACCTGCTGCCTCCCAGGATGCAGGTTAGCAGGAGGTTGGTTCAGAACAGAGTAGCCAGTACTCAAAGCAGATTCTCCCATATGGGATACGGGTAACCCAAACAGTGGCACCAGCCACAGTTTCTGAGGTTTTTTTTTCTAATTATATCATTCCATTTATCATTAATCAGGAACAGTGTTTTTATAATGAAATTTTTTTTCTTAAGTCATATTTAGCTATTCAGAAACACTTGGTACAAGGCAGGATAACTGGTTCTTTCCATTTGTTATTTTTCAGAATTATGTGTGTGTCCTTAATAACCTAGCAAAGGTAGTTTTTTTTTCCAGTTTTTTTTTTCTTGTTTTGTTTTGTTTTTTTACAGGCAGAGTGGACAGTGAGAGAGACAGAGAAAGGTCTTCCTTTGCCATTGGTTCACCCTCCAATGGCCGGCGCACTGCGCTGATCCGATGGCAGGAGCCAGGTGCTTCTCCTGGTCTCCCATGGGGTGCAGGGCCCAAGCACTTGGGCCATCCTCCACTGCACTCCCTGGCCACAGCAGAGAGCTGGCCTGGAAGAGGGGCAACCAGGACAGAATCCGGCGCCCCAACCGGGACTAGAACCTGGTGTGCTGGCACCGCTAGGCGGAGGATTAGCCTATTGAGCCGTGGCGCCGGCCGGTAATTAGTTTTTAAAATATCATTTTGGATATTTCATATTGGAGATATCAGTCTAAAAAGTGTATGTGTAGTGTTCATTTACCCCATTTTTAGCCATTGGAAATTTCTTCAAGTTGGCTGTGTTGTCCTTTGATTTAACATCTGTCTTTTTTTTTTTTTTTTTTTTTTTTTTTTGACAGGCAGAGTGGATAGTGAGAGAGACAGAGAGAAAGGTCTTCCTTTTTTGCCGTTGGTTCACCCTCCAATGGCCGCTGCGGCCGGTGCATCGTGCTGATCCGAAGCCAGGAGCCAGGTGCTTCTCCTGGTCTCCCATGTGGGTGCAGGGCCCAAGGACTTGGGCCATCCTCCACTGCCTTCCTGGGCCATAGCAGAGAGCTGGCCTGGAAGAGGGGCAACCGGGATAGAATCCGGCGCCCCAACCAGGACTAGAACCCGGTGTGCTGGCGCCGCAAGGCGGAGGATTAGACTGTTAAGCCACGGCGCCGGCCAACATCTATCATTTTGATAGTTTTCTGGCTAATATCAAGCTCCTCTTATGAGGTTATAGGGTTTTAATTTCTTTAATTTTTATATCAGTATCTATTTCATTAGTATTGAAGATCTTAGTTCCATTATATTTTCTCTGATGTCCTACCAGACCGTGTAATTATGTTGCTTTTAAGCAATAAAGAACCAAAGTTAAGGAAGCATGCAACACAGTCTGCTGCCTTAGTGACTCAGTCTCTTTTTTCTTCTTTATAACCGTTTTACCAAATTCCTATTGTGTGCTTCTTTAATATAAAAATATTCTTCTTTAATATAAAAATATAAAAAATGGAGCTGGCATCGTGCCATACACAGCAGGTTAAGCCATTGCCTGCGACTCGAGCATTCCATATGGATGCTGGATCAAGTTCTGGCTGCTCCATTTAGATCCAGCTCCCTGCTAATGAGGCTGAGAAAGCAGAGGAAGGTGGCCCAAGTACTTGGGCCCCTGCCACCCATGTGGGAGACCCAGGTAGAGTTCTAGGCCCTTGACTTCAGCCTGGCCCAGACCCAGCCATTGTAGCCAATTGGGGAGTGAACCAGTAGATGGAGGATTCATATTCTCTCTCTCTCTCCCCCTCTCTCTTTCCCTCTGCACTCCCCCATCCGTAACTCTACCTTTCAAATAAATAAGTAAATCTTAGTTCAAAAACTTAGTTAAATGGCCTAATTTAGCAAAAGGGTCGTAATTTACACAAGGGTTGACAGCCCTGGGGGCAGAGAGCTTTTACTGCCATGTCAACAGTAGCAGTGTTTAATCCATGTCTAACGTAATATTTTACACCAGGTAGAAACTCAAGTACTTACTTTTCATCCTAGATTTAGAAAACCTATTTAAGAGTAGGCTCTCTAAAGACTGGAATCCTAAAAGAATAGTATCTCCAGAGGTTTTATATTGTCTGTGTTTACTTCTTCAGAGACTTGTTGGGGCTACATTCTCCAAACAGTGCTGAGTTCTGCCACACTTAGATAAGATCTGAATGTGACCATGAGTTCTGTTAGTACAAAGGCCGTGAAGAGTTACAGTGCTGGTGCTTCTTTAACAGCAATAAAAATCTAACTTAGTTTACTTTTTTTTTCTAGATGATGGGCATAAGAAAGCTCGAAATGCTTATCTTAATAATTCCAATTATGAAGAAGGAGATGAATATTTTGATAAAAACTTGGCACTCTTTGAGGTAATATTCGGGAGAAAACTATGACAGAGACCTCAGGAACAGATATTTCAAAATAGCTGTTTACTCCATTTGTTTTTAGTTGTACAAGGTAGATAATGTAATAGCTAATGTTAAAATACAGTATTTACTATTATAACTTGTCATTGCAGTTAATTTTGTCTGTATAACCTAATTATATTAAAAAGGCATTTAATCAGATTTCTATAAGGTAAGGAAAGAAGAATATAGATTTATGAAGTATGTATAGCCTAATTCACCTATAACTTAAATGTTTATATTGGGATAATATTCCTAAGCATAAAGCAGTATATTTTCAAGCTTATGTTTGCAAGAGTATCATTTGCCTTAAAACTAAACCAAAAAAAAAAAAAAATCACAGCAGGAAGCCATATTAAGAGGACCTATATGTCTTTTTTTTAGTTGACAAATAAGACTTGTGTATTTTTGTGGAGTGGAGTGTGATATATTGATGTACATAGGATGATTAAATCAAATTACCATATACTCATTTCCTTATTATTCATTCTAGTGAGAACATTGAATTTTACTTTCTTAGCAATTTTGAAATATGCAGTACATTATTGTTGACTGTTGATCTCAAAAACATATTCCTCCTAAGTCTTTGTACCCTATGACTGACACCATATCTTTTCCCCACCCACCTTTCTCCCAGCCTCTGACTGCGTGAGTTTAATTTTTTAACTTCCACACTTAAATGTGCCCATACAGTATCTGTCTTTTTGTGCCTGGCTTGTTTCATTTAGTATAATGAAGAGGATCTGTTACCTGACTACAACAACACGGACTTTGATGGAGTCTGGGTGTTGAAAGGTGACTGGTTTGGTCTGTCGATTCCTTTGTCTGGCTTTAGACAGTGATTCAAGTTCCACTTCACTCAATGCCTGTGTTTTTTAAATAATTTCATTTTATTCAAGGAAAAGTCTAATGTGAAGATTTAGATCAGTTGCAAAAGTTCTTTCTCAACCTGTCCATGCTCCATGTTGTAAATAAAGTCATATGTATTAGTAAACAAAAAAGGAGAAGCCACTGTAGTTAAGGATCTTATTAGCAGTGTTTTTTACAGGTTGCTCTAAGGACCAATAATTTGTTTTTCTTCTAAAGTTACATAGATGTTAGAAAGAGTAATGAAAATTTTCATTGAAAAATCTTGTGGTCAGAGACTAGATATTTAACCTAATGTTTAATATGCCCACATCCCGGCCGGCGCCATGGCTCAACAGGCTAATCCTCCGCCTAGCGGCGCCGGCACACCAGGTTCTAGTCCCGGTCGGACTTGAACTGGCACCCATATGGGATGCCAGCTCTGCAGGTGGCAGCTTTACTCGCTACGCCACAGCACAGGCCCTTGATTCTCTGTTCTTGAAACTGATTCGAGCTTCCTGCCAAAGACTGTATGAGGCAGTAAATATAGCTGAAATAACTGGGTTCTGTCCACCCATGTGGAAGACCTAGATTGTGTTCCCAGCTATGGCTGTTACCATTGTACAGAGTCTCTCTCTCTCTCTCTCTGTCTTTGTCTCTCAAACAAATTTAGGTAGAAAAAAAGAATTTTGTTATAAAATATCATTATGTTCATCAAAAAATTAAAAATAGAACTACCATATGATTCAGCTGTTCCACTACTCGGTATTTATTCTGAAGTGAAATCAGTGTGTCGAAGAGATACCTGCACTTCTGCGTTCATGGCAGCACTATTCACAACAGTCAAGATAACAAACCTATCTAAGTGTCCTTCAAGAGATGAATGGATAAAGAAAATGTTGAATATTTATGTAGTGGAACAATGTTTCACCTTTAAAAAGAAGATAACCCTGGCCGGCGGCGTGGCTCAACAGGCTAATCCTCTGCCTTGCGGCGCCGGCACACCAGGTTCTAGTCCCGGTTGGGGCACCGGATTCTATCCCGGTTGCCCCTCTTCCAGGCCAGCTCTCTGCTATGGCCCAGGAAGGCAGTGGAGGATGGTCCAAGTGCTTGGGCCCTGCACCCGCATGGGAGACCAGGAGAAGCACCTGGCTCCTGGCTTCGGATCAGCATGATGCGCCAGCCGCAGCGGCCATTGGAGGGTGAACCAGCAGCAAAAAAGGAAGACCTTTCTCTCTGTCTCTCTCTCTCACTGTCCACTCTGCCTGTCACAGAAAAAAAAAAAAAAAAAAAAAACCTGACATTTGCAAGAATGTGGGTAAACCTGGAGGGCATTATATTAAGTCAAGTAAGCAGGCACAGAAACACAAATGTGGCATGATCTCACTTATATGTGGATTCTTAAACCATTGAGCTCATAGAACTAGGGAGTAGAATGGTAATTATGGGGTAACAGGGTAGGTGCCAGAGGAGGGAATAAGGTGATGTTAGAGTACAAGGTTTCACTTAGGAGGAATACATTTTTTTATATTTGTTATACAGCACAATGTAGTTAATTTATATTTGAAAATTGCTAACAGTAGATTTTAAATGGTCTTAGCCACAAAAAATTAAATATTTAAGGGGCTGGTATTGTGTCACAGTGGGTTAAGCTGCAACTTGGGATGCCTACATCCCATATCAGAGTGCCTGGGATCAAGTCAGACCTCTGCTTCCAATCCAGCTTCCTGCTAATGCACCTGGGAAGCAGCAGTTGGTGACTCCAGTACTTGGGTCCCTACCACCCACATTGGAGACCTGAATGGAATTCCTGACTCCTGGATCTTAGCTCCTGGCTTTGACTTGGACCAACCCCAGCTCTTACAGCCGTTTGTCAAGTGAACCAGCAAATTGAAGATCTCTGTCTCCCTCTCTCTTTCTGCCTTTCAAATAAACAAACTTACTTTAAAAAAACAAGTAATTGAGAGATATGGTAATTCACATGATGTGATCAATTTGCATTTTATATATTTATAAAATCAAAAAATCATGTATACTACAAATATATGTATAACTTTCTTCTTAAATAAAGATTTATTGTTTTGAAAGGCAGAGTTACAGGGTAGTGGGAGACAGAAAGACAGATCGTCCATCTATTGGTTCATTCCCCAGATGTAGGCCAGGCTGAAGCAAAGAGCCTGGAACTCCATCCAGGTCTCCCATATGAGTTCAGGAGCCTAAGTACTTGGGTAATCTTCTGCTGCTTTCCACACACATTAGCAGGGAACTAGATCAGAAGTGGAGCAGATGGGACTCAAACAAGCACTCATATTGGATACTGGCTTTGCAGGCTGTAGCTTAACCACAAAGCCAGCCCCATATAACTATTACCAGTTATATGAAAGAGAGAAAGAGAGGAAGGATTCATAATGTCCTGATTTTGACTTTTTTAATGTAGAAGAATTAAGTGTCATTAATTTTCTTAAAATTTTTACCTGGCCAGCGCCGCGGCTCACTAGGCTAATCCTCCACCTGCAGCGCCGGCACCCCGGGTTCTAGTCCCAGTTGGTGCGCCGGATTCTGTCCCGGTTGCTCCTCTTCCATGCCAGCTCTCTGCTATGGCCCGGGAGTTCAGTGGAGGATGGCCCAGGTCCTTGGGCCCTGCACCCGCATGGGAGACCAGGAAAAGCACCTGGCTCCTGGCTTCAGATCAGCGCAGTGCGCCAGCCGCAGCACTCTGGCCGTAGCGGCCACTTGGGGGGTGAACCAACGGAAAAGGAAGACCTTTCTGTCTGTCTCTCTCTCACTGTCCATTCTGCCTGTCACAAAAATTTTTTTTTACCTATGAAATATTTTCTCATTGTACAGTGTTCTAGGAGAAAGGTTATTTTGATGCTTACTTTCAGTGTTTTTCATAACTCATTTCTTCCATGCTTCTGGCTTTGTAGGAAGAAATGGACACCAGACCAAAAGTGTCTTCTCTCCTCAATCGCATGGCCAATTACACAAATCTGACACAAGGAGCAAAGGAGCATGAAGAAGCAGAAAACATCACTGAAGGGAAAAAGAAGCCCACCAAGGTGAGACATCAGAATGATAAGGACAAATAAAAAGGCTCTGCAAATCCAGGGCACCTCTGCTCATCCAGTGACTTAGAGACTTGATACATGCCTGGTGCTGCTCTGTTACTGGGGTCCTAGCATACGCTGACATTCAGAGCCCTGGCTGCCAAGCAGCCTCAATTCTAATATGAGAAGATGATCATTAAGCTCTTATTAAGTGTTGATAAATACTATAGCAAAAACTTAAGTAGGGTAAACATACTATCACTGGCAAGGGTGCCAAGTGGAGGGGTCGCCACATTTGACAGAGTGGACAGAGACAGGACGAGGTGATACTTGAAGAGAACCCTAACTAATGTGAGGGAGTGAGCCTGTGAGAGGAGAGCACTGTAAGAGGAGAGCCTTTTGAAGATACTTATTTAACTTGTTATCTCTTCCTTGAGATTTTTGGTAATTAGGGAGCAAGTTTTTATGTAACAGTAAAAGAATAAAAGCATCTCTTCTGGATGACTGTATAATTTTTTTCTGTCAACCTCTTTTCTTCCCAGACCCCCCAAATGGGTACTTTCATGGGTGTCTACCTCCCCTGTCTACAAAATATTTTTGGAGTGATCCTCTTTCTACGCCTTACGTGGGTGGTTGGCACCGCTGGAGTTCTTCAGGCCTTTGCAATCGTCCTCATCTGCTGCTGCTGTGTAAGTCCCCCATTGGCTCCTGGAGATAACCTGGAACCTTTCAAGTTCTCATGAGTATGTGCACACGATCTCTTGTTGAATAAAACAGTATTTGGGAAGATTCATGATCTCAAGAGAGAGATTCTGATATTAAAATTTGAAGGATTTTCAGTTATTTAGTGCCTATTCCCTGTTTGCTGTCTCTTATATGAAGTACTAGAAGTTACAAAACAAGATTTCAACCGGAAGTAGAAGATAAAGTTCTATCTTCAAAGAATTTAAAAGTCCAAACCATTTGAGCATAATAGCATCAAATTTGTGACAGTCTGTTAGAAAATGTAATGCATTAACTACAGTACATATTGAGAACCAAAACAGAGCTACTTACGAGGTGGACTATTTGTTTTGTTTTTTGTTTTGGAGTCCCCTTAGCTCTTTCCTCAAAATTCAGTTGTTCTTTGTAGGTTTTCTCTCCACTTGCTGAGTACATTCCGATGGTCCTTTAATTTTAACTCCTGTTTGTGTATCTCAGTCACATCTATCGGTTTATGATAGATTTCTACTGCCCTCTTTTATTACTATCACATTCTACCCTCCTTTTGCATTGTTTTTAGTTGAAAGCCATACAAATGAGGTTTGACATAGTCCACAATAATAGCTGAAAAATCAGGGCTCCACCTTTTCTTTCTCAGTTTCTCAGGCTTGAAACTTCAAGGGCATACTTTGGCTCTTTGATTGCCTCTCATGCCTAATCAGTTACCAAGGCTAATCCATTCTCTGTGAAATCTCTTACATTCAACCCTATCATTTTATTCTCCCTATTCCCACTGTAATTTGAAACTTGTCATTGAACTACTTTAATATCCTACAGACCAGTAACTCTGAATCCAGCTACTGTCTGCACTGCTTTCTGTCCTGTAGTACCAGATACTATTTTAAACCATACTTACGTGGTCAGAAGTCTTCCATGGTTCCCTCTCTTAATGAATATTATTCTGGTATCACAGTTAATCTTTTGTCAGGATTTTACCTGTTTTCTGAGTTTCTTATGAATTCATTACTTCCTTTTCAGTGTAATATGCTTTCTTTCCTATTTAACTAGGACCCAGGGTGAGATCAGCAGTTCTTAATAGCAGCAAATTTACTGATTGCAGTGTAGGAACACTTTAGCAGAATCCCGCAGATGATATTGGTGGTTCATGCAGTGAGCTGGAGCACATTATCTGATTTCAGGCCATTAGGTTTGACATAAACTGTTCATCAAAGTAGGTAGAGTTAAATTTTTGAAAACTGCTCTGAGGTCTACAAGAGGGAAATAGTACAGAAATGTCTTTACATCAGTGACAATCTTCTCTCCCTTTCTCTACAGACAATGTTGACTGCTATCTCCATGAGTGCCATTGCCACTAATGGAGTGGTGCCAGGTCAGTTGGTCAAGGTTGGATTTCAGGGGTTGTCAATGATTATTGTGTGTTTATGCCAAAAAGGCCAAGGCGCAAACTTCCAAGGAACAAAATACCAAAGTAATAGACTATAGGACATAAACGTTAATACTATTAATTATTAATACTATTTGGCATTAAGATAGCTTCTTTAAAATCGCCTTATTTCCTTAACTTAGAAGTGTTTTCATTTCAGTTATGTTCTTAGTTTAAATTTTAGTTAGAATGTATTTGCATGGAAGTCTGTCTCATGCCTATAGTAAATAATCTTCGATATTTTTTCTAATATTAGCTACATGTGTTTTGTGATGTATTACGTATGTGGCATATTCTACAAAGAAGGTTTTTTTTTAAGATTTATTTTATTTATTTGAAAGCTAAAGAGTTACAGAGACAGAGAGGTTTTTCATCCTGTGGTTCACTCCCCAAATGGCCTCCATGGCTGGGGCCAGGCTAGACCAAAAAAGAAGCTAAGAGCTTCCCCTGGATCTCCCACATGGGTACAGGGGCCCAAGCACTTGGGCTATCCTCCATTGCTGTCCCAGGCACATTAGCAGGGAGCTGGACTGGAAATGGAGCAGCACTAGCACCCATATGGGATGCAGCAACTTAACCTACAGTGCCAGCCCCTTATTTTATTTGTTTTCCTTCCTTTTTTTTTTTTTTTTCCAAAAGACCTTGGCCAACTAACTCCAGACCCAACACTAAGCCCTGGCTGATTGCAGTCCACCGTCAGGGAAGCTGGGTGCAGCAGGCAGAGCCTTTCTACAGGGAGGGCAGAGGCAGGCTGAGTGAGTCCCTGGCAGTGTTCAGAGCCAGCCAGACTCCAGACAGGGGCCTTGGACATTCTACTTGTCCAACTCAACACAATTAAGCTTCAAAGGGAGAAACAATTCACAGAATTGTCTCTCTATGTCTCTCTCTTTCTCTCCCTACCCCTCCACCGCCCCCCCCGCCCCTCCCCCCCGCATCTGGCTCTGCCTCTGCCTCTAACTCTGCCTTTCAAGTAAATAAATAAGTCTTTAAAATTTTTTTTTTTTTTTTGACAGGCAGAGTGGATAGTGAGAGAGAGACAGAAAGGTCTTCCTTTGCCGTTGGTTCACCCTCTAATGGCTGCTGCGCTGCGGCCAGCGCATTGTGCTGATCTGAAGGCAGGAGCCAGGTGCTTCTCCTGGTCTCCCATGGGGTGCAGGGCCCAAGGACCTGGGCCATCCTCCACTGCACTCCCGGGCCATAGCATAGAGCTGGCCTGGAAGAGGGGCAACCAGGACAGAATCCAGCGCCCCGACCGGGACTAGAACCCAGTGTGCTGGCGCCGCAAGGTGGAAGATTAGCCTGTTGAGCCACGGCACCGGCCTAAAATTTTTTTTAAAAATGTATTTGAAGGCAGAGTTATGGGGTGGGGGGGAGGGGAGGGACAGAAGTCTCCCATCCCTTGATTCACTCCCTAAATAGCCTCATCAACCAGGGCTGGGCTGGGCTGAAGCCAGGAGCCAGGATCTTCTTCTGGATCTCCCATGTGGGTGCAGGGACCAAAGGACCTGGGCCTTCCTCTGCTGCTGCTTTCCTAGGTGAATTGGCAGGCAGCCGGATTGGAATGGAGCTGCCAGGAATTGAACTGGTGCCCATATAGGATGCAGGCATTGTAGGCAGTGGCTTTATCTGCTAAGCCTGCAATGCCAGCCCCTCATTCAGGATATTTTGAAGCCTAAAAAACATCCTTCATGCATATTTTTGTTGTGTGTGTCTTGTTTACATGTCTCTTATTAACACACTCACTCTATCCTGTTCACCTTCTATTTTATCTTGTAGCTGGGGGCTCATACTTTATGATTTCCCGAGCTCTGGGTCCAGAGTTTGGTGGCGCTGTTGGCCTTTGCTTTTATCTTGGTACCACATTTGCAGCAGCCATGTATATCCTTGGTGCCATTGAAATTTTTCTGGTAAGTACTTTATTATTTGTGGTCTGCAATATAGAAGAGTTAGATTTGGGTTTAATCCGTTCTTTGATATGAATGCTTCTGAGAGGTCACCTATAGGAATCCATCTGGTGATTGACTCTAATCTGTTACTGGCCTTTTTTTTTTTTTTTTTTTTTTTGACAGGCAGAGTGGACAGTGAGAGAGAGACAGAGAGAAAGGTCTTCCTTTTGCCGTTGGTTCACCCTCCAATGGCCGCCGCGGTAGCGCGCTGCGGCCGGTGCACCGCGCTGATCCGATGGCAGGAGCCAGGTGCTTCTCCTGGTCTCCCATGGGGTGCAGGGCCCAAGCACTTGGGCCATCCTCCACTGCACTCCCTGGCCACAGCAGAGAGCTGGCCTGGAAGAGGGGCAACCGGGACAGGATCGGTGCCCCGACCGGGACTAGAACCCGGTGTGCCGGCGCCGCAAGGTGGAGGATTAGCCTAGTGAGCCGCGGCGCCAGCCTGGCCTCTTACCTTGAATATAAGGCAGAAAGGTTGAGGTATCCTTTGTCTAACTCTTTCCTTCCACCCTATTACTGCCACTCTCCCTTGGATGTAACACTTCTCTCAATGAGGAAAAAGGAAAACAAAATTTACTTTCTTTGAGACCTTTATCTCAATGAAATAAAATGTTTTCATTTCTATATTCTCTGGGATGTGTTTTTTTACGATTTAAAATAATGATAACAGAGCAAGACTCAGGATAATTATAATTTTATATAACACTGAATAAAATTAATTCCCTTGTTTTCTCTGTTTTGAAATATAATCTTAAAGAATAGCACATGGGGGGAAAATATCTATGATATCCCATTTTGGTAGGCATTCCAAATTCCAACAGGAATTCAGCTAATTCTCCAGCCATTTTTTTATGTGCTTTCCTTTGTGAAAGCAAATGTAAACTATTTCAGCCTTTTCCTTTGATTATTTTGAAATTGCATCATTTTCCTGTTCTTTCATCTAACAGGTATATATTTTCCCCCGGGCTGCCATCTTTCGCAGTGAGGATGCACTCAAGGAATCAGCAGCCATGCTTAATAACATGCGTGTCTATGGCACAGCTTTCTTGGTTCTCCTGGTATTGGTGGTATTCATCGGTGTGCGCTATGTGAACAAGTTTGCCTCTCTTTTCCTGGCCTGTGTCATTGTGTCCATCTTGGCCATCTATGCTGGAGCCATCAAGTCGTCTTTTGCCCCGCCACACTTTCCGTATGTGTCTGCCTTTTTGCTTAGCCATCATTATAGGAAGCCACTGATGTATCTGCTGGTGTGCTAATTTCAATCCGAATTTCACAGTGTCTAAGATTGGCCTCCTAGGCCGGCGCCACGGCTCACTAGGCTAATCCTCCGCCTGTGGCGCGGGCACCCTGGGTTCTCGTCCTGGTTGGGGCGCTGGATTCTGTCCCGGTTGCTCCTCTTCCAATCCAGCTCTCTGCTGTGGCCCCGGGAAGGCAGTGGAGGATGGCCCAGGTCCTTGGGCCCTGCACCCGCATGGAAGACCAGGAGAAGCACCTGGTTCCTGGCTTCGGATCAGTGCAACACGCCGGCCGCAGCGGCCACTTGGGGGCTGAACCAGTGGAAGGAAGACCTTTCTCTCTGTCTCTCTCTCTCACTATCCACTCTGCCTGTCAAAAAAAAAAAAAAAAAAAAAAAGATAGAGTTAGAGAAAGAGTTAGAGAGAGAGAGAGGTTGGTCTTCCATCTGCTGGTTCACTCCATAATTGGCCGCAATGGCTGGAGCTGTGCCGATCTGAAGCCAGAAGCCAGGAGTCTCTTCTGGGTCTCCCATGTTGGTGAAGGGGCCCAAGGACTTGAGCCATCTTTTTTTTTTTTTTTAAACAGGCAGAGTGGACAGTGAGAGAGAGAGACAGAGAGAAAGGTCTTCCTTTGCCGTTGGTTCACCCTCCAATGGCTGGCACACTGTGGCCGGCGCACCGCGCTGACCCGAAGCCAGGAGCCAGGTGCTTCTCCTGGTCTCCCATGGGGTGCAGGGCCCAAGCACTTGGGCCATCTTCCACTGCACTCCCTGGCCACAGCAGAGAGCTAGCCTGGAAGAGGGGCAACCGGGACTAGAACCCAGGTTGCCGGCACCGCAGGCGGAGGATTAGCCTATTAAGCTGCGGCACCGGCCTTGAGCCATCTTCTACTGCTTTCCCAGGCCATAGCAGAGAGCTGGATCGGAAGTGGAGCAGCCAGGACTCGAACTGGCACCCACATGGATGCCGGCACTGCAGGCAGTGGCTTTACCCGCTACGCCACAGTGCTGGCCCCAAAATGTAAATATTCTAAAAGCACCATTCTGGTTACGTCTCAATTTGGGAAATTCCATTTGCCTCACATTCTCCTTTGCTTATCCTCTTCTTTCTTGGTTGGTAAACAGTCATGATACATGGTATTTTCTTTAAAATGTTCCGGCAAAGCAAGACTAAAAACCTAGAGGAATGCACAGAACAACTCTGAAAAGTATTGAGAGTTGTTTAAGCTGAGTAATAGTTGCATGGTTCATTATGTATGTGTACAGCCAGTTTGCAGATTTTAAAAGTTGCCTTGTTCCTACTGAGAGGTATTTTACTGTGGTTGTATTATTTCTTTGTTCATATTTATGATTCTGGGTTAAAGAAAAAAATAAAACAAGAATTTATTATTTGTATCATCCTTAAATACCCTCACTCCCACTGGGTCTAGGCTGAAGTTCAAAAGCTGTTTTCTCTTGGGCCATGAAGGGATGTGCTTTTAAATTTTAGCCACACTGTCTTCCTTACAATAGTAGCTAAAAAGTTTGACCTTTAGCACACCATTTTCAAGGGGTTTGTTATGAATATAAGGAATCTTAGGCAAAAAACAATGATAATAAGGACATTTTAAAAATAAGAACAGAATGACTCCAGGATGCTTATAGAACCAGCAATTCTTTAATTTTCTAAAAATTTGAAAGATGAATCAGCTCAGTTGTCATTGGAAAGCTCTCGTGTTTGAATTCTGTCTTTGCTACCTACCACCTGTACGGCCTTGGGCAGAATACTGTAACTGCCTAAATTCTAATTCTTCATAGACAAAAGAGAAAAATATTAATATTAACATTATGAGATCACTGTAAGGATTTAATTAACAGAAAATATAACTTAACATTCACAATGGTAGTTAATAAATATTAGTTCCTTCCCACCGATGAAAGCAAAAGCTCCCAGAGATAATTTTGGGGGAGGGTGCTTTCCTAACCTATTACCTTTTTTAAAAATGTATTTTCTTTTTCTTCTTTGATCTTTCTCCTTATTTATCTTCACTTAGGGTTTGCATGTTGGGTAACCGCACTCTTTCTTCGAGACACATCGATGTTTGCTCTAAGACCAAGGAAGTTAACAACATGACAGTTCCATCAAAGTTATGGGGCTTCTTCTGTAACTCAAGTCAGTTTTTCAATGCCACCTGTGATGAATACTTTGTTCACAATAATGTCACTTCAATTCAGGGCATTCCTGGATTGGCTAGTGGTATCATTACAGGTAAGTTCTCTGAGGAAAATGGGTTTTGTTTTCTTAGCCTCTTACGTTGTCCATGAAGTCTTGGTGCCCCTTTCCTCCTTCTGATGAACACACAGCTCTTAGTTCAACAATTTCTGCTTTTCTGTTAGTACCATTATCTTTATTTAGGACTGCTTTGCAGAGTGTTGTCTTTTTCCTGCATTGACATCTAGAATAGAATTTTTTTTTTTTTTTTTTGAGAGGCAGAGTTAGAGAGCGAGAATGAGCTTCCATCTGCTGGTTCAACCCCCAGATGGCTGCAGCGCTGGAGCTGGGCCAATCCAAAGCCAGGAGCCAGGCGCTTCTTCCAGTTCTCACACATGGGTGCAGGGGCCTAAGCACTTGGGCCATCCTCCACTGCTTTCCCAGCCATTAGCAGAGAGCTGGATTGGAAGTGTAGCAGCCGAGACTCAAACCGGTGCCTGTATGGGATGCCGGCACTGCAGGCAGAGGCCTAACCTACTACACCACAGTGCCGGTCCCAGATAGAACTATTTTCTTTTCTTTTTTTTTTTTCTTTTAAACTTAGGAATGTTTTAGACATTTTATTTATTTATTTATTTTTACAGGCAGAGTGGATAGTGAGAGAGAGAGAGAGACAAGAGAGAAAGGTCTTCCTTTTTGCCGTTGGTTCACCCTCCAATGGCTGCTGTGGCCGGCGCATCATGCTGATTTGAAGCCAGGAGCCAGGTGCTTCTCCTGGTCTCCCATGGGGTGCAGGGCCCAAGGACCTGGGCCATCCTCCACTACACTCCCGGGCCATAGCAGAGAGCTGACCTGGAAGAGGGGCAACCAGGATAGAATCCGGTGCCCCAACCGGGACTCGAACCCGGTGTGCCAGCACCGCAAGGCGGAGGATTAGCCTGTTAAGCCACTGCGCCAGCCTGGATAGAACTATTTTCATGCAAATACATCCACATGTGTGTTTTCCTAAGAGCTAAATTCCTGAAACTCTTTAAGTAACATCTGTTTAAGTGTCTTGGTCCTCAAATGTCATTGCACATAAGCCAGTTCACATTAATGAGTTAGAAATAGCGTTGGTTGTAGATTGTAGATTTTTTTTTTTAAAGATTTATTTTATTTATTTGAAAGGCAGAGTTACAGACAGACGTAGAGTCAGAGAGAGAGAGGTCTTTCATCCGCTGGTACACTCCCCAGATGGCTACAACAGCCAGAACTGCGCCAATCCGAAGCCAGGAGCCAGGAGTTTCTTCCGGGTCTCCCACGTGGGTGCAGGGGCCCAAGGACTTGGTCCATCTTTTACTGCTTTCCCAGGCCATAGCAGGGAGCTGGATCAGAAGAGGAGCAGCTAGGACTAGAACCAGCGCCCATATGGGATGCCAACACTTCAGACCAAGGCTTTAACCCACTGTGCCACAGCATCAGCCCCAGATTGTGGATTGTAATAATGGATTGAACAGGGAATTCAGCTTTAGTCTGCTTAATTTCTAATAACTTGCATTAGTAAAGTTAACTGCATTCATGGGTGCCAAAGCATTTTTTTCAAAGTATATTTTAACTAAAGAGGAAGGGTATTATGTTTTCATTTACGTGTGCTTTGTTGTGCAGCACATACAAGTGTGTGTACATGTGCTCGTGTGGAAGAAGCGGAAATCCTTTTACAAACTATGTAAATGAGAAAGCTGATTTTGAATACTGTTTGAGTAGAAATGATCTAATTATCTTCTTTCCATATTGCTGCTGCTTATATTATCTTTCTTCCCCACTGCAGAAAATCTTTGGAGTAATTATTTACCTAAAGGAGAGATTATCGAAAAGCCCTCAGCCAAATCATCTGATGTCCTGGGCAGCTTAAACCATGAGTACGTCCTTGTCGACATCACCACCTCCTTCACTCTCCTGGTGGGGATCTTCTTTCCCTCTGTCACAGGTAAGCTGAGGCGCTGCTGTCTAGTTTAGAAACTGTGAGACCCAGGGAGTTGTTTGACTCAGGAGACAGAATTATATTCTCAGGGTTTTACGCTCTGTTTCTAGTCTTTGGTAATTGCATGAATACCAAAGTGCCCAGGAACTCAGAAGTTAACTTATTTTTCTCCTGTCCACAGGGATCATGGCTGGATCAAACAGATCTGGAGATCTGAAGGATGCCCAGAAGTCCATTCCCATCGGCACTATCCTTGCCATCCTGACCACATCCTTTGTCTGTATCCTTTTCACAGATCCAGTCTGAGCCTGAGTCATGGGAACATCTAGTAGAACTAGAGTGATGGTAGGGTTCTTACCCCGGTAATAAAGATAACTGCTTTCTACCACCTTAATTCTTGCCAGATAAACTTTGTGTACAAAATTCAATAAGGAATTTATAGATTTAGCATATTTAGCATCTCATTTTACTGTGAGAAGAAATATCCCAAGTGTCTACTTTCTGTCATGTCAGAGGGTAAACAGCCGTTTCCTTGACTCTTGGTATGGTAGATTTAAGCAATGTCGTCCTTTTTGGTGCTTGTATTGAAGGGGTTGTGCTCAGAGACAAGTAAGTGATTAATTTCGTTATAATGATTTGTCTTCTGTAACATCTGATCATCGCACTTGGCTCCAGCACAATTGGAATGTCAGAAATCTAACCTGAGGTTTTAATCATGATTAACAATTAGAATATATAATGTGCCAAAAGGCTAGTGAATAATAAGGGCCAGTATGTTGTTACAGATATATGAGATGCAGTGAATATAGCTGTTCAAAAAAGCAGCAAATTTGAATAGTGAGGATTTCCTTGTATATTAGAAACTGTTGGGGCCGGCGCCGTGGCTCAACAGGCTAATCCTCTGCCTTGCAGCGCCGGCACACCGGGTTCTAGTCCCGGTTGGGGTGCCGGATTCTATCCTGGTTGCCCCTCTTCCAGGCCAGCTCTCTGCTATGGCCCGGGAAGGCAGTGGAGGATGGCCCAAGTCCTTGGGCCCTGCACCCCATGGGAGACCAGGAGAAGCACTTGGCTCCTGGCTTAGGATCAGCGCGATGTGCCGGCCGCAGCGGCCACTGGAAGGTGAACCAATAGCAAAAAGGAAGACCTTTCTCTCTGTCTGTCTCTCTCTCACTATCCACTCTGTCAAAAGAAAAAAAAAAGAAAAAAAGAAAAAAGAAACTGTTGGAAAACTAGGCAAAAAGGAAGACAAGTTAATAAAGTACAAACCTTTGAAATATCTAGCTTCTTTATGAGACAGAATTATCTAATTCAGTTTGGCATTCTGAATAAAAGCCTGAAACTTACTTTATTCGTTTCCTTTAGGAAGGCTACTGAATGTGTTTTTCCTTTCCTCTCACCTAGGAGTATAAAATATGTTTGGCAAGAGATTTCTAGGCAAACACTTCCCCAGAACCTGCTGCTTCTCCTCAAATGTTCTGCGTCTTGGTTAATGGCCTCACCATTCATCCCTCTCAAAACAGTCTCACTCTATAGACATTTCCCATCAGCTCCCTCATCCAGTTGATGCCTAAGCCCTGTGTATTTCACCTTTCAGCCCTGATCTCACTTTCTCTTCTGTTTATCACCATCACTTTGTGAAGGCCCTCAGGATATTTTGCCTACATTACTGTCATCATCTCCCTTCCTGTTTACCATCTTCTAATCCCCCCACATTGCCCCCAGATAGCTTTTTCTAAAACACAAAATGTTTCAGACAAACCTCTCTGCCTAAGAGCCTGCCTATGCTCCTTAAAAACCCATCACTTGGCCGGCGCCATGGCTTAACAGGCTAATCCTCCACCTTGCGGTGCTGGCACACCCGGTTCTAGTCCTGGTTGGGGCGCCGGATTCTATCCCAGTTGCCCCTCTTCCAGGCCAGCTCTCTGCTATGGCCTGGGAATGCAGTGGAGGATGGCTCAAGTCCTTGGGCCCTGCACCCGCATGGGAGACCAGGAAAAACACCTGGCTCCTGGCTTCGGATCAGCACGATGCGCCGGCCTCAGCGGCCATTGGAGGGTGAACCAACGGCAAAAAGGAAGACCTTTCTCTCTGTCTCTCTCTCTCACTATCCACCCTGCCTGTCCAAAAACAAAAACAAAAAAACCATCACTTTGTTCTGGCCATGTCTGCTCTTTGTTCTGTAACTCCCACCATTCCTTCCTAAATTGTGTGTTCTAGACATAATCTTTTTTTTTTTTTCTAGACATAATCTTCAGTTAAAGGTACCTTGTTATTTCAAACCTTCAACCATCACACATTTGGCAGACTCACATTCATCCTCTAAGACTAGGCTAAGTACCTTCTCTCCTCTAGAGCTGTTGCAGACTTACCTAACCACTCCTCCAACTGTTCAGCCACCGTATTTGAACATGCTATGTTATTGTACTCCCCATACTACATTGCAGCTACTCATTTTCAGATTATTCTCCCCTACCAGATTGACTCTTGTGAGAATAGGAAGCCTAAGAGATGCAGTATAAATACTGTTAACAAAATAAGTAGCACACTGTATATGTGTGTGTATGTATGTGTGTGTATTACAAGTAGCATAGTATATATACGTGTGTGTGGTATAGTATAGTATGATACTATTAATATATTAGTAGAGAATTATACATCAGAATAGCAATGATTTTTAAATATACTGTAGTGGAAAATATAGATTTATGGAACTCTGGTAAATTATACCATATTATAAAAATTGTTGAGAATGTAAGTTGGAATGTGCTTTGGAAAACAATTGGTCATTATCTTCTAAAGTTGAACGTGCACCTCTCTGTAACTCAGCAGTTCCACTTCCAGGTATATCCAACAGAAATACTTGCGTATGTATATCAAGAGTCGTACACAGGGAATAGATGTTGTGGTACAGCAGGTTAAGCCATCCCACAGGATGCCCACATCTGTATCCAAGTGCCTGGTGTTGAGGACTGTCTCCACTTCCAACTCGGCTTCCTGCTAAGGCATCCTGGAAAGCAGCAGATGATGGCTGAAGTGCTCTGGGGCCCTGGCACCCATGTGAGAGACTCAGATAGAGTCCTAGTCTCATGGCTTTGACCTGGCCTGCCCCTGGGGAGTGAACCATCAAATGGAAGAGCTCTCTCTTTCTCTTACCTCCACTCACCTCTTCCTCTCTCACTCTTACTTTGCCTTTCAAATATATGGAAATATTTTAAAACAACAACAAAAACACTAATACATGGGGCATGCATTTGGTGCAGAGGTTAAATTGTGATGCCCACATCCCATGTCAAAGTGCCTGCATTCGAGTCCCGGCTCCACTTCCTATTTCAGCTTCCTGTACCCTTGGAGACACAGGTAATGGCTCGAGTACTTGGGTCCCTGCCACCCAGAAGTGATATTCTGATTAATTTTGGACTCCTGACTTCTGTCTGCCCAGCCCCAGCTATTACATTTGAAGGAGTGAAAGCTGGTGAAGATCTTAGTCTCTCTCTGTTTTTCTGCTTTTCAATAAAGAAACTGAAAATAAAGAAAAACAAAGGAGTCATACAGACAGAATAGACATTTAGCCAGCTCCTGGCTCGAGCTTCCTACTGATGCAAACCCTGGGAGGCAGCAGTGATGGCCAAGTAATTGAATTTCTGCCACCCACATGGTAGGCTTTCATTGAGTTCCCAGCCCTAGCTTTGTTTCAGTCCTGGCAAAAGAGTCCTTGCAGGCATTTGGGGAGTGAACCAGGGATAGGAGCTGTCTTTTCTTTCTTTATTTTTTATTTTTTTTTGACAGGCAGAGTGGACAGTGAGAGAGAGAGACAGAGAGAAAGGTCTTCCTTTAGCCGTTGGTTCACCCTCCAATGGCCGCCGCGGTAGCGCGCTGCGGCCGGCGCACCGCGCTGTTCCGATGGCAGGAGCCAGGTGCTTCTCCTGGTCTCCCATGGGGTGCAGAGCCCAAGCACTTGGGCCATCCTCCACTGCACTCCCTGGCCACAGCAGAGAGCTGGCCTGGAAGAGGGGCAACCGGGACAGGATCGGTGCCCCAACCGGGACTAGAACCCGGTGTGCCGGCGCCGCAAGGCGGAGGATTAGCCTGTTGAGCCACGGTGCCGGCCAAGAGCTGTCTTTTCTATCTTCAAATTAGTAAATACTACCAAAAAGAAAAGCATGCACAAGAATTTCATAGTAGTAGAGTTCTTCTTGTTTAATGTCTATTTTTATTTATCTGAAAGGCAGAGAGACAGTAATTGAGTTCCTGCCACTCATGGGGGAGACCTGAATTGCGCTTATGGCTCCTGACTTTGGTATCAGCCCAGACCCAGCTGTTGTGGGCATTTGGGGAATGAACCAGTGGATGGGCCCTGTCTGTCTCTTTCTGTCTCAAATAAATAAATTTAAAATCTAACATCAGATTTAAAGAGAAGAAAATGTATAACTTTCCTGGAAAGCAGTTTGGTAGTGACTTTTAAGGTTGAGATGTTTTAAGGTATTCAGCCTTTTTGGAACAAGTAGGTGTTTGCCTTAAGGAAAAATAGTCTGAAGTGTGAATGTAGATATGGCATGAAGATGTTAGTTGTGTTTAGTATAGCAGACAACCAACACTGGAAGAATGGATTCATGTAAAATACAATGTAATATTATTCAAACCACTGAAATTTATTCATAGTTTTCTTGACACAGGAAAATGCACGTGCTTTAAAAGAATACAGAATTACAGGTGCAGCGAGATCACATGTTTTAAAAAACAATAGACTAAAATATGCAAAGTACACAAAATGTTAAGATTATGGATTTCCTTTCCTATTTTTATTAAGATTGACTTATTTATTTGAAAGGCAGAGAGAGAGATCAAGAGATCTTCTGTCTGCTGATTCACACCTCAGATGACTGAATGAAAGAAACTGGGACTGAGCCAGGCCAAAGCCATGCACCCAGAGTGCCTATCCGGGTCTCCCACATGGGTAACAGGGACCCAAGCACTCAAGCCATCTTCTCCTGCTTTCCTAGGTGCATTAGCAGAGAGCTAGGCAGAAGTTGGGCTCCCTGGACTCGAACTGGGTCTTACATGGGATGCCAGTTGCAGGTGGTGACTTAACATGCTGCACAACACTAGCACCCCATTTCCTGTTTTTCCCCCCTTTCTTTGTATTTTTCTCTGATTTTCCAATTTGTCTCCAAAAGGAGATCTCTTGATTTTCTGAAGGGGAAATCTGTAATTGATGCTTAGCTTATTTTCCAATCTTACAGGTTATTTTTTCTTAATACAGGTCAAAGTGCCTTTTTTTTTTTTTTTTCATTTATTTATATGAGAGGCAGAGAGACAAAGATTTCCAGTACACTAGTCCATTCCCCAAGTGCCCAAAACATCCAGGGCTGAGCTGGGCTGAAGCCTTGAGCCAGGAACTCAATCCAGGTCTCCCCAGTGGGTGGCAGGAACCCAACCACTAGAGCCATCACTGATGCCTCCCAAAGTTTCATTCGGGACAAAGCTGGAATATGGAGACAGAGCTGAGAATCAAACCCCCGAACTCTGATACCAGATTAAACATTTTAACCAATGTCTTCACTGTAGGCCAGATGGCCATTATAGCAGTGATCAAATCTCTCTTTACATTTCTTAATTTTCAAATCTATCTCAATTTTGATTCCCTAAAAAGTATGAATTGGAAAATATTGAATGAACATCTCTCTAATCTTTCTGTCTAAAGTTATTTCCAGGTTAAATGTCCCTCTTGTTTCTTCTCCAGGTTTGGGGATGCTGTGAAAGGTAATTTGGTGGTAGGCACCTTATCTTGGCCATCCCCATGGGTAATTGTTATTGGCTCATTCTTTTCAACATGTGGGGCTGGACTTCAGAGCCTCACAGGTGCACCAAGGCTGCTACAGGCCATTGCCAAGGATAACATCATTCCATTTCTAAGGGTGAGTGACCTGTTCTATGCCTTATTTTTTCCCAGGTTTTATGAAAAATAATGTGGTCTTTGTGAGCTTAGGAATTAATTACTAGATCGTTAAGTGTGGAGACATGAGTGTTTAGTTCAAGATCCTGTAAATCCCTATTATGAGCTTATATATGTGATGGCGGTAAAGGTCCTTAAAGTGATCACAGTTGAAAACACCAACCATGCAGATGTCTGAAACTGTGGCACAGAGGAATAGGGAACATTGACTCAACATTCCTGTGCCTGATATTTTCTCTTCTATGTACAGGTTTTTGGTCACAGCAAAGCCAATGGGGAACCCACCTGGGCTTTACTTCTAACTGCTGCCATTGCAGAGCTGGGAATCCTTATCGCCTCCTTGGATCTCGTGGCCCCAATTCTCTCCATGTAAGAGCTAGTTATTCTCTTAAATTACTCTTGCTTAAATGGTATATACATACATATTCACACATACACACAGCTGTAACTTCACTTAATTAATATTCCTGAGAACGTTCATGTAAGGCTAGCTTTTTATATTACTGTGTTTTTGTTCTGGTTTCTTTTCTGTACCTATATAACTTCAAAAGTTCTCTGCAGGTGACCTTTCTGAGACATTGGCTGTGGGTTCAGCCTGAACTAATGTCCTGCCCCAAGATGCTGCATTGCATTATTAACATGCTTGAGAGTGCAAACAGTGTGGTGCAGCAGGTTAGCCTACTGCTAGGGATTCCTGAATCCCATCTCAGAGTGCCTGGTTCAATCCTGGCTACTTCCAATCCAGCTTCCTGCTAATGCACACCGTGAGACAGCAGATGATGGCTCAACTGTCTACATGTGAGACCCAAATGGAGTTCTGAGCTTCCAACTTGTGGGCATTTGGGGAGTCCACCAGTGGATGGAAGATCTTTCTCTCTCCCTCTCTCTCTCTGTTGTTCTGCCTTTTAAACAAATAATATTTTAAAGAAATTCTTGCATCCCCATGTATTTAGGTTTGCCAGGAGATTTGAGTGGGAGTGGGTTATTGAGCTTTTCTCATTTGTAATATTAGGAGTGCTAATAAAAGAAGTAAAGCTTTGAAAGGTTTGAGTCTCACACCTGCTCATGGTCATCATTATGCCACTTGCAATACCTGTGAGAAGTGTCAGTCTGCCTATAATCTGAGCAAGTTATGTTAGATGAGAATGTTCAATGTCACTACACACTGGTATGAGAGCCATTTACTTCATGGTATGAGTAAACATGTCACCACAAAAATGGAAGAAAAAGGTTATTTGCCTCCATTTCTGATTCCTATCAGTTGTAGCTTTTATTGCTATTGTTAGTTTCTATTCATTTGTTCATTTCATTCATTCATTCGCCTGATGGTTTACTATCTGCCTATAATATGGTACTTTGTAATATGCTATGAATACAAGGATGAATGAGGCACAGTCTTATAAATCAGGAAACCAGTGCGCATGGAGTGTGATGAAACAAGTAGTAACATTAGGTACCCTAGGAGCACAAAAGCAAGGCATCAAAATAGACTGAGACTCAAGAGAGATGTCCTTCGGAAAGTGACACCTGCATCTCAAACAATGAAGAAAAGTCCGGGCAGGGAATAAGCATAAAGAAACTAGGTGATGAAATTACGTAGCACATCCAGGATTGAAAATAGCTTAGTTTATCTACCGTGGGAGGTGCATGTTGGGAGCGGCAGATGGAGAAGTAATAGAGCAGATCACAAAGGACCTGGAACTTTGACCTGAAAGTAGTGGATAATCTTTTGAAAACAAATGGTACTGTGTTCATATTTATGTTTTAGAATAATGAACTTGATATAAAAGGTGGATATAAGGAAGCTAAAGTTGAGATAGGAATGCTATTTGGAAAGAAGTAGGAGTTTGAACTAAGAAGATGACAGTAGTAGAGTGGAAAATGAAGAAAAAAGTAGAAAGATTTTTAAATAGGTTGAATATTTATGACTTGATATGTGAATCTGGAACAAGAGTGAATAAGGAAGAGGAAACCTTGATTGTCCCAAGAGCAACTGAATAAAGAGTGCTTGTGCCACTGGCTGAGCCAGAGAACATGGGATGATGAGCAGGTTCAAGTTTCTCTCTACCCTATGTTATTAAGGGTTAGTGTCTAGAAACAGGCTTCAATATAAAAACTTCTCTATTTAGTTAAAATAACCCTCAAAGAATCACTTGGGGCTGGCGCTGTGATGTAGCAGGTAAAGCTATCACCTGCCGTGCTGGCATCCAGTATGGGAACTGGTTCAAGTCCCTGCTGATCCACTTCCAGTCCAGCTCCCTGCTAATGCGCCTGGGAAAGCAATGGAAGATGGCCCAAGTACTTGGGCCCCTGCACACTTGTGGGAGACCTGGAAGAAGCTCCTGGCTTCAAATCAGCCCAGCTCCTGCCATTGCAGCCATTTGGAGAGTGAACAGCAGGTGAAAGATATCTCTCTCTCCCCTGTTGCAGTTGATTTCTCAACAATATTGCAGTGGATTCGTTTCTGAGAGGAGCAGCGTGGTGGGGGCAAGAGGCGTGGAGTCACCACACAGACTCCGGGAGTCGGGTGAAAGCAGGCCTGAGGCGAGCAGCCCACAGACTCATTTATTTGAGTTAGTACAACAGCTTATATAGCCAAGACCAGCCAATCCGGTCAAGGGGCGGTCTATGCCCCAACCAATCACAGCCTGTTGCCAGTCAGGCTCTTGTCGCCAGGCAGTTTCTGAAACCATCCAATCACAGCCTGCCATCAGTCAGGCTCTGTTGTCATGTGGTTTCCTCTGTTGTCATGTGGTTTCTGAAGCCATCCAATCACGGCCTGTTGCCAGGCAGTTTCTGTTGTCAGTGGCCATCTTGGCATGAACTTTTCACCTCATTCCACCACACTCCCCTCTCCCTCACTCCCTCTTCCTTTCCCCCTCTCTCTCCCTCTCCACCCTCCTACCCTCCTCCTTCCCTCTGCCCCTCTCCCCCTTCTCTTTAACTCTGCCTTTCAAATAAATAAATAAATCTTTTAAAAATCACTTTATAGTAAGTCATTCCTCTTATTTTTTATCTCCCAGGTTTTTTCTCATGTGTTACCTCTTTGTGAACTTGGCATGTGCCTTGCAAACATTACTTCGAACACCCAACTGGAGACCCCGATTCCGCTACTACCACTGGTAAGTCTGCTTTGCTTCTTCCCCACATTGGAAAGAACCCATCATTGACCTAGAAATCTAGGAAATTATGGGTTTTCAGTACAATATTTTTCTTGGCCAGCCATTCAATACTGTCTGTTTCAACTTCCAGTTTTCTTATGAATCCCCACCCTTATATTGCATTTTTTTCACTTTCTAGTAACTTAGAACAGCTACTGAGAATAAAGAACAAAACCACCAACAATAAGTATTTCCAGGCCACTACAGTCTTCAAGTTAAAACAACTTTTTTTTTTTTGACAGGCAGAGTGGACAGTGAGAGAGAGAGACAGAAAGGAAGGTCTTCCTTTTTGCCGTTGGTTCACCCTCCAATGGCCGCTGTGGACGGCGCATCTCGCTGATCCGAAGCCAGGAGCCAAGTGCTTCTCCTGGTCTCCCATGGGGTGCAGGGCCCAAGCACTTGGGCCATCCTCCACTGCACTCCCGACCCACAGCAGAGAACTGGCCTGGAAGAGGGGCAACCGGGATAGAGTCCGGCGCCCCAACCGGGACTAGAACCCGGTGTGCCGGCGCCGCAAGGTGGAGGATTAGCCTGTTAAGCCACGGCGCTGGCCTAACTTTTTTTTTTTGCATATCTTATTTTCCTGTTTCCCTTTTAACTGAGCACTGGATTCCATCCCTGTCTATGTTTACTCAATATTCTCATCAGCTTTCATTCTCAAACACTCTTCCTTATGACAGGTTTACTGAGGGTGAGGTTTAGAGCTAGGTGACCCATGTTCCATTCTCAGCTCTTGTGCTGCCTAGTTGTAACCTTCAGCAGAGCACATAACCATGTAAACCTTCATTTTACTAAGGGACTAATAACTATTTTTTTAGAATTTACAGGTTTATTTACTTGAAAGGCAGAGTGAAAGAGAAAGGGGGAGAGAAAGAGAGAGAGATCTTCCCTGTGCTGATTCACTCCCCAAATGACCACAATAGCCAAGGCTGGGCCAAGCAGAAGCCAGGAGTCTGGAACGCCATACCGGTCTTCCATATGTATGGCAGGGCCCAGGCTCTCAGGCCATCTTCCACTGCTTTCCCGTGCTTGTTAGTAGTAAGCTAAATTGGGAGTAGAGCAGCCTGGGACTAAAACCAGCACTCATTAGTAATGCCAGCATTGCAGGCAGCAGCTTAATCTGCTGTACCACTGTGCCAGTCCAGGGACTAGTAACTTTGAAATGCTCAGTATAATGCCTGGTACATAGTAAAGTTCTGGAAATTTGTTGCTATTGTTGTTGTCATTAACTCTCCCCAGTCCTGCAGAAGCTGTGTGTGTGTGTGTGTGTTTAAAGATTTATTTATTTGGAAGGAAGAGTTACAAGGTGAGAGAGAGAGCTTCAGTTTGCTAGTTCACTCTCCAAATGTTTGCACCAACCTGGCCTGGGCCAGGCCGAAGCAGGAGCCTGGAAATCTATCCAGGTCTCCTACATAGATAGAAAGGACCCAAATACTTGGGACATCTTCTGCTTTCCCAGGCACATGTGCAGGGAGCTGCACCAGAAGTTGAGTAGCTCAAACTGGCACCCACATGAGATGCCAGCATCTCAGGTTCTGGCTCAACGCATTGCACCAAAGTGCTTGGCCCCCTGTTACGTTTTCTTTTGCTTGTTTTGTTTTAACTACCATCCTCTTTCCTCTCATAATTAAGAGTTTTTGGCCGGCGCCGCGGCTCACTAGGCTAATCCTCCACCTTGCGGCGCCGGCACACCGGGTTCTAGTCCCGGTCGGGGCACCGATCCTGTCCCGGTTGCCCCTCTTCCAGGCCAGCTCTCTGCTGTGGCCAGGGAGTGCAGTGGAGGATGGCCCAAGTGCTTGGGCCCTGCACCCCATGGGAGACCAGGATAAGCACCTGGCTCCTGCCATCGGATCAGCGCGGTGCGCCGGCCGCAGCGCGCTACCGCGGTGGCCATTGAGGGTGAACCAACGGCAAAAGGAAGACCTTTCTCTCTGTCTCTCTCTCTCACTGTCCACTCTGCCTGTCAAAAAAAAAAAAAAAAAAAGTGTTTTTGGGGTTCTCAAAAATTTTCATTTACTTGAGAGGCAGGGGGGATACCTCCCATCTTTGGGTTCATTCCTCAAGTGTCCCCAGTGGCCCCTAGCTGGGGCCAACGCTGGAAGCTGAGGAACTCATTCCAGGTCCTCTTGAGTGGCAAGAACCTAGTTACTTGACCCATCACTGCTTCCTCCCAGGATCTGCATTAGCAGGAAGCTGGAGTCAGGAGCTGGAGCTGGGGATTCCAGTGTGGGGCAGAGAGACAACCGCTGTGCCAGATGCCGGCCTCACCGTTCTTTATGCTCTGTGTGTCTCAGTGACCACATTCCTGGTTGCTGATTTTCCTAGATCCCTTTCTAGCTTTGCTTTACCAGTAGTAGACAGTGATATGACCTTTATCTGGAACAATTTATATCTTTAACTGATTGTAACACCTCTGGTCCCCTTTCTAGCTTTAACTTTAGTTGAAGCTTCATTATGAACTTCTTGTGTGTTGCTATTTTGCTCCTGTTACTTTATTTTCTTCTACTCTGTTTTTCATTAGAACCTAATCCCCAAATTAGCAACTCTCCTATTCATTCTTTAAAGTTATTGCAGAGCTAGGAAGTTTGTTATACACACAGAAGATCAGGTAAGTGTAGTTTCCCGGATCAAAACAAGCACTTTATTGCTCTCCCAAGTTTCTCTTGTGTACAGTAATAAAATTAGTGGCAGTTTTCTCTCAGTGACTTTTACAATTAAGCTATGAAATGTTCATGAAAGTTTTGGGAATATTTAGGTGAAATTTGTTTTAAAAGATCATAGAGTTATTAACATGTCTGACCACATGTCCCATCGCTGCTTTACCCAGAAAGTATTAAGCATCCTCAAAACGACTGATTTTGATGGCATCCCTGTTCATTTGTTACTCCAGCCTCCACTAGCACAGGTGGGTTTGGGCTCAGCACAGTTTATTGACTGTTGCCAGTCCATGATGAGGCAGTGATAGAAACTGAGACTAAACATCTAGAAATGTTTAAGCAGTTCAACATTGCCATAGCGTCCAGGCATGTCATAATTTTTCTAATAACTCAGTTAATGCATTTTATAAAAGTTCTTTCTGTAATAGATTGGAAATTTTTTGAAAATATCTCACCAGAGCCAGTGTGAGAAGTACCTCTAGCATAGGCTTTTTTAGCTGCTCAGAAAGACACATTTCTGTTTGTGTTTTATTTCCTGTTTTCTAGGGCCCTCTCTTTCATGGGAATGAGTATTTGTCTGGCCCTCATGTTCATCTCTTCCTGGTATTATGCCATTGTTGCTATGGTAATCGCTGGCATGATATACAAGTACATTGAGTACCAAGGGTGAGTGTGGATTTTACCTTGATATCTGCTAAACGTATATAAATGGGCTAGTTTAGTTAGAACCGACTCCATGAAAATTACATTTGGGACTCAGGTAGTTTGATTTGTAACTTGTTACACAAATTTGGTACCCCTAATTCTGTTAAACATCTTACAGATACAAGTTTTTCATCCCAAGGGGAGCCTCTTGAGAAAGAGTGGGTCAATGAAAAATAACTAAAAGGACATATCTGAATAAAACTGATCAGTACCAAATGGAGTGTAACACAAATGTGAATATTTTGGCTGATCACTTCAGTCATGGGATTGTCTCTGAAATGAAAAATATATTAGCCCATGATAACTTTGTAATAAGATCTTACTAACAGCTTCCAAAAGTAGAAATAAATAACTTCTTAATTCTAGTAGTACTTGAACTCTGAATATATAATAATTTCTGAGTCCAAGTTGTTATTGTTGGGTAGATGCAAAGAAGGACCAAGTGAGTGACCCATCCAGTGTTTGTGCAGTGCAGTCTGGGTGCAGGGTGGTGTTGGTCCGCATTACTAAACTGTAAACATATCAAGGCTAAAGACTTCCAGTAGACTGCCTAGTGGGCTCACTATGTTAGTAAAGAGCACTGCATATGCCATTAGTAAAAGTTTTAATCTTCTATCTAGTGCATATGTCACCTTTAGATTAAAAAGTTTATTTCTTGACAGTTTAGTTTAAATCTGTCTCTCCTCTTTTCTCCTTTGTCTCTCAGAGCTGAGAAGGAATGGGGTGATGGGATCCGTGGGCTGTCCCTCAGTGCAGCCCGGTTTGCTTTGCTTCGCCTGGAGGAAGGACCTCCACACACTAAGAACTGGAGGTAAAGAAACCAACTTTACCTTAGTGCTTAGTGACTTTTGACCCATGGTTAACATACAGAAATGTGTGCTTTGTCAATTACAGGAAAAGGAAATTGTGTGGCTCAAGGAATTGGTGTAGAGGACCTATTCTGAATGATCCCAAACCCGTGGTTCTTTGGGCACCTTTTCAAGGGACTTGTGATCTTAATATTCATGATTTACTGTTTTTTGCGTGAAGTCTGATCAGTCTAAAATAATATTGGAAGCATTAAAAATAACTCAGTGCTCTGACCCTATCATTTCCTCTGATAACTTCCTTCTGCCAAATTACATGTTTTACATGAATCTCCTGAATTAAAGGTGGAATTATCCTTCTGTTTACCAGACCTAAAGTGTGTTCTCCCTTCCTTCTCACCCGTCACCCCCTCCTTCCCCATTCTCCACAGGCCTCAGTTGCTTGTGTTACTGAAACTAGATGAAGACTTACATGTCAAGCATCCTCGCCTCCTCACTTTCGCCTCACAGCTCAAAGCAGGAAAGGGCCTCACTATCGTGGGCTCAGTCATTGTGGGGAACTTCCTGGAGAACTATGGTGAAGCTTTAGCTGCTGAGCAGGTAAGAGGCAGGACTTACCGGCTAGTGGTTAGCAGTGAATCCCTTCCCTGAGTGACCTAGGAGATTGCCTGCTTACTGCTGACTTTGAACACTCCTACCTCCCAAATAATCAGATGAGCCAGAAGGTAGCTTTTTCTTCTTCCTTCCCGTGTAAAGCATTATGAAACTGTGAGCATACCAGGCTCAACATTTCCAATACTGCAAGCACTGATCTGAGCCCAGGAGCGGTCATGTCAAGAACCCCTCCCTAGAACTGTGCGGCGGCTTCTTCCCATCCTCTGGCAAAGGGCAGCGAGCAGCTCCTCTTGCTCTTTCCTCGCCCGTGTGGCATCACAAGGTCTTTGCCTGTTTCTGAATAGCTGTACCAAATATTCATGCTGAACCTGAAGAAGCATAGTTTCACTCTGATGTATATTATAAAATAATAAAAGCAATCTTGTTGCTTGATGAAATTTTTAATTGTATTTAAAACCTTTTTATTGAATCTCATTTTAGGATGCTTTAATACTCTAAAATCTAGAAATGCTGAGAAACATTTGTCTAGAACGACAGTAAAAATTATTAAAAACAGAGGACCAGACTGTAAATCAGGACAGCCTGGTTCTTTTCCCAGCCACACCACTGACTGACCTGTACTTTTTGGAAAGTCAATCTTCTTCCACACCATTATTCTCCTTTCTCCTGGGGAGGGTGGATTAGAGTCAGTGAGGTTTCTCCCAGGTTGGCATGACTACATGAATGAACAGCAGAGCAAATACGAATGCCATCGGTAATCCCGTTAAATTACCCATCAGAGGGTTATGGGAACTCGATAGAAAAGCAAGACTTACTGGGACAAGTCCAAAGTGAAACTGCATCGACTGAATTTCTAATAAGATAAGCCAGCTGATGCCCGGGGCTGAGGAAGGAAGAAGATGGTGTTCACGCTGGTGAATTCACCCTGGCCAGCTGAAAAAGAACAGTGAATGTTTACTTCCTGGAGATCTCTGTTCTCGTTTTTCTTTTTTTTTTGGTAGTTACAAAGAAAGGAAAAGAAGAAGCAGAACAGAGGAAAAGGTAGAGAAACTATGTGCAGATGTAAAAATATGTAGTAAGCCCTTAATGAACAAAAAAGGATGGTGACATTTCATGGGGGGTAATTTTCACTTTTTGGGCTTTTCTATAGTTAGTATAGAGTTATAAAGGGGTGGGCAAGAGTTTAGAAGATAAAATAGCGAGGGAATACTGGGTTAAAAGGTCCAGGGTGAAGCAATTCATTGTTGTGGTTCTGTGACTCTTTCAGACCATAAAGCATCTAATGGAGGCAGAGAGAGTGAAAGGATTCTGCCAGCTGGTGGTGGCCGCTAAGCTGAGAGAGGGCATTTCCCACCTCATCCAGTCCTGTGGCCTCGGGGGCATGAAGCACAACACGGTGGTGATGGGCTGGCCCAATGGCTGGCGCCAAAGCGAAGATGCTCGTGCCTGGAAAACTTTTATTGGTATAAAACATTTCCGGTACTAACCCAGGGGCCCAAGTAAGAGATGCACTCTAATCCTGGTCACCTTACCCCACCCCTTGCTTCCCAGAAACTGCACCATTGCTGGCACATAGCTTTATAAAGTCACCTGAAAACACTACTGGCAATAATAACCTGGTTCTACCTGCCCTCTGTAGCTTTACATTGTGACCATGAATTGTTTCTCTCTGTCAGGTCATTTATTAATGTATTTAATAGAGACAGAGTCAGAGATCACCTCTGCACTGATTCAGTCCCCAAGTGCCACTCCAGCTGGGGTCAGGCTGAATCCAGTATCTGGGAACTCAGTCGTGTCTCCCACCTGGGTGAGAGGGACCTAACCACTTGAGTCTTCAGCAGGAAGCTGGAATAGGGAGCAGAGCTGGGACTTGAACCCAGGCACTCCGACATGGGATACAGGCATCTGAACTCGGTTAACTGCTAAGCCAAGTGCCCACCCCCTCTCTTTCAAGTCCACAATTGCCATGTTCTCACTGATGATTTCCCATACTGTCATCCTCACAGGAATTGGGAGATTATTCCTCAGCATCTCCCAAGATTCACATTTCCCACTTACAAATTCACAATCAGAATATATCTAGTAACATAAACTGTGGTTCTCAGTCTAATTCTGTTACCTAGTTGGATTTTCTCAGTGGTTTTGTCTTTTGTTTTGTTCTGTTTTGGACAGGCAGAGTTAGAGACAGAGAGAAAGGTCTTCCTTCCGTTGGTTCACCCCCCAAAGAGCCGCTAGGGCCAGTGTACTGCTGCCAGAGCGCTGTGCTAATCCAAAGCCAGGAGCCAGGTGCTTCTCCTGGTCTCCCATGTGGGTGCAGGGCCCAAGCACCTGGGCCATCCTCCACTGTCTTCCTGGGCCACAGCAGAGAGCTGGACTGGAAGAGGAGCAACAAGGACAGAATCCGGCGCCCCAACCTGGAATGGAACTCGGGGTGCTGGCGCCGCAGGCGGAGGATTAGCCAAGTGAGCCACAGTGCCGGCTGTCTTTGTTTTTTTCATAATGAGGTGTAATCTCTTAGGTAAATAGCACACCTTGCTCACAGAAATGTTAGCATTATTCTGGCCAGCACAATGGCTCTCTTGGCTAATCCTCTGCCTGCGGCGCCGGCACTCTGGGTTCTAGTCCCGGTTGGGGCACCAGGTACTAGTCCTGGTTGTTCCTCTTCCAGTCCAGCTCTCTGCTGTGGCCCAGGAAGGCAACAGAGGATGGCCCAGGTGCTTGGGTCCTGCACCCACATGGGAGACCGGGAGGAAGTACCCGGCTCCTGGCTTCGGATTGGAGCAGTGCCAGTCGTGGCAGCCATTAGGGGAGTGAACCAACGGAGGGAAGACCTTTCTCAATGTCTCTCTTTCTCTCTCACTATCTAACTCTGTCTGGCAAAAAATTTTAAAAAATAAAATTAAAAAAAAAAAACCAAGAGCATTATTCTTGCTTTCCTGACATGGTGGGAAACAAAGCGAGCCTAAGGATTCCTCTGCTCATCCTGGACCTTTTTTCTCCTCAGGCACGGTTCGAGTGACAACTGCTGCCCATCTCGCCCTGCTGGTGGCAAAGAACGTCTCCTTCTTCCCCACCAATGTGGAGCAGTTTTCTGAGGGCAACATAGACGTGTGGTGGATTGTGCATGATGGGGGGATGCTCATGCTATTACCATTCCTACTGAAACAGCACAAGGTATCGTAGACAACTTTGAAAAATCTGTTTCTCCTTTCTGTCCTGGTTCACTAGACTAAATCTTCCTATTTGATGATGTAATGTTGTAAGAAGTTAACACATCTTTATTTTTTTTTGACAGGCAGAGTTAGTGAGAGAGACAGAGAGAAAGGTCTTCCTTCCATTGGTTTACCCCACAAAGAGCCTCTAGGGCCGGCACACAACGCCAATGGGAAGCCAGGAGCCAGGTGCTTCCTCCTGGTCTCCCATGCGGGTGCAGGGCCCAAGCACTTGGGCCATCTTCCACTGCCTTCCCGGGCCACAGCAGAGAGCTGGACTGGACGAGGAGCAACTAGGACAGAATCCGGCACCCCAACAAGGATTAGAAGCCAGGGTGCCGGCGCCACAGGCAGAGGATTAGCCTAGTGAGCTGCAGCGCCTGCCAACACATCTTTATTTTTTAAAAAATGGGAAATAGGGCAACATTTGGGCACATAGGTTAAAATGTCACCTGGTATACCCACATCCCATATCAGAGTGCCTGAGTCTCAGCTCTGCTCCAGATTCCAGCTTCCAGCTAATGCTTCCTGGGAAGTGTCAGGTGATGACTTAAGTAACTTGGATCCCTGCTTCCCACATGGGAGACCCCAGTGGAATCCCAGACTCCTGATTTCAGTGTGGCCCAGCTCTGCCTGTTGTGGTTATTTGGAGAATGAACCAGCAGATGGGAGATGTCTTTGTGCCTTGCAAATAAATAAAAATCTCTCAAATACTAGAAACCTAAGGTATATGCGTGTATATATGAGTATCTCACACACACATACATGCTCATCCTTTGCTAAGACTAATTAAACTGAAATTTAAAATAGTAAATAATATAGTCTGCATGATGTCATTGGTCTCTTAATGCATCATGAGTCAAGGAATAAACAAACTGGGTGTCTCCCACTTTACTCACCACATGTGCTGGGGTTTTTCCCACACATTAAACAAGCTGGGGTTTTGCGGTCAACACCAGCAGGGTGTCCTCTACTTCAGTGCAACTCTGACACTGTCTTCCTGGGGGCAGCATCATATCCCACAGATTGAGGATAAGTCCCACAAGGCTACCCGCTATTTGGAATGCAAATTGCAAGGTCCAGGTGGTTTTACCTGTGGGTTTTGTTTTTTTGTTTGTTTGTTTGTTTGTTTTTGACAGAGTGGACAGTGAGAGAGACAGAGAAAGGTCTTCCTTTACCATTGGTTCACCCTCCAATGGCCGCTGCAGCCGGTGCACTGCGCTGATCTGAAGCCAGGAGCCAGGTGCTTCTCCTGGTCTCCCATGCGGGTGCAGGGCCCAAGCACTTGGGCCATCCTCCACTGCACTCCCTGGCCACAGCAGAGAGCTGGTCTGGAAGAGGGGCAACTGGAACAGAATCCGGCGCCCCAACCGGGACTAGAACCCGGTGTGCTGGCACCACAGGTGGAGGATTAGCCTATTGAGCTGTGGCGCCGGCCTACCTGTGCTTCTTACTGACCTACTTAAAAACTGGGGTGCCACAACTCCCTCCTTAGGTTCAGTTAAGTTGCCAGAGTGACTCACAGAGCTTAGGTAAACACCTATTCATTATAAAGGATTTTTAAAGATTTATTTCTTTATTTATTTGAAATGCAGAAAGGGAAAGACAGTCATCTGCAATCTGTTGGTTCACTCCCCAGTGGCCCTGACAGTTGGTACTGGGCCAGGCCAAAGCCAGGAGCCAGGAAATACATCAGAGTCTCACACGTGGATAGCACTGGGGCCATCTTTTTTTCTTCCCAGGCATATTAACAGGGAGCTAGATCAGAAGAGGAGCAACATCACAGGTGGTGGCTTAACAGACCTGTCAAGGTTATTTTAAAGGATACAAATGAAAACATGCAGGGCTGGCATAGTGGATTAAGCTGCCTCCTGCAATGCTGGCTGGCATCCAAATGGGCACTGGTTCATGTCCTGGCTGCTCCATTTCTGATCTAGCTTCCTGCTAATGCACCTGTGAAAGCAGCAGAAGCTGGCCCAAGTGCTTAGGCCTCTATATCCATGTGGGAGACCCAGTTGAAGCTCCTGGCTTTGACTAGGCCCAGCCCCAGCTATTGTGGCCATCAGGAGAGAGAACCAGTGAATGGAAGATATCTCTTTCCTGTCTCTTTTCTCTAACAAAAGAACAAAAGGAGGAGGGAAGGAAGGAAGGAGAAAGGGAAGGGAAGATGCACAGAGGGCCACAGGAGGGAAGGGGCTCTCCCTGGGAGCTGTGCCCTGCAGGAATCTCGATGTTTGGCTGTCTGACACAACTCCTTTCAGGCTTTGGTGAGGCTTCATTACACAGGCACAGTTGAATAATCACTGGCTGCTGGTGATCCGTTTAACCTTCAGCCCCTTTCATGTTCCTAGGGGTTGGAGAATGAGGCTTAAAGTCCCAGCCCATGGATCCTGCCTTGGTCATTCTGGTGACCAACCCCCATCCTGAAACTGCCTAGGGGCAGCCAACTACCAGTCATTAGCATTAAAAAATACTCCTACCACTTTGAAGATTCCTAGGATTTTAGGAATATATGCGAGGAAACAGGGACAAAGACCAACTGTGTATTTCACATCACACCAGCCTTCTTTTCCTTTGCCAGTTTTTTCTTAAGAGATTAAAGAATTCCTTAAAACTATTTAATGTTACTCTGTCTTTTGCCCTAGTGCAATAATTCAGTAAGCAGGAAACTAGGAACAAATATCCTCATACTATACAGAAGATTGTTCTAGGTTAAAATGCCTTGTGTTTTGGAAACCAACTCCTTTTGGCTTCTTGGACCTAATTTTCCATGTATGTATTGTGCCCTGTCAGGTGTGGCGAAAATGCAGCATCCGGATCTTCACAGTAGCCCAGCTAGAAGACAACAGTATCCAGATGAAGAAGGACCTGGCCACCTTCCTGTATCATCTGCGCATTGAAGCAGAGGTGGAAGTGGTAGAGATGGTGAGGAAGCAAAGACCACCCTTCCCCCACCCCCCACCCTCCACCCTGTCTTCCTAGAACCTCTTCTGGTTTGGGAAATTATTCAGCTGTAAATGTGGATTAATGTCCTAGTTCCAACAAAACCCTAGTTGGTTGACCTAGATAAGTAATATATGTATGTGATGTATGTTTGGTGTTGCTTTTCGATTTTGCTTTTTTATTTATTTCATAGCCTTTAAATTCCTGATTATAGTTTTAATAGTTTTTAATTCATGTTTATGATTACATGACTTTGTTTTTTATAACCTGTTAGTAATTTTAAAAAGCACTTGAGTACATGTTTTGTTTTTTGTAGTGGTTAGACTATAGAAAAGACCTTCAGGGCCTCTAGATTGTATCTACAACCTAAAATAACATGTAGCTCAAAAACTGGACAAAATAAGGGTGAAACTTAGGTTGATATGATACTTTTCTGGTTTTCTGCCCACCTGGTGTGCTATTTGTGGCAGCACGACAGTGACATCTCAGCTTATACTTATGAGCGCACCCTGATGATGGAGCAGAGGTCCCAGATGCTGCGGCACATGAGGCTGTCCAAAACAGAGCGCGACAGAGAGGTGAGACCCTGCTTCCATCTAAGCCCAGCCCTATGAAGTCTGTTAGTATAACAGTTGATACTGTATTTGTTTTCATAGGGTAACAATCTTTTTCCATCTTAGTTTATCGGTTATTCCACTATAACCCCACTACTGTTTCAAAATAATTAAAGATGAAGCATGAGGCAAAATTAGGTAGAATAACTATGTTGGACTTTCCTTAGGCCCAATTGGTAAAAGACCGGAACTCAATGCTGCGACTAACCAGCATTGGCTCAGATGAAGATGAAGAGACAGAAACCTATCAGGAGAAGGTGCACATGACTTGGACAAAAGACAAGTACATGGCATCCCGGGGGCAAAAAGCCAAGTCGATGGAAGGATTCCAGGATCTGCTTAACATGCGTCCGTGAGTTTTCCCACGTAATAGAATTCTCATCAGTGACAAAGGTGACTTTGCCTAGACACAAAGGATAGTCTGTTCATTTCACTCCAAATCCAGCTATCTCTATTGTTTGCATGTGCAGATTAACTCCCAATTAACACTGTACACAAGTAAACCATCCTTCTTTCTCTCCATGTAGCTCATATCTGTAGTGTGTCCCTGGTATAATACAAACAAACATTAAATGAGAAAACCCAGGATATTACTATCATATGGGAATACTTTTATATTATTGATATCAAGAAGAAAAGCTCTGGATCCTGAGAATGACTATACCTAGTTTTCTCTTTGCCTTAACTACTACTATTTCTCCCTGACCCAGGGACCAGTCAAATGTGAGGCGGATGCATACAGCAGTGAAGCTCAATGAGGTTATAGTTAACAAGTCCCATGAAGCCAAGCTGGTTCTGTTGAATATGCCAGGGCCACCCCGAAACCCTGAAGGTGATGAAAACTGTATCCTTTTGAAGAGTGGAGTTGCCAGTAGGGAAAGTCTTAGCCTTTTCTTAAGTGAGACAGTTCCTCTTTGAGGAAGGAAGCCTTCAAAGTCTCAGGCAGGGTTTCATGCAAAATTATAAGACTGATTAATCTTTTTGTGAGTTTCCCAATTTTTTTTGTTTTTGTTTTGGACAGAGTGGACAGTGAGAGAGAGAGAGAGACAGAGAGAAAGGTCTTCCTTTTGCTGTTGGTTCACCCTCCAATGGCTGCCACAGCTGGCGCACGGCGCTGATCCGAAGCCAGGAGCCAGGTGTTTCTCCTGGTCTCCCATGGGGTGCAGGGCCCAAGCACTTGGGCCATCCTCCACGGCCTTCCCGGGCCATAGCAGAGAGCTGGCCTGGAAGGGGGGCAACCGGGACAGAAGCCGGCGCCCCGACTGGGACTAAAACCCGGGGTGCCGGCGCCACAGGCAGAGGATTAGCCTATTGAGCCGCGGCGCCGGCCTGAGTTTCCCAATTTTTAAGGTTTAGAAAATGCCTAACAAATGAGAGTCTTGTAGTATATATGCAATGGGATTACTTCAAAGGGTAAAACTAAACCCAGAATTTAGACTTTCCAATTCTGAGTATATTAATTAAGACATGCGTACTTATTAGATAGTTCTGTGATAACTATCAGATGATGATGATGATGCCAGATTGTAAAGTGTTGTCTTCCACCTGTTTGTCTCCTTGACAAGTTCTGAAGACATGGAATTCTTAGAAGTGCTCACGGAGGGACTGGAGCGAGTCCTCCTTGTCCGCGGTGGTGGCAGTGAAGTGATCACCATTTACTCGTAATCAACTCCAGGATGACTGCTTGGCCTCACCTTTCCTAAAATGCTTCTGTCCTCCATGGAAGTGACAGCTCTTTACTACCACTCCATCTAACTAGAGGCCTGTGTTCCGTACACAATACACTGAACTCTTGATGAGCTGAGCCTCAAGTATTTCTGCAAAAACAGTACAATAGATCTGCTGTTTGCTCCCAATTGATCTGCTGTCCTAAAAAAAGAAGCAAATATTCCTTCAACATCAGAACAATGGTCAAATCCCAAAAGCCATGTCGTCAATAGAAAGCAAGTTAGAATAGAATTAACAAGCTAAGCCAATAAACGAATTGGTAAAAGAGATGGTAGAAAGTCAGCTGAAGACAAAAAGCAAGAACATAGCCAACAGTGAAGATAGGTCTCAGAAACCATAGCTTGATGATGACATCACAGAGTTAACAGCCACAGAGACTGAAGAATTCACAACCAAGTATGAGGATCCATTATATTTGTAGAGATAACCATGGCAAGCCAAGATGGAAACTTTTTTTAGCTATTTCTTTCTGTACCCACTGCTCTTCAGGACTCAGTAATTTTATGTTAGGGTAGTAAAATACATGGCTGAGACATGGCTGTAGCCTCTACTTTCTCAAAAACAACATTTCCCCCAAAATGCCAGGCTTATGTATCCAGTGTGTCAGTGTATGTTTCAGCTGTTTATATTAACTCAGAACTCATGCTGTAACTTGTTACCATGGAATTGCTGGTTAAGAGTATAAATTATTTCAGATTCTTTTTCAAGTGGCTGAACTAAGGGAGTTTCAAGACAGTCATTAAGATTTACTGAAATAGTCTGGTTTTCTATGCAACATGGGCAAAACATACATGCTGTTCCCTAAGAAATATGGGGCACAATGCATACCTTTCTTTCTCTTTATGCCTTCTTCATAAGCACAGGTCAAAAAATAAGGTACAGTAGGAAGAATGGCTAAAATCCTCCCCCAAAACCTCAGACCATCTTTAAAGGATGAATTCAGCAATGGAACTGAAAATTCTAGAGCCATATGCTTTCCATAGTGCCAAAGTTATTACTGAGCTGCTGCTCTCCTTACCTACTTCACTAAGATGGCATACAGATTGGCACTGGCTTGATTTAAGAGTTTTTTCACTAAGAAACCTTGGCCTCATCTCCAAAGCCATAGTTAAGACTTGAGGCACTCACCTAAACACCCAGAGGAGGAGCATTTTCCCCTTTTCAATTTTATTCCTAATTCTGACTGCAGAAACTTGTCTCTGACCTAAGAGGTTACCCAAGCAAACAGTCTTCAGTAGTTTGTTTTCAGAAATCTCTAAATGTGCCAACAAAACACTTGTGCAAGCTCAGCTTTTTATTAGCTTCTCTATCGATCACAAAAACCCTGGCTTATTTCAAGTCTGAAATCTTCCTTTACAGGACAAGTATTTAGAGAAACTCTCGTGTATTCAGATTTTGCTTTACTAATGATAAAAAGTGCCAATCTTTGATTACTCAACAGGATTTGAAGCAAGCTGAACTGTAGGTGTCAAAATTATTCATTTGACTCATAAGAACAAAGAAAATCCTTCCTTAGAGCTTAAGAAACTTGAGTTACGTATTTGTTCCCATTGCTCAGCTTTCAACCTCCAGACCCACTCAGGGTAGCAGAGCAGACAGGATCCTGTCTTTTTTTTTCTGTTGGTTTTAGCAGAAGGTAGAAACATTGTTTACCATATTCATTGCAACACTCCACTGCTTAGTTGTGTATAGTAATAGCGGGACAGGTCTTCTAGGACCCAAGATCTTAAAGATCAGTACTGTCAAGATTAGCCTGCCCAGGAATCCCCCAACATTTACACACACCCCTAGCCAAAGTGACACATTTTTTTTTTCTCCATTTAGGACAAGTATGAGCATAAAATAAGGCTAGCTTTAGAACTGATTACTAGTGGTTGGAACTCTGTAAGAGTACTTTAAAGGGATAAGGAAATTAGTGGCTATTAAGATAGCCACTACTTCAACCCCTAAAACACAAAATCACTGTTACATGGAAAAATGGTTATTAGGCCAGATTTATCCTCATCTCTGTCTAAAGCATTTCATGTCTATGTGTTGCTTATGTTGTCTGCAAAGTGTCTGGTCTCTTAATCACTGCAAATAAAGCAATACTGAAAACTTGATGAGAGAATGCACCTTAGGGGAAGGGGCTTTGTGTTTCAAGAGGGAAGAGAAAAGACAGACCCAGCTTTTACATCTTACCTGTGACTTTAGTAGGGCAGGGTATAATACATTCTCCTTCTGCTGGCCCTCTGCCTTCCACAGTTATTGTAAAAGCTGAAGATGGAACTGCAGCACTTACTCAACAGGAGCCAGGTTCCTCTTGGCAGGCAAAAGGTCTGTGCTCCTTATCCTCCATCGCCTCAGATTCCTGTGGCCCCAAGGATCCCACCAATCCTCATTCCCCCTAAACATGTTAAAAATCCCTTATTGTGGGTATTAAAATAACAGTTACATACTGTAAGCATATTTATGTGCTTTTTGTCTGGTTTATTTTTCTTTTCATCATGTATAATCTGAATCAAGCATTAGTTTATTCCACAAGTGTCTTCGACAGAATTTTTATGTCCTAGCTTGTGTTAAATAGAAGTGAGATATTAAGGAAAATAGATTTAAAAGCAAACTTTTGCAACTTTTTTAAGCATTGTTCTCAACCATTTAATTTATTGAAATGCTGCTATGGTTATTGACTTAGCAGCAACTGTTCTTTTGTTTACATAGAGTTCTGGTCATGTTTGTTTTGCTCTGTACTGGAAACATAAATAAAGTTTTCTACATTATTTTCAGTCAGGGGTTGTGGTACAATTTCTTTACGACAGCAGTAATATGCACATTGTCCTTCTGGAACCTGTCTCTCCAGGGGAAAACAGCTGTTGGTTCTTCCAACATCAATGATCACTGTAAGGGTGTGCTTAAGAGCCAATGGAGACTGAAGAAAGATGTACATGAGAAGCAGATACATAGGCCAGGTTCACAGAAGTAATCCTCCACCACTGAACTCCATTCTCTGAAAGGAGAAAAAGCGCACAAGTGAATGGTAAATTGCTGAAAGCTTCCTGAATCGATTATTTAATATTTTACTCACAAACTAATAACTTTGAAATTTCCAATGACTCTTACTTCTTAAGAAATACACTCTGACTATTATCCCATACCATCAAATGGATCTGTGATTCTTGTTACATTAGAACTGCCCAGTATTCAGCCTTTCTTGTTCCTTACCTCAGGGGGCTCAATGAAGGCTAACCAATCTGATGCATGTGTAGGCAGTAATCCCATAGACTGGCACTTGTAAACAGCCAATGCCAAACCCATCAGGTTCCCAATAAGATAGACCAAACCCTGAAGAAATTTCTGGCTTGAACTTTCTAGCATCTTGAAAGCTGTTGGGATAACAGAAACTGTCAATCAACATAACTTTTTTTCCAGTATGAATCAAGCCAATCACATTTTTTAAGATAATATACACAGGCCTATAGTATGATAGTAAATAAGACCACTAAAGGTCAATAGGACACCATGTTAAGCACTGTTCTCCCCTCCATGCCACTACCATCAGCACCACCCCCTGTACATTCTCTAGCCAGGGACTGTGTCCAGGAATTTACCTGTAATTCTTAAAACTTAGGGAAGGATCATTATCTCAATACTTACTGGCTGAAATAGCCATAAGTGCCTGAATGGGTCGCCAGGCCATCATACACACCATCATTGTGGGGAAGATGGAGATCGTATTGCCTGCCATGTACATGATGAAGAGGTTCATAGGAATCTGTTTCAGGGGACCCAAGGCAATGTCCCAGCAACGCTGAAATAAAACACACGATTTTAACCTCTATCTGATCACTGTCCTCAGTCTCAGATTCACTGTATCACTAATGTTCAGATGAATGGGCCAGCACTGTGGTGCTATAGGTTAATCTTCCACCGGCGATGCCTGCATCCCGCAAGGATGCCAGATCTAGTCCTGGTTGCTCTTCTGATCCAGCTATCTGCTATGGCCTGGAAAAGCAGTAGAAATTGGTCCAAGCACTTGGGCCTCTGCACCCACATGGAAGACCCAGAGAAAGCTCCCGGGCTTCGGATCGGCCCAGCTCCAGCCATTGTGGCCATTTATGGAATTAACCATCTCTTTTTTTTTTTTTTTTTTTTTGACAGGCAGAGTGGATAGTGAGAGAGAGAGAGAGAAAGGTCTTCCTTTTTGCCATTGGTTCACCCTCCAATGGCCACTGCATCGCGCTGATCCGAAGCCAGGAACCAGATGCTTCTCCTGGTCTCCCATACGCATGCAGGGCCCAAGGACTTGGGCCATCCTCCACTGCCTTCCCTGGCCATAGCAGAGAGCTGGCCTGGAAGAGGGGCAACCGGGATAGAATCCGGCGCCCCAACCGGGACTAGAACCTAGTGTGCCAGCGCTGCAAGGCGGAGGATTAGCCTGTTAAGCCACGGCGCTGGCCTGGAATTAACCATCAGATAGAAGACCTTTCTCTGTCTCTCCCTCTCACTTTAACACTACCTCTCAAATATTTTTTAAAAAATCAAATGAACAGAATTCCCAATTCCTGCTTCTGATACAGTTGACCCCTCAATTCTACCACCTTTTTTCTTGATGTTGCCACTGGAAGCTCTCTCTTCTAAAGTTAACGCATTCTCACCACATTGGGCTTTGCCCTATAGGTTTTCCAGATGTCATTTTTTCTTCTTCTGAGTTTGGCTAAAGAAAATGTTTTCCTGTTTAGATACTTCTGCATTTATCATTGTCCCATCTAAATTTGAAAAAACTCCACAGACTGGAAAATTAGCACACCTCAATAATAGAACATGAACACAAATCAAGACATAGAAGATCTGAATAACAAATGTAACCCAACTGATAGGAAAAAACATTGCACCCAACAACTGCAGAATTCATTCTTTTCAAACACACAGGATGACTACAAAAACTGATCACTTGTTAAGTCATAGAGAAAAATGTCAGTTTACACAAAGCATGTTCTTTGACTACAATGTAATTAAGCTACAAATCAATAATAATAAAAACCAGAAAACCCCTAGTTTGAAAACTAAAATGTAATTTATGAATTAAAGTTGCAATAAGCATTAAGATTGTTAACTGTTAACAAAAATACCAAATATTAAACTTGTGATACAGAGCTTTAAGAAATATATAATCTTAAATTTATAATAAAGTATGCATTCATTTCCAGAAGCTAGAAAAGAACAAACCCAAGAATTCTGAAAAGAAACAAAGTAGAACAAAAATTCATGAAATAAAATCATAGGTTGAACATACTATGAACTTTGTCAGTCGATACAATTGAAATTTAAGAAATGGATACATTTCCAGGAAAAAAACTGACCAAAGTGGCATAAAAAAAGAATAACTTACAGTCCAATAACTGTTACAGAAATGAATCTATAATTAAACCCAAACGGCTTTCCTTGGCAAATTCAAAACATTTAAGAAAAAAATAAAATTTTTTTAACTTATTTGAAAGAGTTACAGAGAAAGAGATCTTCCATCTGCTGGTTCACTCCCCAAATGGCTGCAACAGCCAGGGCAGGGTCAGACCAAAGTCAGGAGCCAGGAGCTTCTTCTGCGTCTCCCACATGGGTACCAGGGCCCAGTGACTTTGGCCATCCTCTGCTGCTTTCCCAGAAGCGTTAGCAGGGAGCTGGATAAAAAGTGGAGCAGCCAGAACTCCAGCTAGCACCCATATGGGATGCTGGTACTGGAGACAGCAGTGTAACCCAATATGCCATAAGGCTGGGCCCCAAAGCTCTTCTTACATAAATTCGTCTAGAGAATAAAAAAAAAAAAAAAAAAAATTCTACCACTCATTATATGAAGCCTCATAAATGCAAAAACTTGACAAAGACATAAGAAAAATTTATAGGTCAATTATCACTCATTAAATGCAAAAACCCAAAACAAGGGGTGGGCATTAGGGTGCAGTAGAGGTTAACTGCTGCTTGGAAACTAGCATCCCACATGGGAGTACTGGCTCAAGTCCCATTGCTCTGATCCAGCTTTCTCTGTTAATGCATTAGCAGACAATGGCCCATTTACTTGGGTCCCTACCACCCACATGAGAGACCTGGAGCGCCTGGCTTTGGCCTGGTCCAGCTCCAGGTGTTGCAGGCATATGAGGAATTAACTACCAGTTCCAAAAATGATCTCTCTCTCTCTCACTCTGCCTTTCAAATAAATATTAACAATAAAAGTGGGGGCTGGCACTGTGGCAAAGTGGGTTGAGACACTACCTGCAGTGCCAGCATCCCACAGGGCACTGGTTCAAGTCCTGGCTGCTCCACTTCCAATCTAGCTCCCTGCTAATTTGCCTGGAAAAACAGCGAAGATGGCCCAAGTCCTTGGGCCCCTGCACCCACATGGGAGTCCTGGAAGAAACTCTATGCTCCTGGCTTTGGATTGGCTCAGCTCCAGTTATTGCAGCCATCTGGGAAGCAAACCAATGGATGGAAGATTCTAACTCTGCATTTCAAATAAAAATATCTTTTTTAAAAAAAAATAAAGGTAACTTTTATATGATTTAAACAAAAATTCTTGGGCCAATATCGTGGTACAGAGAATAAAGCCACCACCTGTGTTGCCAGCATCCTATATGAGCACAGGTTCTTGTCCCAGCTGCTCCACTTTCTATCCAGCTCCCTGCTAATGGCCTGGGAAAAGCAGTGGAAGATGGCACAACTGTTGGGCCCCAGCCACCCATGGGGAAGACCCAAATGAAGCTCCTGGCTTCAGCATGGCCTAGCCCTTGCTGTTGGAGCCATTTGGGAACTGAACCAGCAGATGGAAGATCTCTCTGTCTCTCTCTCTGTAGCTCTGACTTTCAAACATAAGTAAATCTTAAAAATATAAGGCTGGCGCTGTGGCGCAGTAGGTTAATCCTCCGCCTGCAGTGCCGGCATCCCATATGGACTCCAGTTCTGGTCCTGGCTGCTCCTCTTCCAATCCAGCTCTCCACTGTGGCTTGGGAAGGCAGTAGAAGATGGCCCAAACCCTTGGGCCTCTGCACCTAAGTGGGAGACCGAGAAGACAGAAGAAGCTCCTGGCTCCGGCTGTTGCGGCCATCTGGAGAGTGAACCAGCAGATGGAAGACCTTTCTGTCTGTCTCTCCCTCTCACTGTCTGTAACTCTACCTCTCAAATAAATAAATAAAAATCTTTTAAAAAAATTTTATAATGGTACTCATTTTCATTTTGTGAAAATCATCTGTATACCATGAAACAAAGGCCATATGATACTGAACAATATTATGGCTGAAAGAGAAACCTAAAAGGGAAAGGAAGGGTCAAGCACTGTACTAGGCACTTGGGATACATCAAAGTCCTACTGTTATGGAGCTTAACAAAATAGTAAGGCATATAGGCAACAACATAAGTAAATTATATATTCACATCATATACGACTGATAATGGAGAAACACAGCATAGGAAAACAAAATGCTTAGTGCCATAAGGGTAGGATTCACCAAGTTGGTAACACTTGGGAGAACTAAAGGAGATCAAGTCAGGATGGTAGCTGGGGAAGAGCATTCCATGAAGAGCAAAGAAGGCCTGGAAAAGACAGGAGCTTGTCTGGCATTCTAAAGGAGAGCAAGGAGGCCATTGTGACTACAATGGAATCAACAATGAGAAAAAAGGTAGGACATGAGGTCAAATAGGTTCTAAGGGGCTTGGGTCAATACAGACTTACGCAGAACATTACAAAAATTGACTTTGGTGCTGAATGAATGGGGAGCTTTAGGGGAGTTTTTGAGTAGGAATGATCTGACTTGTTTTAAAAAGGATCATAAACTGCTGTGGTGGTGTAAGACGGAAGAAGCAAGATCAGTCCAAAATCTGCAGATAAGGGCACAAGGAATCTTTGTAGAAAGACATGTTCTCTTTCAAGGTGGTGATGGTTTCATGGGGGTACAGCACTGCCAACGCTCATCAGATTGCACAGTGGTTCTCAACTGAGGGCAATTTGCCTCCCAAGAGAGGGAAATGTTGGAAACATCGTTTTGGTTGTCATAACTAGGGAAGGGCACTATTAGCATCTAGTGGGTAGTAGCCAGGGGTGCTGCTCAACACCCTACAGTGCAATACCCCACCACACACAAGTATTCAGCCAACAGTACCGAGGCTGAGAAACCATGCTTTAATTGTGTATATATTATTAACTGTACATAAGCTCTATCTCAAGAATATATATAGTGTATTGCAGACATCTGGGTGAGGGATGGTAGCTTAGATCAGGATGACAGATGAAGGCAGGAAGAAGCAGTAGGACCAAAGATTAGTTTGGAGATGAAGCCAACAACGTTCTGGCAGATTGGACTGCACTGTGTAAGGGAAGGGGAGTGCAAAAGACGGGGAGCTGGAAACTGCTGGTACTAACAGATCGTTTGCAACCTACCTTCTTAGAACTCATGCTCCGAACGTCCCTTATTTTTACCAATTATTAAGCACTTTTGGAGCTGCTAAGTAGCCTTCTGTAATAAACTCATGCAGGTTAGCTCACAAACATCCAGGATAAGAGTGATGCTACCCAGAAGAGGATGATGGATCAACTGGCCCAAGGACTACAGTAACATTTATACCTCTGTACCTTCTCCACCAGGATCCGGTCTGTCTCCTGCACACTGGTATCAGGCACTTGCTTGTCCAAGTATCCGACTGGGTACAGTGAGTCTCCCTGACCACTACTCCGGTCACTTCGGCCCCTAAAAAACCCAAGCCAAAAAATTAAACCTGAACCTCCTCCGCTTATATCCGCATTTCCTGTTCTACGAACCACACGAATAGAGACCCTCAGATGCATCGATACAAACTCGACCAAGCCTTCTGGTGAGTTCGTCAGCCCCGTGCTTATTAACAAGACAGAAAAAAAGCATCCTTTGGTCACATCACCTCCAATAGCAGAGAAGCTGCAACCTCCCCGGGTTGTGCGCCACTCAACCTGTTCAGAGACTTGCGCCTCAGGGCCCAGGGCCCATCACTCGTACTGTTCTGGGATAAAAGACTGGTGTCGTGCTTCCCCAGATAGCTCACCGGCTGCCTCCTCCAGGCCCGCTCAGCTCAATGGCCCACTTGAAGCGCCGGCCTCGGTTCGCGACCAGGCTCCCTTGGGCTGTCATAGCAACGACTGCTTACTAAAGCCGGGAAACTTCTCACCCCGAACCGCACGCCTGCCGCAGGCCCACTAGCGCCCCTAACTCGAGTCCCGTTCTGCAAGAACACTTCCGGCGCCGGGGTATGATGTCACTTCCGCTGCGGGACTAGCGGCCGCGCCGGACTAAGCGCGTCTGGGGATTAGGAAGTGGGGCAAGTTTTAAAAGCTTCCGAAGCGACTCCCGGGAGCTTGCACCTTTCTGAACAGGCTTGCTCTGCGTTCCCTGACCTGAGGTGCGCTTTACAGGGCAGAAGCAAAGTCCCTAAGTGACTCTGTCTCAGGAAGCGAAGCCAAGAAAAAAATTCTTCGCCGTCTCGCTCCCGGGAAGAAGCGATTGGAATCCTCGGTTTAAATCCCTGCTGCACCGCCCACTGCCCTCGAGCGCATGATTTAGTAGCCCGAGTGCTGCGCATCCCGAGGAGCTTTGTTTTGTTGCGCCGACTTCTCACAGTAGCCCTGGAGCTGGGTAGTTTGATCCCCGTTCTGCGCGAAGCCAGGGCGGCGGGGTGGGTTTGGGAGCCGCGGACTGGAGTCAGAGGGCCTCCTCTCGCTCCGCTTTTACTGTGAGACCCTGGGCAGCTTAAACACGTTGTGTTTTAACTTCACACGTAAAAGATGGATGAGCTGCCTATTTTTACGGCTTATTGTGAGCTTACGTGGTACCCACCCCATGCATGATGTGTTGAATTTGAAAATTTAGGTCGTTATTCTTGGCGATTGGATTTTGTATTAACTGTTATACCGTTTCACAATTTAACCCACTATTGGATATTTAAATTGATTCCCGCCCGCTCTTATAACTAATGTGAACATCCTGTTTGTCATATTTTGTCTACTATATTCTGCAAAATAGCACTTTCTACATTGCATTGTGTCTGCTTTAAAAGTTCATAGGAAGATTGAATTACAGGATAATGAGAATTTTCTGTGAACTTCCTGAAGCTCCCGTACTCCTCTATATCCTGGCCTAAATCCCCGAGGGCAGAAGATTAAAGTATTGTTAGAAATAATAGATCCTTTATAGAAATGGGATTCAAATTGAAACTAAACTTATGAAGATTTAGGTTTTCGCACAAACTGTGTTTTTTCAAGGAAAGGGAAATAAGTATATGATTTTTCTATCAACTTAGGAAACCGGGATTCTTTTATTTATTTATTTATTTATTGACAGGCAGAGTGGATAGTGAGAGAGAGAAAGGTCTTCCTTTTTCTGTTGGTTCACCCCCCAAGTGGCCGCTACGGCAGGCGCGCTGTGCTGATCCGAAGCCAGGAGCCAGGTGCTTCTCCTGGTCTCCCATGCTGGTGCAGCGCCCAAGGACTTGGGTCATCCTCCACTGCACTCCCGGGCCACAGCAGAGAGCTGGCCTGGAAGAGGGGCAACTGGAACAGAATCCGGCGCCCCAACCGGGACTAGAACTCCGTGTGCCGGCGCCGCAGCCGGGAGGATTAGCCTAGTGAGCTGCGGCGCCGGCCAGGATTCTAATTCTAATTCCAAATAATCTTGGAACATCTTGACCTTAATTTCTTCATCTCTAGAAGAGACTGATTGTAGATGATTTCTAAGAGTGAGTTAGTTCTAAAATGTATTATACGTTTGAAAAAAACATTTTACATATTGTTATTCCATTCATATACAAGTACACTCGGGAAAATATGGCACAAAAGATACATGAAAGAGTAATGAGACACTGAATCATCTTTTTAAATTGTGCTTTCCCGTGTTCTCTGCATTCTGCAGGTTCTATTTTTTGTAGTTAGAAAAATGTAAACATTATTAATTGTGATTCTAATCTTAGAAGTATAGTGGTTTCTGTTCTGAATATACATGAGAATCAACTCAAGAGCATTCTAAAATGCTGATGCCTGGGTAACTCCAGAGATCCTGATTCATTTGCTAAGGGTGGGGTCTGGGCAACAGTATTTTTTATGGTTCCTCTTTTGATTCTCCTGTGGAGCAAGAATTGAGGACTGCTAACTTAAAGCAGCTTGTTGCAAAATAGCAAGATTATCTCCATCTCTTTGTCTCTGTCTTTCAAAATAAAGAAAAAATAAAATCTTTAAAGAGTAAAATAAGCAAACACGATAACAAAGTTTGAACTTACACAAAGAATTTTAGCAACCACTAGCTTTTGAGAGCCTCCTTGTATGCCTCCCTCTGGACTAAACCTTGATAATGATGGACATACTTAACTTTCCTTACTTGTGCCTTTGAGCACATATGATTTTAAAGAAAGTGAACCATGATTAAGTTTTCTTGTTTAACATTTTTAAAGTTTTATTTTATTTATTTTTTTGACAGGCAGAGTGGATAGTGAAAGAGAGAGACAGAAAGGTCTTCCTTTTTGCCGTTGGTTCACCCTCCAATGGCCGCTGTGGCTGGCACATCGCGCTGATCCTAAGCTAGGAGCCAGGTGCTTCTCCTGGTCTCCCATGCGCGTGCAGGGCCCAAGGACTTGGGCCATCCTCCACTGCCTTCCCAAGCCATAGCAGAGAGCTGGCCTGGAAGAGGGGCAACCAGGATAGAATCCGGCGCCCCAACCGGGACTCGAACCCGGTGTGCTGGCACCGCAAGGCGGAGGATTAGCCTGTTGAGCCACGGCGCCGGCCCTAAAGTTTTATTTAAATAATTATTTTTTATTTGAAAGGCACAGCGACAGAGAGAGAGAAATCTTCCATTCTTTGGTTCATTTCCCAAATACTGCAACAGCCAGGGCTGAGCCAGGCGGAAGCCAGGAGTCAGGAAATCCATCTGAGTCTCCCAAGTGAGTGGTAGGGACCCAGGTACCTGGGTCATCATCTGCTGCCTCCCAGGGTGTGCATTAGCAGAAAGCTGGATGGGAAGTGGAGGCACTGGGACTCAATCTGAGGCATTCCACTGTGGGATGCAGTCATCCCAAACAGCAGCTGAATCCCCCACCACAACTCCTGCCCCTGTTTGACTTTCATAATTTGTGCCACCTGTAACTTTTGTGTTTGTTTGTTTGTTTGTTTGTTTGTTTTTTGGCCAGGCAGTTAGACAGTGAGAGAGAGAGAGACACAGAGAGAGTTATAGACAGTGAGACAGAGAGAAAGATCTTCCTTCCATTGGTTCACCCCCCAAATGGCTGTCACAGCCAGCGTGCTGTGCCGATCTGAAGCCAGGAGCCAGGTGCTTCCTCCTGGTCTCCCATGCGAGTACAGAGTCCAAGTACTTGGGCCATCCTCCACTACCTTCCCGGGCCACAGCAGAGAGCTAGACTGGAATAGGAGCAACTGGGACAGAATCCAGCGCCCCAACCGGGACTAGAACCCGGGATGCCGGCGCCGCAGGTAGCCTGTGAGAATTAGCCTAGTGAGCTGCAACGCCAGCCTGTGTATGTGTTTTTTAATCTCACTCTTCACCTCTTTCTGGGAATCAAAGAAGCTAGTTCATGTTGTTTCTGAGCAGTTGCTTTTGGATTGAAACTAGAGTAGGAAAAATTTCTCCTCAAACAATTTTTGAGGAGTAGTTTTACAGATACTATCTTGTTTTTGCTCTATACCACTTGATAATGTCTCTATAATAATTCTATTTGGCTGTCCTTTCTGGTCCAGTAATTTGTCCAGTGTACTCTGAAAGCTCCTAAGATTGCAGCTTCAATAAAATGGGCTTCCATTGCAAACCAGTTATTTGTGTTATTTTAATTCAGTTATCATTATTGCCTTATGAAAAAGGTCACTCTATGCTATTTCATTCATGACACAATTTGTTCTGTGTGTTAGTAGTAAGATCCTAAGTGGAAACCATTTTGTCTTTACACTTTTTTCAAATCTCTTTAGTGAAAAATAATTTGGGGCTGCGGGTACAATCCTTCCTTGGTAGACACTGTGGGGTTACCACGTCATTTCTACACACATTATAATTTTTTTTCAATTTCTAGTTCATAAATTTTTGCAGTGTCATGAGATGTCAGTAATGATACAAACTGGTAGTATGGTACTGGAAGAAGGTGTCGCTTTTAGCAATACCACTGTTTCTTAGCAAGTACCTTCCCTTCATTTCAGGATGGGTTTTGTGCAATTCACATTTTAACAAGTTCTCATTATATCACACTTCCCTCTAAGCACTTGCTTAGGAAGCTGGGAGGGTTGCCATTCCCACAGATCCCATTAAAGGATAAGAATCTGAATCACAGCATGAGTCATAATGATACACCACTGACAGCCTAACAAGTCTCTCCAATCATGGTTTCTCTGGGTTCACTCTGGTTATCTTGAAAGTATGTTAAACTATCTCTGCATCAAGTATCCAAAGAACTGATCCAGATCCTTTGGGGGTTTTTTCCCCTATGTGCCAGTCTTTAAAAGCCTCAATCAGTTCAGATATAAACTATTGTTTTATATCCCTCGAAGCTTTTGAATAATTGGATGGACTCAGTCTGCACTTCCTCTTCTCAACCCCTGGCCTCATCTGTGGCTTTTGCAAGTAATTTGGGATAGATGAGGTCGTGAGAGTGGGGCTTTTTTATAGAAAGCTTTTATTTAATAAATATAAATTTCATAAGTACAACTTTTGGATTATAGCAGTTCTTCCCCCCATACCTGCCCTCCCACCCCCAAACCATCCCATCTCCTACTCCCTCTCCCATCCCATTCTTCATTAAGATTCATTTTCAATGATCTTTAGATACAGAAGATCAACTCTATTCTAAGTAAAGATTTCAACAGTTTACATCCACACAGACACACAAAGTATAAAGTACTGTTTTACCGTTAATTTTCATAGTACAACACATTAACGACAGATGTTCTACACACAGTAGCACAGTGATTCCCGTTGTTGATTTAACAATTGACACTCTTATTTATGACGTCAGTGGTCACCTGAGGCTCTTGTCATGAGCTGCCAAGGCTATGGAAGCCTCTTGAGTCCACAGACTCCGTCAGTATTTAGACAGGGCCATAATCGAGGGTGGGGCTTTCACAATAGCATTCGTGCCCCTGAAGAAGAAAACACCAAAGAGGTCTCTTCCATCTTCAACCCCACCATATAAGGATGTAGTGACACAGGAGCCATGTATAAGCCAGGAAGACAGCCCAAAGCAGGAAACCAAACCAGCCTTGAACTTGCCAGCCTTTGGAAGTGTGAGAAAATAAAAATTATGTTGTTTAAGCCATTGAATATTATGTTATGGCAGTCCAACCAGACTAATAAGAGGATGAAGTGGGATTCAAAAGAGTTGAAGGAGGACAATATGTACCTATTTTAGTACTTGAAAGACAGACTCGTCATTTAAAACACACATTAAATGGAGATTTGTTTCATTTGCTCCTTTCGTAAATAAGAATTTATACTATCCAGTGATGTGCTTTTTTACTTTATCTTGGGTATCTTCCATGTCTGTCAGGAAGATCTACCTCATTTTTTTTCAAAATTGCAGAGAATACATGGATGTGAGATAATTTAGTTAATCAGACCTCAGCTGATGTGGGCATTTAGGTTGTTCCCATTTTTCACTAGTACCAAAAATGTTGCTATAGACATCCTTGGGTACTTGCCAACAGTTCTTTGTAGAAGAACTATACAATTAGGATTGTTTACTAGATAGTTTATACAGTTAAATGCTGATAGGTTCAAATAGTCCTTCTAAAATGTCCTAATTTACATTTCCAAGAGTTTGGGAAATAAGTTATTTCTAGAGTATTGTAAGTTGTTTTAATAGTGTCCCCTCCAGGGGCTGGTGCTGTGGCGTAGCAGGTAAAGCCACCACCTACAGTGCCAGCATCCCATATGCGTGCTAGTTTGAGTCCCAGCTGCTCCACTTCTGATCCAGCTCTCCATTACAGCCTGAGAAAAGCAGCAGAAGATAGCCCAAGTGCTTGGGTCCCTGTCATCCACATGGGAGACCCAGAACCTGGCTCCTTCTTCAGCCTGGCCCAGACCTGGCTGTTGCAGTCATTTGGGGAGTGAACTAGTAGATGGAAGATATCTCTCTGTGTATCTCTGTCCCTCACTCTCTGACACTCTTTCAAATAAATAAATAAATCTGTAAAATATATGTATATACACATATATGAGTATATGTATATGTGTATATATATATGTGTGTATTTGTTTAACCCAGCACTTAACAAACTTCTGTGATCAAGGAAACCATTTTTTAAAAATTGTTTTAGAGGCCAGCACTGTGGGGTAGTGGGTAAAGCTGCCACCTGCAGTGCCAGCATCCCATATGGACACCAGTTCAAATTCCAGCTGCTCCACTTTCGATCCAGCTCTCTGCTATGGCCTGGGAAAGCAGTAAAAGATGGACCAAGTGCTTGGGCCCCTGCACTCACGTGGGAGACCCGGAAGAAGCTCCTGGCTTCTGGCTTCGAATTGGCACAGCTCTGGCCATTGCAGCCATTTGAGGAGTGAATCAGAGGATGGAAGACCTCTCTCTCTCTCTGCCTCTCCTTCTCTCTGTGTAACTCTGACTTTCAAATAAATAAATAAATCATTTTAAAAAGTTGTGTTGTTTTCTTTATCTTTTAATTAAGCAATGATTTTATTGCTTGAGTACCTAGACAAACTTTTGCCACCAGGTTGGAGGCTGTGGATGATTCATATTTCCAGTACGGCCAGAGGACCCACTTGGTCTTGTAGTAGGGAGCCAGTTGGTGAGTTTGGCTTTCTATCAGAATCAGCATCTTTACCCTTTCTGTTTCTCAAGGTGCTTTTGAACAGTAACTGCTTTTTAAACTAAATGAGAGAGATCTCAGGAAGATCAGGAGCAAGACCTCTGGACTTCAGGAGTCCCGAGATGGTCCTGCCTGCACAGAACGCACTTGGGCAATGCCACATGAGTCTCTCAGGATCACTCCAACTTGTAAGGGAGTCAGGCGTTCTGTGGCCAGTTTGTAAATCTCCTTCACGTCACTGGAAGCCAAATCCAGCCAGGTGGGGATGCAGTGGCAATAGGGCAGAGCCCACTGGGACAGGCCCTTGCTAAGAGCAAGCAGTGGCCCATGGTGGCAGCAGACAGGGAGCAAACAGAGCTGTTTTCTTCTTCTGTGGATCTATCAACATCTTGCAGAACTGGTATCTGAAGAACACAGCTAATTTTAGGAGGAAACTCAAGCCACCTCCATTTTGTTACAAGAGTGGTCCTGCCTTTGGGTCCAGCCCAAGAAGTGGACTCCATGATTTTTCTAGTGTTCCTGTCTCTAGGCTAGGGAAATGCTTTGCTCTGTCCTGTCCCCTTCCCAAGGACATTCTCCTGATTCTGATGATGGTTATCCTACTAAGGGCTGGCCCACTTCGTTTCCTTCCCACCTGCCTGCTCTCCCTGAACTCTTCTCCACTGTTCCTCTTTGTTACCAAGCCCCATGTGTTGAATACCTCACCCCACCCCCAGCAACTGCACAATCAAACTTGTTGTTCACATGATCATATCTTCCAGATACCCTGTTTAATTACTAGGCCATCAGCACCAGTTACTCGTCCCTCCATCACTACCTCCCCCCAACACACAGACAGTATTACCACTCCTACCCCCAAAGAGTAGATCTATTCCTAGCACTTTGCTTTTCCAAGACAGCAGTCAACCATACCATGTTCTCTATCCTGGAAAAATCACTGGACAGGTGAAGTTAGGGGTGGGACTGTTTTTCCGAGAGAAGTTTAATCACTGTTCTAGGTGTTTTATGATGGTTTCTCCATTTCCCAGCAACCCCTGCAAGAATATTATTATTACTATTATTATTATTATTATTGTAGTTGTTGTGCACTTAAGGTCAAAATGTTGTCGAAAGGGTCCAAAGGCAAGAGTTAAGCTTTCAATAGCCACAAGCCTTGCTCCAAAGCTAGCATTCTTCCCACTCTAACATGTTTCCCTCTATCACCTTCCACTTGCTGACAGTATCCTAATTGCAGGAAAGGAACTTGAGAGTAGAGAGAGATGGTCTCTTGGGATTCAGATTTGAAAGTCGCCAAGTATCAAATATTGTCATGGTCATAAATGTTTTTGGTTCACCTGCTTCCCAGTTATAGAGGTTAACTAAGAACTTCAATATATATATATATATATATATATATATATATATATATTTATTTTAAAAGTTAGGGGCTGGCGCTGTGGTGCAGTAGGTTAATCCTCCACTTGTGGCACCAGAATCCCAGATGGGCACCAGTTCGAGTCCCGGCTGCTCCTGTTCCAATCTAGCTCTCTGCTATGGCCTGGGAAAGCAGTAGATGATGGCCCGAGTGCTTGGGCCCCTGCACCCATGTGGGAGACCCAGAAGAAGCTCCTGGCTCCTGGCTTCGGATCGGCACAGCTCCTGCCTTTGTAACCATCTGGGGAGTAAACCATCAGACAGAAGACCTCTCTCTCTGCCTCTCCTCTCTCTGTGTAACTCTTTCAAATAAATCATTAAAAAAAAAAAAAAGTTAATGTATTGGGGCTGGTGCTGTGGTGCAGTAGGTTAATCCTCCGCTTGCGGCGCTGGCATCCCATATGGGTGCCAGGTTCTAGTCCCAGCTGCTCCTCTTCCAATCCAGCTCTCTGCTATGGCCTGGGAAAGCGGTAGAAGATGGCCCAAGTGCTTGGGCCCTTGCACCCACATGGGAGACCAGGAAGAAGCACCTAGCTCCTGGCTTCGGATCGGCACAGTTCCAGCCATTGCTGCCATTTGGGGAGTGAACCAACAGAAGGAAGACCTTTCTCTCTGTCTCTCCTTCTCACTGTCTGTAACTACATCTCAAATAAATAAATAAATAATTTTAATAAAAAAGTTAATGTATTTATTTGAGAGAGAAAGAGGGAGAGACAGAGATTTCCATCTGCTGCTTCACTCCCCAGATGGCCACAATGGTCAGAACCAGGCCAGGCCAAAGCCAGGGGCATGGAACTCCACCCAGGTCTGCCACTTGGTCAGGGGTTCAAGCACTTGGACCATCTTCACGACCTGGGGCCCATACGAGATGCTGACAGTACAAGTGGCAGCTTTATCCACTATACCAAAATGCCAGCTCCTTGAAACAATCTATCTTTTTTTTTTTTTTTGACAGGCAGAGTGGACAGTGAGAGAGAGAGACAGAGAGAAAGGTCTTCCTTTGCCGTTGGTTCACCCTCTAATGGCCGCCGCGGTAGCGCGCTTCGGCGGGCGCACTGCGCTGTTCCGATGGCAGGAGCCAGGTGCTTCTCCTGGTCTCCCATGGGGTGCAGAGCCCAAGCACTTGGGCCATCCTCCACTGCACTCCCTGGCCACAGCAGAGAGCTGGCTTGGAAGAGGGGCAACTGGGACAGGATCAGTGCCCCGACCGGGACTAGAACCCGGTGTGCCGGCGCCGCAAGGCGGAGGATTAGCCTGTTGAGCCACGGCGCCGGCTTTGAAACAATCTTAATGATAGGATCCCCTACCATTCAACAACTTCCATTCACTCCCACCCTCACTCCCTAAAAACCCAAACAAGACTGCTGCTTCTGCCACCAAGCAGAGTTTGAAACAATTGTGTCTTTTAAGCCAGGAGCGAGCTGTGCTCATTTTCACGGCAGCTGCTCTGTCTGAAAGATTTCCTACTGCCGTTGCTTTCTTAGCATGCAGAGGAAGGTGGGGATTGGCTTTCTCTTCTTTTAAAGATTTGGTCTGTTTACTGGAAAGGCAGAGTAACTGAGAGAGAGGGCGAGACAGAGAGAAAGACATCTTTCTGGTTCACTCCCCAGATGACTGCAACAGCTACAGCTGGGCTAGGTTTGGCCCACTGAGCCACAAGACCTGCCCCCTAACTTCTCATTTTGATAGCTAAAGTCAAAGGCCCAGAATTTTCTAAAGGAGCTGAGGCTGGGCAGTGGATGTTACTTAGGGAATGGATGAGCTGTTGGTTTTCTTTAGGTGTCTTCAACATCCTTTATCAGGCCCAGCATCAAAGTCAATGAGAACAGCACAATGCAGTATATGCTATGATGCTTAGAACCTCTCGACAGAATTATGCCACTTTGATATCTAAGGTTCTTGCACCAAGCCACACCCCCTCCACCCCCGGTAACTTGCATTCTGGTGGCAGATCCATCCTTCTAAAGTACTGACTTAATTCTTTTTTTGTTTAAATTTATTTGCTGACTTAATTCTGTTGCTCCCCTGCTCCAAGTCATCTTGTCTCCTTGCTTCGCCCAAACACCCTCTCTTGATAATTGTAGGTGGTCACAGGTGTCAGTCTTCATTCCTGCCACTCTCCAAAGCTCGCTTCACTCCACTCACATTGGGATAGGTGGTGGTCTGGAACTTACTTTGCATTTCCCCCTCTCCATATGGAACCCTTGCCTGTAAAAGTCCTGTCCATCGCGGCAGGTGCCCCCTCAAACTTTCTTCTGCAGTCCTGCCCCTGCTGGCTGCCAAGAAGTGTGCGTACGACTCTGTATGAGGGTTCGCTTCCTCATGTGGGTGCTTAGGGGTCTGGTTGCCATACACGCCGCCCCCGAATTGTTCTGCAAGCTTTAGAGAGAGGGGTGTGAGGCAGGAAGACTGCTGCTGCCCGTGAAGGCTGGGGAATCACCCCCCACACACATGAGAACCCTGGCACGGGAGGCAACCAGAGGCCTCGTTTTAGCCGAGGGCAAGCAGATTCCCTGGGCTCCGTTACTTGCGTTACCACATCTTCCCTCTCCCTTGAGGGCTAGGTCCATGTCGTACACTCTTTCACCCTCTTCTGGTGACTGCCAACCACAACGCCTTTTGCATAGTGGGCCATCTAGAAATTCCTGTTTACGCTGATGAAGAAACAGCTTGAGAGAAAGTGACCGCACCCAGGTGTACTGAATTTTTATCTTCTTTAAGACAACGCACCTACTTGGCGGAAGTCACGCTCAGGAAATAACTGTCGTTTGCCCACGGAGCCCTGGGATCAGCTCCTGCTGCAGCTAGGACTCGCCAAGCTGGGCTACGGTTTGCACGCGTGGCCACCAGGGGGCGTCGTGGTCACACGCCCTCTTCCCCCTCCCTCCTGTGCTCTGTGACCCGAGAGGGGTGGAGCCGGTGCGGGGGCGGAGCCTAGGCGACGCCCACCGGGAGCTATCCCGGCGGGCCGCGCGCACGGCGGCGTTTGAATGGCTGTGCGTCGGGCCCGGCGGGGGAGCCGACGGACTCTCTAGGCTGCCGGGCGCGGTCAGTCAGCGCCTGGGCACGGCAGGTGCGCCGAGGTACCATGAGGCGCAGGTGAGTGACGGGCGAGCCTGTGCGGGCTGCGTGCCTGCCGCCTAGGGCTTCTCCAGCCCGGGCCCGCTTGCAGGCCCTGCGGCGGCCTGGGCTCGGGCCGGACCGTGGCGGGGCTCCCTGGGTGTCCGCGGCGAGGCCGGGGTGGAGCCCCCGGGTGTCCGCGGCGAGGCTGGGGTGGAGCCCCGGGTGTCCGCGGCGAGGCCGGGGTGGAGCCCCGGCTGTCCGCGGCGGCCTGGGCTCGGGCCGGGGTGGAGCCCCGGGTGTCCGCCGCGGGGCCGGGGAGGAGCCCCGGGTGTCCGCGGCGGCCTGGGCTCGGGCCGGGGTGGAGCCCCGGGTGTCCGCGGCGGCCTGGGCTCGGGCCGGCCCGTGGCGGGGCTCCCCGGGTGTCCGCAGCGGGGCCCGCAGGCCGCCCGAGTGGGCCCGGGGCTCCGGACCTGCTGTCACGTATTTTGGGGTGGAGTCGGCGTCTGCACCCTGGGAAGAGGCGAGGCGAGCCGTGTGGGACCGGTTTCCGAGAGCCGCCTAGGCCCCGCCGCCGCATTTCCTCGTTTTCGGACGGCTGCTCGGCTTCCTGACAGATGAGCTTTTGTCTTGCAGGACAAAAGCTTCGCATAACTGCATGGGAATCGCCGATTTCGACTTTGAAACATCGCTGTGTTTTCTGAAAAGTCGTTCGTAACCGTGCCTAGGGTTTGGTTTTATTGTAAACCGCTCTCTTAAATGGGCTAAATAGAGGCAACAGCGGATTATTTTTTTTCTTCTGTGGCTTATGAAGTTAAACAGGGGCATCTAGGTCAGTTTCTTTGCAGGTTGAAAAAAAATGCCAGGGAAGTTCGTTCTGAAGTCGCCAGGTTAGCATTTGGCCGCGGTGGTGAGGGCGAGTCCACCTGGTAACACTTGGGTGCTTAAGTGTCGTCTTGTTGGCTTTTCAACCAGCTTCAGGCTTGAAGCAGAATCCTATCCGCTGGGGCTTCTGCTCGGCGAATAGCTAGCACTGCAGTAGTAATAATGGGTACTTCTACTCTGTGCTTCATGCACTGAGCATTATTTTAAGCGTTTTCTTTGGGATGGGTAGTATTGCCGACATTTTGACATCGAGGAGTTGAATACCTTGTATAAGCTTAAACTGCTAATACGAATACTTCAGAAAGTTTGTGGGAAATAAAAGTTTCTTTTTGAAATCTGTTCAGTTTTTTTCATAATGCACGTTTTTCATCAGCTTTTTGGAGATCACGTGTATAATTTGAACCCGAGCAGACTCTCCAGACTTCAAACTGCTCCACTGCCTTCTTTATTTGTGGTTCTTCTTAGTTTACAGAATGCTTTCATTTACTCGACTTTGTAGATAAGTGTGTGGATGTTTCTCTGGGTACACATACACTCATTCATACACCATTCAATTGAGATCGCTTTTGTTGAGCAAACTTAAGTTTTGTGCCTAATGAAAACTCCATTGACTATTTTAAGATAAATGGAATTTGTAAGGTTTGTGTATGTGTTATTTTCTAGTTTAAATTACTTTGTTTTATTTCCCATCATTTTAAAGAATAGAATCCTATGTATTTGTATACATCAATGTTTTCATTCTTAAAACTTACTGGGTGGTTACTGTGTTCTTGGGATGATTATACTCAGCTAATAACTCCATGAAAAGAAAGAAAGATCAAAACCAAAATTACTTCATGAGAAATCAACAGTTAAAGAATTAAGTGGTTAGTGTAGTGATTGACGCTCTACACCCTTGAGAGCGAGCCTAGGTTTGATTCACAGCTCTGGCTTCCAACTCCAGCTTCTTGCTACCGCAAACCCTGACAGGCAGCAGGTGATGACTCAAATGATACTTTTGCCGCCTCTGATGGAGACCCACACTGAGTTCCTGGTTCCTGACAGGCCGGTGTCAGCTGTTGGCTGTTATTTGGAGAATAAATTAGTGGATTAGAGCACTTGTGTGCTTGAGTACACTCCCTCCCTCCCTCCCTCTCATGGAAATTTAAAATTGGTAATTGAAAATAAATCAGTTTACACTTTTTTTTTTAAGGATTTACTTATTTGAAGAGTTACGCAGAGAGCACGTGCTTCCATCTGCTGGTACACTCCACAGGTTGCCGCAACAGCCAGGGCTGGGCCAGGCCAGAGTCAGGAGCTTCATCTGGATCTCCCATGTAGGTGGCAGGGGACCAGACATTTCAGCTATCTTCTGTTGCTTTTCCCAGGCCATTAGCAGGGAGCTGAATCGAACGTGGAGCAGCCGGGATACAAACATGTGCCCATATGGGATGACAGCGTCACAGGCAGTAGCTTTACCTGCTATGCCACAATGCTGGCCCCAGTTTATGCTTATTTATAGCAGAGCTTTTACATTTTATCCATTAGTTACCAAATGTGATTGCTTCTATACCCAGCACACTGTTAGGGCCAAGTAGCTATAGGAAAGAAATGTGCCAGGCAACAAACTTTAGAGAGGTTAATGCAATTTGGGATGTGAGATTAACAAGTGTGCGTGTGTCTGTGTCTGTCGTCTTCTGATACTCTTAATTAGCGCAGTGAACATATGCTGATCTGAACTGGGTAAAGCTTCTGCACAGAGCTAACCATTGAAGGATTTATGTAGGACACTGAATGGAAAGATCGATGTGAATTGTAGTGAGGAAACAATATGTTCAAAGACCTGGATGTTAGAGTGAAATTATTTTTCTAAGGAACAGTAGGTCTAGCCTACTTAGAAAGATCCTGATAAGTAAGATTATACGGGGCAAAACTGTGAGGATTGTTGTATAAGACATAATGTGCCCAGCATAAGATAGACTTTTGGAAATTTTAAAACTTTAAGTCGAATTCTTAACTGGGTAGGGTTTCGCCCCTCAGAAGACTCTCGGCAGTGTCACACTGTGGGTGAGGGAGTGCTACTGGCATCTACTGGATAGAGGCCAGAAATGCTGATACACATTTCATTATAGGACAGCCCCTGCATGAAGGAGTAGTACCCCAAATGTCAGTGGTGCTGGGGTTGAGAAACCCCTATTTTAAACTGATTAGCTAGCCTGTACTTGTGTATGTGTAGATTATAGATAAATATGAATCATGGATTTGGGGAGCATGCATTGGGGAGAAGCTGGCACAGAGACCTCAAGAAGGAGGCCTTTGTTTGAATGTGGGAATAGAGAGGCTGTAGGAGTTGGATGATAGCCATAAAAATGCGCAAGTAGTGGTAATGAGACCATTATTTAAATAGCATTTTTTCCTTTTTATTTAAAACAATTGATTTACTTTTTTTTATTTGACAACAGAACAAGAGAAGGATATATCTTCTGTCTGCTGGTTCACTCTTCAAATGCATGCAAGAGTTAAGTGTAGTGGATAAAGCCACAGCCTGGAGTGCTCGCATCCCATATGGGTGCTGGCTGCTTCTCTCCTGATTCAGCTCTCTGCTATGGCTTGGGAAAGCAGAAGATGGCCCAAGTCCTTGCACTTGCATAGGAGACCTGGAAGAAGCTCCTGGCTCCAGGTTGGCACAGCTCCAGTTGTGGCCATCTGGGGAGTGAACCAGCAGATGGAAGACCTGTCTCTCTGCCTCTGCCTCTCTGTAACTCTGCCTTTCAAATAAATAAATCAATCAAAAAAAGAAAAAAGGATTAGTTCTTAAAAAAAACAAAAAGAGATGGGTGGGGCTTGGCCAGGCCAAAGCCAGGAGCTCTGAGCTCCATCCTGTTTTCACATGTGAGTGGCAAGGATCTAAGTCCTTGAGCTATCTGTTACCTCCCAGCATACATTAGCAGGAAACTGGGTCAGAAGCAGAGCCAGGACTAGCACCAAGCACGCCAGTGTGGAACATGGGCATCTCAAGTAGCAGCTCTATTGCTGGGCCACAGTGCCTGCCCCTTAAATAGCATCTTTTTATTTTATTTTATTTTTTTATTTTTTTTTTTGACAGGCAGAGTGGACAGTGAGAGAGAGAGACAGAGAGAAAGGTCTTCCTTTGCCGTTGGTTCACCCTCCAATGGCCCCCGCGGCTGGCGTGCTGCGGCCAGCGCACCGCGCTGATCCGAAGGCAGGAGCCAGGTGCCTATCCTGGTCTCCCATGGGGTGCAGGGCCCAAGGACTTGGGCCATCCTCCACTGCATTCCCTGGCCACAGCAGAGAGCTGGCCTGGAAGAGGGGCAACCGGGACAGAATCCGGCGCCCCTACTGGGACTAGAACCCTGTGTGCCGGTGCCTCAAGGCGGAGGATTAGCCTAGTGAGCCGCGGCGCCGGGTAAATAGCATCTTATTTAAAGATTTACTTATTTATTTGAAAGTCCGAGTTACACAGAGAGAAGAGAAGCAAAAAGAGGTCTTCCATCCGATGGTTCACTCCCCAATTGGCTGCAACGGCTGGAGCTGCGCAGATCCAAAGCCAGGAGCCAGGAGCTTCTGCCGGGTCTCCCACATGAGTGCAGGGGTCCAAGGACTTAGGCCATCCTCCACTGCTTTCCCAGGCCATAGCAGAGAGTGGATCAGAAGTGGAGCAGCTGGGACTCGAACCAGCACCCATATGAGATGCTGGCGTTTCAGGCCAGGGCATTAACCCACTGCGCCATCAGCACCGGCTCCTACATAGCATTTTTTCTAGTTTTAAAAGTAGTATGGGCCGGCACCGTGGCTCAACAGACTAATCCTCCGCCTTGCGGCGCCGGCACACCGGGTTCTAGTCCCAGTCAGGGCGCCGGATTCTGTCCCGGTTGCCCCTCTTCCAGGCCAGCTCTCTGCTGTGGCCCGGGAAGGCAGTGGAGGATGGCCCAAGTGCTTGGGCCCTGCACCCCATGGGAGACCAGGAGAAGCACCTGGCTCCTGCCTTCGGATTAGTGGGGTGCGCTGGCCGCGGCGGCCATTGGAGGGTGAACCAACGGCAAAAAGGAAGACCTTTCTCTCTGTCTGTCTCTCTCTCACTATCCACTCTGCCTGTCAAAAAAAAAAAAAAAAGTAGTATGGGCATGATTCTGTGGCGCAATGGGTTAACGCCCTGGCCTGAGGGATACTGGTTTGAGACCCGGCTGTTCCACTTCCGATCCAGCTCTCTGCTATGGCCTGGGAAAGCAGTAGAAGAAGGCCCAAGTCCTTGGGCCCCTGCATCCAAGTGGGAGACCCGGAAGAAGCTCCTGGCTTCAAATTGGCACTGCTTCAGCTGTGGCGGGCCAATTGGGAGTGAACCAGAGGATGGAGGACTGCTCTCTCTCTGCCTCTCCTCTCTGTGTAACTGACTTTCAAATAAATCTTAAAAAAAAAAAAAAAAAGTAATGTATGTATATTACAGGAAATTGAGGAAGTATAGGGAAAATAAAAATATCACTTCTAAAACCCTTCAAGTAGAAAGAAAAATTGTTAATATTTTAACGTGGTGGTTCCTTTCAACTACTCATACTGATAACTCCTTCCCTTATGAAACTGGGATGGGGGGCTGGCGTTGGTGTAGCTACTGCCTGTAACTCCAGGATCACATAAGGATACTGCTGTTGTCCCAGCTGCTCTACTTCTGATCCAGCTCCCTGATAATGGTCTGGGAAAGCATCGCAAGATGGTCCAAGTGCTTCGGTCCCTGCCACCCACCTGGGAGACCCAGCAAAAGCTCCTGATTCCTGGCTTTGGTCTGGCCCAGTCTTAGTTGTTGCGGAGAGTGAACCAGTGGATGGAAGATCTCTGTCTCTCCATCTCTGCAACTCTGCCTTTCAAATAAAATTAAAAAAAAAAAAAAAAAAGGAACTGGGGTTATACATTTTTTTCCTTGTGGATTGTTTTGCTTTTGTTTTCATTTTTGATTCAGTGTATCATGAGTATGTTCCTTTCTTTGAAAAATGTTACTTTTAATTGTGGTAGTGTGTTCTTCGTCTGTAGTCATTTCGTAAAATTTTTTATTTGAAAGGCAGAGAGACTGAGATCTCCTATCTACTGCTTTACCCTCAAAAAGCCTGAAAGGGGCTGGGTCAGGCCAGTACTTGGTGCTGGGAGCTCCATTTGGGTGTCCCACATGGCTGGCAGGAGCCCAGCCACCTGGGCTGCCATCACCTGTTGCCTCCCAGGGCATGTAACACTGGAAGCTGGAATCAGGAGCTGGTCTAGAACTTGAACCCAGGTGCTTGGAGTAGAATACAGGAGTCCCAAGCTTACACCAGATGCCCAGCTTGTCTGCATTCTTTTGAAATCAGGAATTTTGCTTTGCATTCAAAAGAGACAGTTTGAAGGGAGAAGTATTAGAACAGATAGATGATTGATGAACTACAAAAAATTGGGGTAGAAGTCCATGGTATTTACAAGGTTTTATATCTGGAAACTAAAAGAAGAGTGGAACTGTTGAAATAAGTTGAGATTATCATGATTATTTTCATCCTAGAACTGAAATTTGCCACTCATAAAGACAAGTAATGAGATTTTAATGAAAACCCTAGATGTCTGTTACCTTGCATGCTTCCTCAGATTCCTAAAATTAATCTTTGTTTTTGCTTTATTTGCTAAAGCTTATTTTTATTGATTTACTGATTTATTTATTTACTAGGCTTATTTTCCATGTGTTTCTCAGCATACCCCCTCTTCTCTTCTTTTTGGAAAGGTTTAAAAATTTTTTTTCAATTTAAAATTGTAAATAAGGCTTAGGTTGGTTGGTCGTAAATCTTCACCTTAAGATAGTTTAGGGCTAGTTTTGATCTTTTAAATGTAGAGATTGCTATAGTTTTTTAAATATATATTTTTATTTTTTATTTTTTGACAGGCAGAGTGGACAGTGAGAGAGAGAGAGAGACAGAAAGGTCTTCCTTTTCCATTGGTTCACCCTCCAATGGCCGCTGCGGCCGGCGCATTGTGCTGATCCGATGGCAGGAGCCAGGTGCTTCTCCTGGTCTCCCATGGGGTGCAGGGCCCAAGCACTTGGGCCATCCTCCACTGTACTCCTGGGCCATAGCAGAGAGCTGGCATGGAAGAGGAGCAACCAGGATAGAATCCGGCGCCCCTACTGGGACTAGAACCCGGTGTGCCGGCACTGCAGGTGGAGGATTAGCTTATTGAGCCACGGCGCCGGCCGAGATTGCTATAGTTTTATAAGTCAGTGGTGAATATAGGAATTTTCCTTAAAAATGCTTTTCCAAAAACAGGATGAGTCATGATCTCATACTTGTCTATTACAGTGATGTTTTATCAATCATTGTACTTGTTGATTGCTGTTTGAATGTTGAGCCTGATGGGAGGTGTTTGGGTCATGAGGGCTCTATGCTCATGAATGGATTAATGTCTGTTTTGGGAGTCACTTACTTATCAGGGAAGTGGGTTAGTAATAAATTCTGATGAGTTCCAGACCCCTTCCACTTCTGTGTACCCTTGTCCTCCCTTGAACATGTACTCTGACCATGTGAAGCTTTCCACTGTGTTACCACACAGCATGAAGGACTCACTGTATGTGGTCCTTGGATCTTAGACTTCCCAAGCTTCAGAAGCTGATCTCTATTGGTTAATTTGGTGCTTTCTAGAAAATGTATTGGGGAAAGTAAGATTTTGTTTTTTTAAAGTTTCTCAAGTCTGTTATAAATGGTACATTTACTGGGAACACACACCTTAATTTGGATAGGATATTCTTTGACCATTTTTGGGCAAAATCAAATTATAATTTCTTGCTCATTTTATGAGTATTTTCTCACTAACAGCTTATATCTATTAACTTTGGAGAAGTTTGTATTAAATTTGCCATTCTTGTTTTGGGGCACGAAGAGAGTAGAGATCTCAGAAATGCTGTTCTGTAAGATCCTTCTGTTTGGCTTCTCTCTCCTGTAACCATCCATCTTTCCTTCAGCTTTATGAACTGCCTGAAAAAAATTTTTTTTTTTAAACAAATGACCCAGAGACCTACCATCTATGTATGAGTCATGAATTGCCTATTCTAACATCTCCTCTTCTAACTAGCCTTGAGACAAGTGGCTGAGTGTTTTATAGTGGGAAAGGCAGTATGACTAGAAGTCACAAAGTCACAGCCCTAAGCCTGGCTCTCTTTAGTAACTGGGTGTTCCTCGCTTAATCTTATCTACATTTTGAAATTATCTTCAAGGTCCTTTCCAACTCTGATTGTTTCTCAAGGGGAGACCTCTCAGGAGGAGGGAGACCTAGTTTGTCACATTTATTTGTTTGTTTGTTTTTTAGATTTTATTTATTTATTTGAAGAGGTAGAGTTACAGACAGAGGAAGAGACAGAGAAAGGTCTTCCTTCTGCTGGTTCACTCCCCAAATGGCCGCAACAGCTGGAGCTGTGCTGATCTGAAGCCAGTAGTTTCTTCCCCGTCTCCCACGAGGGTGCAGGGGTACAAGCACTTGGGCCATCTTCCACTGCTTTTCCAGGCCACTGCAGAGAGCTGGATTGGAAGAGGGACTAGAATCAGCACTCATATGGGATGCTGGCGCCACAGGCAGAGGATTAACCTACTGCGCCACAGCCGGCCGGCCCCTAGTTTGTCACATCTTAATATGAATTGGGAGTTACTTGTTCTAGAAACATTTTTTTGTTTGTTATGCAGTTATTATTTTTAATTTAATAAATGTGAATTTACAAAGTGCAACTTTTGTATTGTTGTGGCTTCCCCCCCCCCAACCTCCCTCCCTCCCGTGGCCCTCCCCTCTCCCTCTCCCATCCTGCCTTTCATCGAGTTTCATTTTCAATTACCTTCATATATTGAAGATCAACTTAGTATATACTAAGCAAGGATTTCAACAGGCTGCACTCACACAACCGTACAAGGTATAGGGTATTGTTCGACTAGTAGTGTTTTTAAGTTTCATAGTAAAACACATTAAGGACAGAGAGCCTACATGGGGAGCATGTATGCAGTGACTCCCGTTGTTGATTTAACGATTGGCACTCTTATTTATGACGTCAGCAATCACCCGAGACTCTTGCTATGAGCTGTGTAGGCTATGGAAGCCCCTTAAGTTCACCGACTCTGAACTTGTTTAGTCAAGGCCGTATCATATCACAGTGGAGGTTCCTTCCTCCCTTCAGAGAAAGGCGCCTCTCCTTGATGGCCTGTTCCTTCTGCTGGGGTCTTGTTCACCAGGATCTTTTCATTTAGATTGTTTTTTTTTGCCATCGTGTCATGGCTTTCCATGCCTGTGAGACTCTCATGGACCTTTTAGCCAGATCTGAATTCCCGAAGGGTTGATTCTGAGGCCAGAGTGCTGTTTGGGGCATTTGCCATTCTATGAGTCTGCTGTGTGTCCTGCTTCCCCCGCAGGATCATTCTCTCCCTTTTAATTCTATCCTTCATTATTTGCTTACACTGGTCTTATTTGTGAAATCTCTTTGACACATACCCTATCTTTTTGATCGGTTTTGTATTTATACTTATCACTTTACCAAGTGCACTGGCATTGGTACCTGCCTCCTTGGTAAGATTGAGTTGAAATCCCCTGGCACATTTCTAGTTCCACCATTGGAGGTAAGTCCGAGTGAGCATGTGCCAACCTATATATCTCCTCCCTCTCTTATTCCCACTCCTATGTTTAACAGAGATCACTTTTCTGTTAATTTTAAATGCCTAAGAATGATTGTGCATTGATTACAGAGTTCAACCAGTGGTCTTATGTAGAACAAACAGAGCAGCAGCAACAACAACAACAACAAAAATACTAAAAGGAATAAAATAGTAAGTTGTTCCTCAACAGTCTAGACAAGGGCTGATCGTGTAATTGTCTCTCATAGTGTCCATTTCACTTCAATGGGTATCATTTTAGATGCTCGTTTAGGTGCCATTGATCAGGGAGAGCATATGATATTTGTCCCTTTTGGACTGGCTTATTTCACTCAGCATGATGTTTTCCAGCTTCCTCCATTTTGTTGTAAATGCCCGGATTTCATTGTTTTTTACTGCTGTATAGTGTTCCATAGAGTACATATCCCATAGTTTCTTTATCCAGTCATCCGTTGATGGACATTTAGGTTGATTCCATGTCTTAGCTATTGTGAATTGAGCTGCAACAAATACTGAGGTGCAAATGGCTCTTTTTTTCTCCCCTTTAATTCCATTTGGGTAAATTCCAAGGAGTGGGATGGCTGGGTCCTGTGGTAGTGCTATATTCAGGTTTCTGAGGACTCTCCAAACTGTCTTCCATAGTGGCGTTACCAGTTTGCATTCCCACCAACAGTGGATTAGTGTCCCTTTTCCCCCACATCCTCGCCAGCATCTGTTGTTGGTTGATTTCTGTATGTAAGCCAAACTAACCGAAGTGAGGTGAAACCTCATTGTGGTTTTGATCTGCATTTCCCTGATGGCTAGTGTTCCCTGAGCATTTTTTCATGTGTCTGTTGGCCATTTGGATTTTCTCTTTTGAGAAATGTCTGTTAAGGTCCTTGGCCCATTTTTTTATTGGGTTGTTTGTTTTGATTTTGTGGTGTTTTTTGATCATTTTATAGATTCTAGTTGTTAATCCTTTATCTGTTGTGTAGTTTGCAAATAACGTCTCCCATTCTGTTGGTTGCCTCTTCACTTTCCTGACTGTTTCCTTTGCTGTAAAGAAACTCTTCAATTTGAGGTAATCCCATTTGTTTATTTTATCTTTGATTACCCGTGCCTCTGGGGTCTTCTCCAGGAATTCTTCGCCTGTTCCAATATGTTGAAGGGTTTCCCCTATGCTCTCAATTAGTTTCATGGTGTCATGGTGCATCTCTAGTTCTTTGATCCATGTTGAGTGGATTTTTGTATAAGGTGTAAGGTAGTGGTCTTGCTTCATACTTCGACATGTGGACATCCAGTTTTCCCAGCACCATTTGTTGAAGAGGCTGTCCTTGTTCCAGGGGTTGGTTTTAGGTCCTTTGTTGAATATGAGTTGGTTATAGATGTTTGGATTGACCTCCAGTGTATAGAAACATTTTTAAAAGCTATATAATAGTATAAATAAGATTTTTGGGGGGGAGGAAAGGCACACAGTTTGTTTATGTGTGTTAAATAGGATTTAAATGCATTAGAATATAAGCTTCAGGAGGACAGGATCTTTGTTTCTCCAAGGCTTAAATTAGCCTATAACACAAGTAATGGATTCTTGCCCGAGCAAGGCTAACTTGTGCACAGATACTCTTGAGTAACTTCAGAGAACTCAGAACACAAACCAGTTGGAGTGTAACCTCACTCCGATGGTATAAAAATTCCTCCTCGTGGCAGTAAAGCATCCATTGTTCACTTTGCTGCCTTTCAGAACTATTAAGCAATTGCTGCCTTACTGTCCCTGCCATTGGCCAAGTTCTATCCATTACTCTGTTTTACTTTAATGCGTTTTTTATTGTGCCTTTTACTTACAAAAGCCTATGCCCTCCCCATTCTCTATACCACTTAATAACATTGTTGATAGTATGTTGTAGAAAAAAATCATGTATTGATGAAAATTTGGCAGTCTTGACCATTTTCTTCTAGTTATCCTAGTTCTACAACTACCATATGAATAATCAAGAATAGTTTTTCATCATAAAATTCCTAAATGGGGCAGTCATTTGGCATAGCCATTAAGATGTCACTTGGGATGCCCACATCCCAAACCAGGGTGCTTGGGTTTGAGTCCAATTCTCTACACCAGCTTCCTGCTGATGTGCCCTCTGGGAGGCAAGAGATAGCTTAAGTACTTGGGTCTCTCCACCCACATGGGAGAATAAGTGGGTTGTTTAAGGACTGAATACCAGTGGCTAGAGCATTTTGGAAGCTGATACTATTGTCCAAGGTGGTTGGTGGTTTCACCTAGGTTGTTGTTAATGGAAATGAAGAAAAATGAACAATTTGAGAGTATATTTTAAAGGCAGAGGGAATGGATTGCCTGTAGGGAATTGATGGAAAGAGAAATCAAGGGGGGCCAGCGCCGTGGCTCACTTGGTTAATCCTCCGCCGCCAGCATCCCATATGGGTGCCGGGTTCTAGTCCTGATTGCTCCTCTTTCAGTCCAGCTCTCTGCTGTGACCCGGGAAGGCCCAAGTGCTTGGGCCCTGCACCTGCATGGGAGACCAGGAGAAGCACCTGACTCCTGGCTTCGGATCAGTACGGTGCGCCGGCCGCAGCGCTGGCCGCAGTGGCCACTGGGGGGTGAACCAAGGGAAGAGGAAGACCTTTCTCTCTGTCTCTCTCTCTCACTGTCCACTCTGCCTGTCAAAAAAAAAAAGAGAGAGAAATCAAGATTGAGTCCTTTGTTTTGGGCTTGAGAAACTGAGAGGCTGATTACTTTGTTAGCTGAGTTGGAGATAATGGGGATAAGCAGATTTGAGAGGGTGCATATTAAGAATTCTGTTTTCATTATGTTAAGAGTCAAGAATAATGACTTTTTAGAAAGGATTTATGTATTTATTATTTTAAAGAGTTATGCAGAGAGAGGAAGAAACAGGGAGGAGTCTCCCATCTGCTGGTTCACTCCCCATGCAGTGCAACAGTCAGGAACTTCATCTGGTTCTCCCATGCTAGTGGCGAGGGCCCAAGCATTTGGGCCAGCCCCTGCTGCTTGTCCCGGGTCATTAGCAGAGAGCTGGATCAGAAGTGGAGCAGCCAGGACAGGAACCAGCACCCATATGGGTTGTTGGCATTGCAGTCAACTTTACTCACTACACTACAATGCCAGCTCAAATACCAAAGAATGCCAACTCTTAGATGTCGATGTGGTTTTGAGTATTAGGCAGTTGTACATATACGTCCATAGGTTAAGGTAAAAATTTTTAAATCAAGATTAATATTTTAATTTTGATTATAGTTAAATTTGGAACTAGGAGTCATACCTGTGTATGATTACATTGCTGGAGAAGGAAGTGTTCCCTAAGAGTAAGGGAGCATTTGCCAACCTCTTATATGTACTGTAATCCTTACATGTTGAATGCAACAGCATCTTCCATTGATTTCTTAGTTTAATTTTCAAAATGATCTGTGCTGCTCCCCCCTTTAAAGATTGATTTATTCACTTGATAGTCAAAACCACAGAGATGAAAGGAGAGAGAGATGGCCACAATGGCCTGGTGTTGGCCAGGCCAAAGCCAGGAGCCAGGAATTTCATCTGGGTCTTCCATGTGAACACTTGGACCATCTTCCGCGGCTTTTCCTAGGCTACCAGCAGGGAGCTGAACCAGAAGCAGAGCAGCCAGGACACAAACCAGCACTCATAGGGAATGCCATTGTCACATTCAGCAGCCTTACCCACTATGCCCAACGCCAGCCCCAGTCTGTACTTTAAAAAAAAAAAAAAGTCTTATTTTTTATTTGAAAGGCTAAGAAAGAGACAGAGCTTCCATTTGCTAGTTTGCTTCCCAAATGCTAGCAACAGCTGAGATTGGTCCAGGCAGAAGCTGGGAGCCTGGAACTCAATCTGTGTCTCCCGCACCTGGTGGGGACCTAACTACTTGAGCTATCACCTGCTGCCTCCCAGTGTGTGCATTAGCAAGAAGCTGGACTCAGAAGCAAAGCTGAAACTTGAACTCAGGCACTGCAATATGGGATATGGAAGTCCCAAGCAACATCTTAACTGCTGTGCCAAATGCTTACCCCATATTGTTTTCCAAGGTTTTAGGGCATGTTTCAACTTTTGACTTCCATTGCTACAGAAATTAGATACTTTATGACAAGGTTTATGAAGTGGCAAGTTTCAAATCATGAAGATAATGTTTTAAAATTAGTTTTATCAACTTTTCTTTTTGAGTGTTGAATACTATTTTATTGATATAGCCATACATATAGAGTGTCCTGAAAACATTAGAAACACTTTTAGTAGTTAAACAGTGGGTCGAAAAGAATGCTTAATGTGACACTATTTTATATATGTATAGATATTTTTTTGAGTTCAAGGAGATAATTGGAAAGGATTATTTTTCCCTGTATTTCCAGAGAAATACTGTAATATTCTAACTGAGAGAGATGGGCAAATTCACCAAAACATGCTGAAGGCATAAAAAAAACCTCTAAGTCTCCTGAAGATTCAGTTGTTTATATAGCTACTTAACAAGACATATTATTAATACATTTTAATGTACTTAAAATAGAAAACTTGGTAACAAATTTAAAAGGCCCAAATAGGAAAAATAACATTCTTACCTCATCCCCTAGCCATCTTCCTAGGTAACCTTTGTCCAGTTTCTTGTGTAGCCTTCCAAAGATACTTAATATAAGTAATTATTCACTTTTTTTTTTCCTAAATGGCAACGTGCTCAATATCTTACCTATCAAGCCTCCCACCCCCACCCCCCTTTTTCAGTGTAAGGTGTAGGTCATGTAAAAACCAAGTTCTGTAGTCCAAAACTACTAATGAAGATAATGATAAATGGCCACCTAGTTCACAGAATTTTCCTAATTTCATTTTCCCATTATGAGCACCTTAATGGATATAGTAGATTTGATTGTTAAAACTGAAAAAGTGGTACTAGTTCCTGCTTGTCAATCTATTTTGTAATTTTTATTTCAGGATGATTCATTCATAAGAGTTAGGATTCTGTTTGATCTAAATTGATTGAAATGATGTCATTTATTATACCCACTTAATCTCCACAAACCTATCTTTATTTCATGTTTGATGCCTTCCTGAATTAGACATTTCTCAAGTCAGCCCTCAGGGGCAGTGTGGTGAATCATCACACCATGGGTCATCATTCTGCAAATATTAAACCATTGGAATTCCATGTGCTAGGTTTTTTTTTTTTGACAGGCAGAGTGGACAGAGAGACATAGAGAAAGGTCTTCTTTTACTGTTGGTTCACCCTCCAATGGCCGCCGCGGCCGGCGCAACGCGGCCAATCCGAAGCCAGGAGCCAGGTGCTTCTCCTGGTCTCCCATGTGGGTGCAGGGCCCAAGCACTTGGGCCATCCTCCACTGCCTTCCCGGGTCACAGCAGAGAGCTGGACTGGAATAGGAGCAACCAGGACAGAATCCGGCGCCCCGACTGGGACTAGAACCCGGGGTGCCAGCGCCACAGGCAGAGAATTAGCCTAGTGAGCTGTGGCGCTGGTCTGTGCTAGGTATTTTGAGTTTTTCTAAATGTGGTATCAGGATAAGGAGACTTAGTTTCATGATTTGAACATGTAATGGAGTCTGGCTCTAGTAGCTTCGTAAAATCTAGTAACTTAGCCGGCGCCGCGGCTCACTAGGCTAATCCTCTGCCTTGCGGCGCCGGCACACCGGGTTCTAGTCCCGGTCGGGGCACTGGATTCTATCCCGGTTGCCCCTCTTCCAGGCCAGCTCTCTGCTGTGGCCAGGGAGTGCAGTGGAGGATGGCCCAAGTGCTTGGGCCCTGCACCCCATGGGAGACCAAGAGAAGCACCTGGCTCCTGCCATCGGATCAGCGCGGTGCGCCGGCCGCAGCGTGCCTACCGCGACGGCCATTGGAGGGTGAACCAAGGGCAAAAAGGAAGACCTTTCTCTCTGTCTCTCTCTCACTGTCCACTCTGCCTGTCAAAAAAAAAAAAAAATCTAGTAACTTGATACCATTTCCTTGATAGGAGAAAATTTACCAAGTGTACCAGACAATCTGGGTAACCTGATGGAGCACCATTTCTGCTAGACAGTGCATGAAGGCACTCTGTATTTGTCTCTCTGTTTGTTCTTTGATTATTCACCTCCCCTCCCCAACCCATGCCCTGATTGACACATCTTTCAAAATGTTGAGCTTCAATCCTGTAAGACTGTAGTAGGGATTAAAAGTCTCTATACAAAAATAAATAAATCAACTGAATCTGTCCTTGCTGTACAGTGTGTTACTGTCTCAAATAATTTATAAAAAACATGATTAAATACTTTTTGAGTACAAGCATTCATTGCTGTTGTGAGCCTCCTCCCCGTCCCCTCAACCCTCCTACCCCTGGCACTCTTGACCAGATGTGCATAGGAAGGAATGTCAGAGCATCATGTCATCTTTCTTGGAATATGGCTTGACCTTAAACTGTGTTTTGTTTTTGTTTTTTAGTTCTTGTCAGGTAAGTTCTGTCAGCTTTATACTAAGTCCTAATCTGTTCAGCTGAATGTATTTTTTTTAAATATTCTTGTAGCAGTTATGAAGATTCATTTTATACATTGATTAACATTTAGTGAGAATCACTGGGTGGGTCCTAACTGTTACTCTCTGTGAAATGACTCTAAATAGCTTTGCCTAAGCTGCTGTCTTCTATTTCATATTATAACTGAAAGAATAATTTTTCCCCTAAGCAGTTAGATAAATCTTCAGGGATGTCACCGTACTTAACATACTGTATTATAACTGCTTATTTCTCTGCTTCTTCCACTATAAGTCTTGGAATGACAGTAGAGGATTTCACAGTAGGAAAGTTTGGAAAGTTTAAGGGTATGATCAGGAATGAGGTAGGAAGCTACTCATTACTGTAATTTAGCTGTGAATGACACGAAGAAGTCTTCTCTTTAAGTGGTTCAGGTCATTAAGTGGTATAATTTTCAATTATTTTGTGTTACTTTATATAACAGGAATTTGTATGTTTCAAGGCTTAAGAAGCTTTTGTTCTCTTGTTAAGAAACATATTTTTATTTGAAATGTGACTTTTTACTGTGGATAATTGATGCAGCAAAAATAAACCAAAGAAAATTAATACTATAGGAAAATAAACAGAAAAAAATGAACTGTAATATTCTTTTTTTTTTTTTAATTTTTGACAGGCAGAGTGGACAGTAGAGGGAGACAGAGAGAAAGGTCTTCCTTTTTGCCGTTGGTTCACCCTCCAATGGCCGCCGCGGTAGGCGCGCTGCGGCCGGCGCACCACGCTGTTCCGATGGCAGGAGCCAGGTGCTTCTCCTGGTCTCCCATGCGGGTGCAGGGCCCAAGGACTTGGGCCATCCTCCACTGCACTCCCGGGCCACAGCAGAGAGCTGGCCTGGAAGAGGGGCAACCGGGACAGGATTGGTGCCCTGACCGGGACTAGAACCCGGTGTGCCGGCGCCGCAAGGCGGAGGAGAACTGTAATATTCTTTAAGTTTTTTTTTTTTTTTTTTTTAATTTATTTGAGAGGTAGAGTTAGAGAGGGAGAGACAGAGAGAAATGTCTTCCATCTACTGGTTCACTCCCCAGATGGGCACAGTGGCTGGAGCTGAGCCAATCCGAAGCCAGGAGCTAATTCTGAGTTTCCCATGTAGGTGCAGGGGCCCAAGCACTTGGACCAACTTCCACTGCTTTCTCGGGCCATGAGCAGGGAGTTTGTTGGAGGAGGAGCAGCCAGGACACAAACCGGCACCCATATGGGATGCTGGTGCTGCAGGCAGAGGCTTAGCCTACTTCGCCACAGCACTGGCCCCTGTAATACCTTCCTTTAGAAAGAACTCTTATGGGGTGGGTATTTGGCCCAGTGATTAAAATGATGCTTTGGATGCCCACATCCCATGTGAGAAGATTGCCTGGATTCAGGTTCAGGTTCTGGTGCTAATGTATACCCCTGGAAAGCTGCAGGTGATGGCTTAAGTAGCTGGATCCCTGCCCCCCACATGGAGACCCAGATGGAATTACAGGCTTCTGGCTTTGGCCTGGCCCAGCCCTGGCTGTTGCAGGCATTTTTGGGGGTATCTCTTTTTGTCTTTTTTTTTTTTTTAAGAACCTGTGCACATACATAGAATGAATCTAGGAACTGGTATTAATATTTTCTAATACCATTGCTCATGTTTCTTATACCAAAAGCAACTTGACTGGATAGTGATATGTATGTATGACTAATAACTAAAAAATGCTATATAGAAATAATAAAAAATAAATTATTGTGTGCCAGACATTTAATCCTCATAGCACTGCTATGAAAATAGGAAGTTAAATAACATGTCTAAGGTCACATAACTAGTAAATGTTTAAAACCAGACTCAAACCCAGAAGTCTGACTCCAGAAGTTGTATTTTCTTGTTATATCCTACTGAGTAATTTTTACAGTTAAATCATATAAGAAAAATACAACTTCACATGAATTGTTTTAAAACTAAAACATACTGTTTATCATCTGTCAAATTTTCAACTGTGAAAAATTTATAATATAGAAATTTCTGTGTTCATTCTCCACCGGTAGGCATCTGAATTACCGGTAGGCAATTACCGGTAGGCATCTGAATTCGAAAAATGTTAGTAAAATACATCTGTCCATCTCTGTCATATTGGCCAAGTTTACTTAGTTTCCAATTTAGTAAATATAACCATTTAAAATAGGAGTGTGGGAGCAGGCATTATGCTGCATCAAGCTTGCCCACATCCCATATTGGAGTGTCAATTCATGTCTTGCCTACTCCATGCTTTTTTTTTTTTTTTTTTTTTTTTTTTTGGCAGGCAGAGTGGACAATGAGAGAGAGAGAGAGAGAGAGAGAAAGGTCTTCCTTTTTGCCGTTGGTTCTCTCCAATGGCCACTGCAGCTGGCGCGCTGCGGCCGGTGCATTGCGCCGATCCAAAGCTGGGAGCCAAGTGCTTCTCCTGGTCTCCCATGCGGGTGCAGGGCCCAAGCACTTGGCCCATCCTCCACTGCACTCCCAGGCCATAGCAGACCGCTGGCCTGGAAGAGGGGCAACCGGGACAGAATCCGGAGCCCTGACCGGGACTAGAACCTGGTGTGCCGGTGCTGCAAGGCGGAGGATTAGCCAGTTGAGCCGCGGCGCCGGCCCTACTCCATGCTTCTGATCCAATTTCCTGTTAATGCACCTGGAAGGCAGTAGTTAATGGCACAAGTACTTGGATTCTTGCTACCCTCACGTGACTTTGGCCTGGCCCACCTCTGGCTTTTGACAGATATTTTAGGAGTGAAGTTGCAGATGGGAGAGCTCTCTGTCTCCCTACCCTTCACATAAAATAATAAATTTTTTCAAAGGTGATGAAGGGATCAGTGAAGATAAGAATCGAGAAATGTTTCAGAGAAACTGGCATTGTGGAATAGCAGGTTAAGCTACTGCCTGCAGTGCCAGCATCCCTTGTGAGTGCTGGTTTGAATCCTGGCTGCTCCATTTCTAATTCAGCTCTTTGCTAATGCTTCTGGGAAAGCTGTGGAAGATGGCCCAAATGCTTGGGTCACTGCCACCCATGAATGGAGCTCCTGGTTCCTGGCTTCCACCTGGCCCAACCCCAGCTGTTGTGGCCATTTTGGGATTTGAGGAGTGAATCAGTAGATGGAAGATTGATTCATTTATTTTCTCTCTCTCTCTCTGCTCTCTCTCCCCTTCCCATTCTCCTCTCTCTCCCTCCCTCCATCTCTGTAATTTTGCCTTTCAAATAATTTTTTTTTTAAAAAAATGGGAGAGGAAGACTTGAACCCATTCTTGGTGAGAGGCTTGTGGTGGATTGGAAAGGAGAGAAAAGAGGCATTTCAGGAAAAACATTTTGTTTTAATAAAAATGAAACATTAGGAGAGGCAGGAAGTATGAATAGTAAAAGCCTAGAAAAGGAGACCTGGTAAGTGTTTAGGGATGCTTACAGTGATCTTAGGAGTCGCTATGCTTTTCCCTCTGTTTCCTTTTATAAAAGCTGTACTGTGACTAGTTTCTGAAGTTTTTGCCATCTTCTCATGAACTGAATCCCTTGATCTCTATGCAGCTTTTCAATAGTAGTGCTCACTAAACTGCCTATTACATTCAAATCAACTTTAACACTCAGAATATCCTCTTAAGTTAACTTTTTTGTTTCCCCTTTCCTTTTAACCTATTTTCTTGTCTCTTTAAAAAAAAAAAAAAAAAAAAAAAAGGTCCTGGGGCCAGCGCTGTGGCATAGTGGGTAAAGCTGCCACCTGTCGTGTTGGCATCCCATATAGGCACAGGTTTGAGTCCCAGCTGTTCCACTTCTGATACAGCTCTTTGCTATGGCCTGGGAAAGCAGTAGAAGATGGCCCAAGTCCTTGGGCCCCTGCTGTGGCCATTTAGGGAGTGAACCAGCTCTTTCTCTGCCTCTCTGTAACTCTTCACTTCAAATTAATAAATAAATCTTTAAAAATAAGTCCAATTTTATTTACTGTAGGCTTTCTCATTTTTTTTTGAGTGGAACAGGTTAAATACACAAACATCTTTTATAGATTGAGACACTGAAACTTGTTTCCAAAGTTACATAGTTAGGTAAGTGAGAAAGCTAATTTGAACATGGATCTCTTTGACCTTTTGGCTACGTCAGCCTTTAGGTTGGGTGAATCTTTAATTATTTTTACCAAGTAGTAACTTGTAATACGTATTGCATAGTGAGCAGGAAGCTTTCCAGAGAACTAAAAGTGGCAGGTAGAGCCTGGAGGCCTTAGTGGATTAAATTTTTAACTCCCTCTGACCTTCAAGTGAAAGCACTTACCCCACGCCATTGTATACAGAAGGCACTCAGTGCATCTCCAGACCTGGCCCACACTGCTGAATGGAACAACCAAAAAACGAGTAGGGCCGGCTTTGATAATTACCCGTTGAAAAAATTTATTTTCCAGATGCTTTGAGGAATGCTGATGGAGCCTCCAGGACAGAAGGATGAACTAGTCTCCTGGAGAAAGAAAAGAAAAGAAAAAAAAAAAAAAAAGATTGTGTTCCCAGGGGAGCCATATTTTCAGCTATCAGGCAAATGTGAAAAGCTGTGGTTGACATTTGCTCTGTGCCCCAGTTTCTTTGAAATGAGATTATTGAGGTATCATTTCAGTGACTTTTGACATGTACACAGTTATATAATGACCATGGAGATCAAGATATAGAACATGTCTGTCTCCAAAAAGTTTCCTTTTACCCCTTTGTAGTAAATTTCCTCCCTTTTCCCTTATTCTAATATCCACTGATCTTTTTCTTTCCTTGTCTGTATTTCAGCTGTTTTTATAATGTCATAAAAATGACGTTGTATAGCATGTAGGCTTTTAAAAAATGTGTGCGTGTACATATATATATATATATATATATATATATATATAAAGGATAACATAGGCTTTAAAAAAAAAGTTTTATATATTTATTTGCGAGAGAGTTACAGAGAAAGGGAGGGAGAGACAGAGAGAAAGGTCTTCCATCTGCTGATTCACTCCCCAAATGGCAGCAATGGCCAGAGCTGGGCCAATCCAAAATCAGGAGCCATGAACGACTTCTGGGTCTCCCACATGGGTGCAGGGGCCCAAGAACTTGGGCCATCTTCTTCTGCTTTCTCAGGCCTTTAGCAGAAAGCTGGATCTGAAAAGAAGCAGCCAGAACATGAACTAGCAGTCATATTGGATGCTGGCACCACCAGCAGAAACTTAACCTACTACACCACAGCACTGTCCCCTGACCCAGGAGCTTCTTCCCAGTCCCCCTGTGGGTGCAGGAGCCCAAGCATCTGGGCCATCCTCTGCTGCTTTCCCAGGCCACAGCAGAGAACTAGATTGGAAGAAGAGCAGTCAGAACATGCACCAGAGCCCATATGGTGGAGGCTTAGGCTACTACACCACAGTGCTGAGGAGAGAAAACATTTTAACTGAAAAGGGGTGAACCAGTAGTTGGAACGTCTCTGTCTCTCCCTTTCTATCTCTGACTCTGCCTTTCAAATAAATAAATAAATAAATATAAAAAGAAAAAAGTAGTCAAATGGGATAGAATGCTGGGTTTGTAGTCCTTATTCGTACCATTTTGTTGTTTGATCTTAGGCAAATTATCTTTCTGTATTATAGTGTCCTCATCTATGGAAAGGTGTAATATACTGTGCCCATGTCTGGCATGTGGTACACTTTTGATACAGACTTATTTTATTTAACACCATTGTAGTATGCCCCTCCTCACACCCCATGTAACAAAATAGCTGGAAAATAGTTTTGTGTTTCTTCCCTCTTAATTATAAAATTTATTCATCTCCAATAAGGTACCCAATTATGAAGACCTTTGATATTTAGATAAATAGTTTAGTTTTGGTTTAGTAAATCAGTTCAGAAAACTGTATTTTGCGAACATCTGCATCTTTCAGGTTTTATATGTATCTGTAAAAATAAACAAAGGATGGTGGCTAAATTTGCAGATCAGAGTTAAATGTAATCATGTAAGTTTCTCAGAGCTTTTGAATATATATATGTAATTTCTAATAGTTTAAACTCTAGACTTGAACAGAGTATAGCACCTATTAAAATCTATGTGGATTCTTTAAAAATAACTTGAAGTTCTGTGCTAGTAGTTTTTCCATGAATGCTGCAGGCAGATGGTATATGTGATCATTTTTAGGTACCAGGAGAAGACTGGTGGCAGAAAAATCAAATTGCTTTTTAAAAAAAAATCATATTTGAGATATGCAAATTTCATATATTTCTTATATACAGATTGAGGAACATAGTGATACTTTCTACCCTATCCTCCCTCCCACCTGTGCTCACACCCTTCTTCCTCCTCCCTCCCTTATTCTCATTCTTATTTTTTACAAAGATCTATTTTCAATTAACTATATACTCATAAGATTAACCCTACACTAAGTAAAGAGTTCAGCAACTAGTATGAAGGGAAAAAAAAAACCAAAACTGTTACTTAGCAGTTGAGACAAGGCTGATAAAAATCTTAGTATGTCAAAGTGTCAATGTCACTCCTATAGATTACCTTTTAGGTACTCTGTTAGTTACCAGAGATCAAGGAGAATATACAATATTTGTCTTTTGGGGACTGGCTTATTTCACTAAGTATAGTGGTTTCCAGTTGCATCCATTTTGTTGCAAACAACAGGATTTCATGGTTTGTTTTTTTTTCTACCACTGTTGTAGTATTCCATATATATATATTTTTTTTTTAACAGGCAGAGTGGATAGAGAGAGACAGAGAGAAAGGTCTTCCTTTTTGCCGTTGGTTCACTCTCCAATGGCTGCTGCGGCCGGCGCATTGTGCTGATCCGAAGCCAGGAGCCAGGTGCTTCTCTTGGTCTCCCATGCGGGTGCAGGGCCCAAAGACTTGGGCCATCCTCCACTGCCTTCCCGGGCCATAGCAGAGAGCTGGCCTGGAAGAGGGGCATCCGGGATAGAATCCGGCGCCCCAACCGGGACTAGAACCCAGTGTGCTTGCGCCGCAAGGCGGAGGATTAGCCTGTTGAGCCACGGCGCCAGCCAGTATTCCATACTTTATAAGTACCATAATTTTTTTCCAGTCACCAGTTGATGGACATCTGTGTTGATTTCATATCTTAGCTATTTTGAATTCAGCTGTAATAAACATGGGGGTACAGATCACTCTTACGCTGATTTATTTTCATTTGGGTAAATTCCCAGGAGTAAGATAGCTGGGTCATATGGTAGGACTGTATTCAGATTTCTGAAGTATCTCCATACTGTCTTCCACAGTGGCTAGTCCAGTTTACATTCCACCAACAGTAGACTAGGGTATATTTTTCCCCACATCCTTGCAAGCATTTGTTGTTTGTTGATTGATGTTTAAGAGCCCTTCTGACTGGGGTAAGGTGAAATCTCATTGTGGTTTTGATTTGCATTTCACTGATGGCTAGTGATCCTGAACATTTTGTCATGTATCTGTTGGACATTTGAATTTCCTGTCTTGAAAAATGCCTGTTCAAGGCCTTTGCCTATTTTTTTTTTTAAAGATTTATTTATTTTATTTGAAAGGCAGGGTTACACAGAAGCAGAGAGAGAGAGACAGAGAGAGAGACAGAGAGAGGGGGGTCTCCCATCCACTGGTTCACTCCCCAGATGGCCACAACAGCCAGAGCTGCACTGATCCAAAGCCAGGAGCCAGGAGCATCTTCCAGGTCTCCCACATGGATGCAGAGGCCCAAGCACTTGGGCCACCTTCTGCTGCTTTCCCAGACCATATCAGAGAGCTGGATTGGAAGTGGAGTGGCCAGGTCTTGAACCAGTGCCCATATGGGATGCCAGCAGTGCAGGCAGCGGCCTTACCCGCTGTGCCAAAGCTATGCCCGCTTTTGCCCATTTCTTAACTGGATTGTTTGTTTTGTTGTTGTTGAATTTCTTGAACTCTTTATAGATTTTAGATATTAATCCTTTATCAGTTCAAATGATTCTTACAGTAGTTTAGGCTTGAAGTGATGGGGTTTTGTTTATGACACTGAAAAAGAGAAGGTTAGAATATTTTGAAGGAAGTATCAAGGAAACTTAGTGATTTATTGGAACTAAGGAGAGGAGTCAACTCCCAAATTTATATTCTGAGAGAAATTTGATGCCACTGATTCCAATTGTGTTACTAGGAAGGGCAGCTAGTTGGTTTGATGTTGAAGCAATTGAAGATACTTGTTTTAGGTATGTTGATTTGGACCTAACAATGCAGACCAGGAAGCCAACTACAAAGAAATTGAGGGAGTCTAGAGACATAGATAGCTCAGGCTGTGAACACTTACTTCCCTAATGTTAGTCTAGTGAAAGAAGAGTTGCTGAAAGAAAAGGAACTTGAAGAATGGTAAGGGAACAAGGCGTGTCAGGACAGCCATGCCTTCTTGTGAACAGAAAGGATCAGGGATGGGCTGTGACGTGATGAAAGAGCTAAATAGTGATGAAGAATGAGCAAAGTCTTTAGAGTTGGCTTGGCTGACCTGGATGAGCATCATGAGGTCCATAAAGGCTTCCATATAGCTCCTGGTGACATTGAAGATGCAATTTTTCAGATGAGCGAGTAGAATAAAAACAAGATTATAAAGTTAACGAGCTAAAAGGCACTCATTGTAGAAATTTGGCAGGAAAGGGAAACAAAGAATATGGAAGTTGATAGGGGAAACCTGAGCATGTTTGAAAGCAGAAGGGGAGGAATCAGTTTAAAGGAAGAAAGAAAGCAAAGATTAAAAAAAAAAAGTGTGGAGCAAGGTTTAAATAAAGTTCAAGGTAAGAACTGAGAAGATTAGATGAAGTTATCCTAATTTTGGAAAGTTAAAATAGATTATTATGAAACATTACCTTTATGTATTGCCATTTGTACCTGTTCTGCTTGTTTGCTGTAGGGGAGTCAGACAATGCAGTCACTTTTTGTAAGCAGTAACATAAAGTTAAATATTTCTTCAGGTTATAAAAGTAATTCATGTTCACTGTAAAAATAGAGAAATATGTGAATGAGGGAAAACAACACCCATCATTCCCACCAGTAATAAGTAATTTCCATTAATTTGATAGAGCTTTTTTGAATCTTTCCATTTCACAAAATGTTCTTTGAAAATTAGTGTTTTCAGCACTATATTTAAACCTATGGATGAGAATCTTCCTCATTCTTGGTTACGCTGTAGTGCAAAAGAATTCCTGGCTCCATCTGTTGCACAGCTGACTCGTGCCATTCTGCTGTTGCTTAATGGAGTTAAAAGGGACATTGACTATTTGGCTTTTATCTGATAGCAAGCATTATTGGGATACATGGAAGTTCCCAAGAATTCCCAGGAAAAATGTCAAAATCCTTTTATTTATTTACTTGTTAGAAAAAGTTTTTTAACTATTCCATTGTAAGTACTGATCCCATTCGAAGTCAGTATTGGCTTTCTCAATTCCATTTTTATCACCTTTGATTTCAATTCAATACAGATTCCATTTTAAACAAAAATGCTACAGATTTCATTTCAACATAAACACTAACATACCATAACAATTATTGAGAGCCTGACAGCTATTTAGGCAGGAGAAAATCAGTATCTCTAGGCCCTTAAGATTGTCCCAGAAAAATATCTCTGCCTTCTCTTTTCTCTCCCCTTCATTGAAATTCTTGGAGAAAAAATAATTTTTTGGGGTGACATCTGCCTCGTGGGGAAACCTATGATTTTTCTTTAAGCCCTATAGATCTGATCTGCCTGAGAGAAAATGACACATATAAAATGAGGGAAGGTTGGGAAGTTGCGTGTAGCTTATGTTTATCTGTCTATTGTCATCACCTCAGAAATTGGTACTGTCATCTTATTTGACTGGAATAGGCTTTTTTTTTTTTTTTTTAAGATTTATTTACTTGAAAGAGTTACAGAGAGAGGTAGAGACAGAGAGAGAGGTCTTCCATCTGCTGGTTCACTCCCCAGATAGCCGCAACGGCCGGAGCTGTGCCTATCCAAAGCCAGGAGCCAGGAGCCTCCTCTGGGTCTCCCACATGGGTGCAGGGGCCCAAGGACTTGGGCCATCTTCTACTGCTTTTCCAGGCCATAGCAGAGAGCTGGACAGGAAGAGGAACAGCTGGGACTAGAACCGGTGCCCGTATGGGATGCTGGCGCTTCAGGCCAGGGCTTTAACCTGCTGCGCCACAGTACCAGCTCCTAGAATAGGCTTTTTAAAGTTTGGTAATTCGGGATTGAAAATATTTACTGTGGTTGAAAATGGATTGGATTCAGGGAATGAAAACAGCTATTGTAGAATATAGTAGACTGTGTTACTTGATCTCTCTGCCTTTTCTAAAAAGAGGCTGAAGCTTTACATTTTAAAACTCCTTTGTTACTTGTGTATTTTATTGTTAGAAGATAGTGATTATGAACTGTTTTCTTCCTCCAGACTCTTGGTAGATAACCACAGATACCCTTTGAAATACTGAGAGTGACTCTGTGGTGATGACTGCAGGAGAATGTTTCATTGTACATAACCACACTTTATCAGGAAAATGAAGTTTTTCCTAGGAAATTACCTAGTAAAATCAGAGTTAAATATAATGTAAATAACCAATAGTCTGTGGTATATGAATAATAATGTAAAAAGAAAGCCTAAGTTAACTTGATCTAGAGCTGTAACTTGAGATTTTATAGATAAACAGTTCAGACATGTTTCATTCCTTCATGATGAATTTCTCTTACAAATAGGAAGGGGAGGCCTGCGCTGTGGCTCAACAGGCTAATCCTCTGCCTTGTGGCGCCGGTACACCAGGTTCTAGTCCCGGTCGGGGTGCCAGATTCTGTCCCGGTTGCCCCTCTTCCAGTCCAGCTCTCTGCTGTGGCCCGGGAGGGCAGTGGAGGATGGCCCAAGTGCTTGGGCCCTGCACCCCGTGGGAGACCAGGAGAAGCACCTGGCTCCTGCCTTCGGATCAGCGTGGTGCGCTGGCCACAGTGCGCTGGCCGCAGCAGCCATTGGAGGGTGAACCAACGGCAAAAGGAAGACCTTTAGGAAGGGGAAGTATTTGAACACTTGGAGCTATTTAATTTCTTCATTTGGCAGCCTCTGGTAATAGATTATATGAATAAGTCCCTTTTCATCTTTCTGGTAGGAAAGTAAAGAGAATTCATTCCTCCAGTTCTACATGCCACTGTTTCTCTACATTCTGAAGAAAATGCTCATAACAATCACTGTGTTGCCTTTTATTTATTTTTTAGTTTTTACTTTTTTAGATATATTTATTTGAAAGGCGGATAGAAATCTTCCACCCACTAGTTCACTCCCCAAATGGCTGCAACAGCTGGGGCTGGGCCAGGCCAATACTAGAAGCTAGGAACTCTGGGTGTCTCCCACATAGGAGTGCTTGAGCCATTATCCATTGTTTCCCAGACGCATTAGCGGAGGGCATTATCTATTGCTACCCAGACACAATCTAGTAATTCTAGATTGGAAGCAGAGTAGCTACTTGAACCAGCATTCTTATATTGGATGTGGGTGTCCCAAATAGTGGCTTAACCTGCTGTGCCACAACAAAGGCTCCCTGTGTTATCTTTATTGAAGGAAATGTGGACTATATGAAATATTTGCAATAGTTTATAAGTAAAGTTAATATGTTGGTCCCTTCTCAGTTGCTTAGCCTGTGCTTTTATTCTTCTAGAACCTTATTTCTTTTATTTTTTATTGAAGAGATTATCTTAATTTCTACAATTGCTATTTTCAACTTTTTAATACCATTTCAGATTCTTTTTGTACACTATCAAATAGCACTTGAAAAACATAGAGACCTCAACCATTGCTTTAAACTAGTTTTATTTGCACAGAGGTGCTGTCAAGCGCATGAGGTATGAAGGAAAATGGAATTTGTAGGATACAAATCCTTTGCAGTGAGCCTTTACCATTACAATTTTGAAATTTTCTTCATTTTTTAAAGCTTTTTTGAAGTATAACTTAAGCATCATAAAATTCACCTGTTTTGGGGCCAGCATTATGGTGCTGTGCGTTAAGCCACTACTTGCAACGAGGGATTGCATATCAGAACACTGGTTTGAATCCTGGCTGCTCCATTTCTGATCTAGCTCCCTGCTAATGTGCCTGGGAAAGTAGCAGTAGATGGCCTATATACTTGGGCACCTGCCACCCACATGGAGATCCACATGGAGTTGTAGGCTCCTGGCTTCAGTTTGGCCTCATCCTGACCATTGCATCTATTTGAGAAGTGAACCAATGGATGGCAGATCTTTCTCTTCTAATAGTGAACAACCAAAGTCTGCTCCAGTGGAAAGGATACGATAAATAGACTAATATGTTTTATACATAATTATATACACATGTGTATATGTTTGGTAGTAGTAAGTACTGTATAGAAAAATAGGGCAGAATAAGGAGGTAAAGAAGTGTGAATGTAGGTGCTGTTTTGGAGAGTGATCAGGAAAAACCATGCTGAAGAGAGGATATTTGAAAATGAACCTGAAAATGCAAAGAAGCAAGGCAGAAGAATATATAAGGGAAAGCATTTCCTGGGTACAGAGTACAACAAGTATACAAAGTTCTGAGATGAGAGATTTTGGAATCCATCTTCAGTGAGCAGATTTAGTGCTAAGGAAAAAAAATCTTTGATACGTTAGAACAAAGTGATTCTCAAACCTGTATTTTTTTAAAAACAAATGGGAAGTATAATTTCTGCATCAATTATGCTGATGATTAAATGAGAGGCTTGATAAAAAGCATCTGTGGATTCATATTAAGTGATGCAGTGGTGGTAGCTGTTATTTTATTGGCATTTATTGTTATTTCCAGACCACCTGTTTTTAAGCTCTCAAGACTAGTTTTCCAAATAGTATTCTAAAATTTTTATCTATCCTTAATAATTGGCTTATAAAATTTGTACTTATGGGTTATAGTGTTGTAATTTATACGAGTATACAGTGTGTAATGGTTAAATCAGGGTCAGTAGCATTCATATATCCTCAAATATTATCATATCCATGTATTGGTACCTTCAAACTCTTCTAGCTATTTTGAAATGTATAATTAGTTATTGTAGACTGTTGTTCCCCTGTTGTGCTATGTACCATTAGAACTACTCCCTCAGGGCCGGCACTGTGGCTTAGCAGGTAAAGCCACCACCTGCAGTGCTGGCATCCCATATGGGCTCCGGTTCAGGTCCCGGCTGCTCCATTTCAGATCCAGCTCTCTGCTATAGTCTGGGAAAGCAGCAGAAGATGGCCCAAGTCTTTGGGCCCCTGCATCCATGTGGGAGACCCAAAAGAAGCCCCTGGCTTCGGATTAGCATAGCTCTAGCTGTTGTCGCCTTCTGAGTAGTGGACCAGCAGATGGAAGACCAATCCCCCCCCCTCCCCCGCCTCTCTGTAACTCTGCCTTTTAAATAAATAAATAAATCTTTAAAAAAAGTGTGTGTGTGTGTGGGGGGGTGCCGGTGCTGTGGCGCAGCGTGTTAACACCCTGGCCTGAAGCGCTGGCATCCCATATGGGCGCCGGTTCGAGACCCAGCTGCTCCACTTCCAATCCAGCTCTCTGCTATGGCCTGAGAAAGCAGTAGAAGATGGCCCAAGCCCTTGGGCCTCTTGATCTGTGTGGGAGACCCAGAAGAGGCTCCTGGCTCTCCTGGCTTTGGATCAGCACAGCTCCGGCTGTTGTGGCCATCTGGGGAGTGAACCAGCCGATGCAAGACTTCTCTCTCTCCGCCTCTCTGTGTAACTCTGACTTTCAAATAAATAAATAAATCTTTAAAATAAATAAATAGAAACAAAAGAATTTTTTAAAAAAGAGCTACTCCCCTTCTGTGTTTTGGTTCCCATTGCCCACAGTTCATTCTCTCTCCCCTTGCTTTTCCTGACCTCTATTTTATTCTTTAGTCTTTTGAGTATGTGGTCAATTTCCACAAATAAGCAAAAACATGTGGTATTTGTCTTTCTGTGCCTGACTTACTTCACTTAAAATAATGTCTTCCCGGGGCTGGCGTCGGCATCCCATATGGGCGCTGGTTCTAGTCCCGGCTGCTCCTCTTCCAGTCTAGCTCTCTGCTGTGGCCCGGGAGGGCAGTGGAGGGTGGCCCAAGTGCTTGGGCCCTGCACCCTATGGGAGACCAGGAGAAGCACCTGGCTCCTGCCTTTGGATTGGTGCAGTGCTGGATGTAGCAGTCATTTGGGGGATGAACCAACAGAAGGAGGACCTTTCTCTCTGTCCCTCTCTCTCACTGTCTATACCTGTCAAATAAAAAAAAATTTAAAAATGTCCTCCAGTTCTACCAACCTAGCTGCACAGGATTTCATCCTTTCTTATTGCTGAGTATTATTCCATTATGTATATAAACCATGTTTTTGAAGTCCATTTATCCATTGCTGGACATGTTTATTGATTCCATATCTTGGCAGTTGTGAGTAGTGCTGCAGTAAACTTGGGCATGTTGGTATCTTTTGATGTTTGGATATATACCCAGTAGTGGGATTGCTGGATCATATAGTAATTCTGTTTTCAGTTTTGAGGGAATCTATACTGTTTTCCATAATGGCTACTAATTTACTTTCCTACCAACAGTGTGTAAGAGTTTCCCTTTCCTTGCATTTCCACTATTTGTTATTTTTTGTCTATTTGATAATAGCTGTGATAACTGGGATAAGATGTTCCTTATTGTGGTTTTCACTTGCATTTCTCTGATGTTGAGCACTTTTTCATGTACTTGCTAGCCATTTGTATATATTCTTTTGAAAAATGTCTTTTCCAATCATTCCCCCCCCCCCTTTTAAAAAATATTTATTTATTTATTTGAAAGAGTTACACAGAGAGAGGCAGAGAGAGAGAGAGAGGGAGAGAGAGAGAGGTCTTCCATCCACTGGTTCACTCCCCAAATGGCTGCAACGGCCACAGCTGCACCAATCCAAAGCCAGGAGCCAGGAGCTTCTTCTTGGTCTCCCAAGTGGGTTTAGGGGCCCAAGCACTTGGGCCATCTTCTACTGCTTTCCTAGGCCATAGCAGAGAGCTGGATCGGAAGTGGAGCAGCGAGGTCTCAAACCAGTGCCCATGTGGGATGCCAGCGCTTCAGGCCAGGGTGTTAACCTACTGTGCCACAGTGCTGCCTCCCCCCTTTTAAAATTATTTGTTTACTTGAGAGAGGAAGACACAGAAATAACTTTGATTTGCTGGCTTGCTTCCCAAGTGCCTGCAACAGCCTAGCTAGGCCAGGTAGAAGCTGGGAATCAGGAACTGCATCCTAGTCTCCCAAGTGATGGCAGGAACCCAAGTATTTATTTCCCTTTCCCTCACTCTCTTCTTTCAAATATAAAAATATAAACATTTTTTTAAAAAGTCATTGGTTGTAAATATGTAGATTAATTTCTGTGGATTTTCTGTTCTGCAGATCTGGGTATGTACCTGTTTTTATGCCATTTTGTACCATGCCATTTTGATTATGATAGCTTTGTAGTATGTTCAAAAGACAGATATTATAATATCTCCAGTAATGGGTTTTATTTTTTGGTTTTGGTTTTTTCATCAGGATAGCTCGACTATTCTGTATCTTATGGTTCCATCTAAATTTTGTGGTTCTTTTTTTCTAATTCTGTGAAGAATGCAATTGATATTTTAATGAGGATTGTATTAAATCTGTGAATCACATTGAATAGTATGAATATTTTAACAATACTCTTCGAATCCATTAGCATGAGCTAATGTCTTCATTTTTTGTATATGTTTTTTTATGATTTATTTTCTTGGTGTTTTATTGTAGAGATGTTTCAGTTTCTTTTCTTGTTTCAAGATGTTTTTATTTATTTGAAAAGCAGAGAGACACAGAGAGGTCTTATGTCCCCGGATTTACTCCCCTAATAGCTACATAGGCCAGGCCGAAGCCAGGAACTCCATCCAGTTTCCTGTGTGGGTAGCAAGAGCACAAACACTTGGCTATCTTGTGTTGCTTTACCAGGCAAATTAGCAGGTAGGTGCATCGGAAATGGATCAGCCAGGACTCTAACTGGTGCTTTACTTGGGTTGCCAGTGCTGCAGGCCATGGCTTAACCTACTGTACCACAATGCCAACCCCTTGATGGAATATCTTTTTCTAGCCCTTTACTTGTAGCCTCTGTGTGTCTTTACTGGGGAAGTGAGTTCCTTATAGGCAATATATGATTGGATCTTTTTCTTCTTAATCCACTCAGCCACTCTATTTTACCTTTTGGTTGAGGAGTTCAGTCTGTTAGCATTCATGATGGCTGTTAATGAGAATTTATTCCTGCCATTTTGTTAATTTTTTGCTTATATGGCTTATTCTTTTGTTTGTTTATTTTTGTGGTTTGGTGGTTTTCTATCATAGTGTAGGGTTTGATTTTTTTTCTTTTTCATTTGCAGTCCTGCTTTACCAGTTGAGCCTATCCTTTGTGTATTTTTGTTATGGTAGCTATCCTTTCAATTCTGGATGCAAAGCTCCTTTAAACATTTCTTGTAAGGCTGATCAGGTGGTGGATAAATTCCCTCAGTTTTTGCCTGTCTTTATTTCTTCTTCATTTCTGAAGGATAGCTTTGTTAGGTATACACTTTCAGGATTTTGAGTATGTCATTCCATTTCCTTATGATGTATTAGGTTTCTGCTGAGAAGTTTGCTTTTGGTCTATTCGGGGTTCCTTTGAGTGTTATTTGGTGCTTTTCTCTTGCTGTCTTCAGAATTCTTTGTCCTGGGCTTTTTACAGGTTGACTGTAATTCGCATTTTAAGAATCTCTTTTCGTCAGATATGTTTGAGGACCTTTTGACATTCTGGACCTGGACATCACATCCATATCTTTCACAAGATTAGGGATGTTTTCATCAATTCTTCCATTGAATAGATTTTTGGTGTCTTTTCCCTTCCCACTGGTTTCTGAAACCTCTACAATTCAAAAAAGTTTTTAAAAGATTTTATTTACTTGAGAGGTAGAGTTACAGACAGAGGGAAGGACAGAGAGAGAGGTCTTCCAACCACTGGTTCACTCCCCAAATGGCTGTAATGGCCAGAGCTGGGCCCATCTGAAGCCAGGAGTCGGGAGCTTCTTCCCACAAGGATACAGAGGCCCCAAGCACTTGGGCCATCTTCTACTGCTTTCTTTTTTTATTTGACAGGTAGAGTTAGAGAGAGAGAGACAGAGAGAAAGGTCTTTCTTCCATTGGTTCACCCCACAAATGGCTGCTACGGCCGGAGATACACCAATCTGAAGCCAGGAGCCAGGTGCTGCTTCCTGGTCTCCTATGGGGTGCAGGAGCCCAAACACTTGGGCCACCCTTCACTGCTCTCCCGGGCCACAGCAGAGAGCTGGACTGGAAGAGGAGCAACCGGGACTAGAACCTGGTGCCCATATGGGATGCTGACGCTGCAGGTAGAGGATTAACCAAGTGAGCCACGGCGCCGGCCCCAATCTTCTGCTTTCTCAGGCCATAGCAGAGAGCTGGATTGGAAGAGGAGCAGCTGGGCATAAACCAGCACCCATATGGGATGCCAGTACTGTGGGTGGAGGCCCTAGCCCACTACGCCACAGTGCAGGCCCCAATTCAAGTTTTTTTTTTTTTTTTCTTTTTTTTTTTTCATTTAATGGTGCACCACAAGTCTTGGAGGCTGTTTTTGTTCTTTCCTCTTTTTCTTTCTTTTTGTGTAATTGAGATATTTCAAAAGACCACTCCTCAATTCAGAATTGTTTTTCTTCGCTTGCTCTACTCTGTTGTTGAGACACTCTTCTTTTTCTTTTTCTTTTTTTTTTAATTTTTATTTTTACACTTTATCTTATTTGAAAAACATCCACTGGTTCTCTCCCCAAATGTTTGCAACAGCTGGGGCTGAGCCAGGGAGAAACCAGGAGGCTAGAACTCAATCTGGGTTTCTCACAGGGATGGTGGGGACTCATGTACTTGAGATACCACCTGCTGCCTCCCAGAATGTACATTAGCAAGAAGCTGGAATTGAAAGTAGAGCTGACACTTGGCTAATCCTCCACCTGCAACACCAGCACCCCGGGTTCTAGTCCCGGTTGGGATGCCGGGTACTAATCCTGGTTGCTCCTCTTCCAGTTCAGCTCTCTGCTGTGTCCCAGGAGTGCAGTGGAGGATGGCCCAAGTGCTTAGGTCCTGCACCCGCATGGGAGACTGGGAGGAGGTACCCAGCTCCTGGCTTCAGATCAGCCACTATGCTGGCCGTGGCGGCCATTAGGGGCGTGAACCAACAGAAGGAAGACTTTTCTCTACGTCTCTCTCTCACTGTCTGTAACTCTCTGTGTGTCTCTCTCTCTCACTGTCTAACTCTGCCTGGCAAAAAAAATAAAGCTGAGACAGAACCCGGGCACTCCACTATGGAATGCAGGATCTTAGTTGCTGCAGCAGATGCCTACCCCTCAACTGTAATTTTTGTTTGGCTTTTTGAATGCTTCATTTTAGAAGTTTCTCTTTGGTTCATTTTTATAATCTGTCTTGGCTGAATTTTTCCTTTGTATCATAAGTTTTCTTCATTTCATTGGATTATTTGTCTTATTTTATATCTCAGTGAGTTTCCCTGGGATCTTTCTTTTGAATTCATGATTAAGGCATTTTATCAACATCGTGTTGATTGTAGTCTGTTGTTAGAATTGTGTTCTTTTGGAAGCATTGTTTACCTTGCAGTTTCTCCCTTTCTCCTCTCTCCCTCCTTCATTCTACTTTAAAGGCAGAGACACAGAAAGGCATTTTTTCCATCTACTGGTTCAGTCCCCAAATGGTAGCAATATCCAGCACTAGGCCAGACTGAAGCCAGGAGCCCAGAACTCAATTCAGGTCTCTCACATGGGTGGCAGGAGCCCAGGCATTTCTCAGAATGCATTACCAGGTAGTTGGATCAGGAGCAAAGTAATTAGAATTCTAACCAGCACTCCCATATGGGAAGCTGTGTCCCAAGTGGTCGCATAATCTGCTAAACCACAACACCAGGTCCTACCTTGCATTTCCATACTTCTTATATCCCTACATTGATATTTGAGCATCTGTTGGATCAGTTGACTATAATTTTTTAAAGATGGCTTTTGTAGTAAATGGCTTTCTGCTGAAGATCTGTTTTAGGGTGTTGGTTTGGTAGGCTATGTTGGTTTTGGTTCTGGCTAAGTGCCATAGTATGGTCTCCATATAGCTTTTTTTTTTTTAACCTGTAATCAATGGCTTTGGACACAGTGCATGGGGCAGTGGACTTGGAAAACCCATTAGTTTCCAGGGGATGTGCAGGGATGGGGCACTCTTGTGACTCAGGAAGGTGCAGCACCACCCTATTGCCACCACCATGTGGTTACTCCAGCAATGGAATTGGTGGCTCTAGGAGCATGGAGTGCAGTGGATCTTTCCTTTGCATCTCTGGGACAAGCTCTGCTGTTGGCTGAAGCCCCCCTCAGCAGCAGCCTTGGCAGTGCCAGGAGTGTGGTTCATGCACCTTCTGCAGTGGCAGCCTGTGTGGAGTGTGCACCCTTAGGCCCAATGGTAAAGTGAGCTGATAGGTACCCAATCAGAGGAAGCAGCAGCAAGGAATGGGGAGGAGGCAGCTGGCCACGGAGGGGGCAGCTCTCAGGGGCCACCTCTCAGATCCTGGGAGTGACACCCCCTGCTTTTACAGAGCTGAACCACCAAGTCCCTCTTGTACTGGCCACTATGCAGGTTTTGGGTGCTGTGGTCAGTTGCACTGATAGGTCTTGTCAGGTTCACGAGGCTACAGCTCCCTGTACTCATGAGGTAGAATGTCTAAGGATGGGGGTGGGGGCAGGGATGAGGTTATGCAGGGACTTCTGGTCCCTAAGGCAGTATGAATTCTGACACAGGCTCTGTTCTCAAGATGGTGTTGACCTGCAGCAGCTTGTGCTCTGGGAATTGCTGGGGAGGCAGTGTGTGTGCTTCTCTGAAGCACAGCTGCTGTGTGGGCTGCAGGTAACTCCCCTTGGTGGGCTGCAAGCCTGTGATGATTGGGGAACTCTCCCATAGCTGGGGTTGGTGGCGTCTGCAGCAATGGGACCTGGTGGTACTCTCCCATTCACCCTTTCCCCTGCAGTGTGGTGTCCCTCCAGTTAACAAGCCAGGGTTGCACTGCCAGTGTGCTTTGTTCCTGTCCCTATTCTACCATCCCAGGCCTCTGTGGCTTCCAGAGTTCCCGTCTCTTCTTTGCTGTTTTCCAGCGTTCTCCCTTTATTGCTCTTCTGGAAATGCAGCTATCCACTGTTGCTTTGGTTCTTTGTGGAGGAAGAGATAAGCTTTGGACGCCTCTATTGGCCATCTGAGAATCCATCCCAACTTGCAGTCTTCAGTAATCTCTTTTTTGTATATTTAAAAATCTATAGAATCCTAAACTGGATACTACCATTTAAGACTATCATAATCTTTTTTTTCTTTAAGATTTACGTATGTATTTGAAAGGTAGAATTACAGAGAAGGAAAGACAGCACTTTAATCCACTGGTTTTCTCCCCAAATGGTCGCAATAGCTAGGGCTGGGCCAGGCCAGAGCCAGGAGCCAGGAGCTTTATCTGGTCTCCTACATGGGTACAGGAGCCCAAGCACTTGGGCCATCCTCTGCTGCTTTCCCAGGTGCATTAACAGGGAGCTGGATGGGAAGTGGAGCAGCTGGGACTCGAATTTGTGCCCATTTGGGATGCCAGCACTACAGGCAGTGGCTTATTCTGCTATGCCACAGTGCCAGCCCCTATTATTTAAAAATTTGAGAGACAGAGAACTCCCATTCACTGGTTCACTCCCCAAGCCCTTGCAACTTGCAGGCCTGAAGTAGTTCAAAGCTGGGAGCCATGCACTCAATTTAGGTCTCCCATGTGGATGGCAGTAACCCAACTCCTTGAACCATCACCTGCTGCTTCCCCAGGCTCTCCTTAGTAGAAAGCTGGAATGTGGAGTGGGGCCAAGACTCAAACCAAGAAATTCTGACTTGGGATGCAGGCACCCAAAGCAGCATTTCAGTTGCGAGGCACATGTCTACCCCTTTACAGTTTCTGGATGAATGAGTGTTGGAATTTATTACGTGCTTCCACCCCCACCTCCACCCAGCATCTGTTGATAGGATCATGTCATTTTTCTTGTTTAGCTTGTTAACTTGATGAATTAATTGATTTTTGAATGTTGACCCAATCTTGTATACATGGGTTAAATCACATTTGGTTATGGTGCATAATTTTCTTCTACTGACTTAATATTTTGTTTAGAATCTTTTCATTGATGTTCATGAGAAATTAGTCTGTTTGTTTGCTTAAAATAACTTTTTCTAGTTTTAGTATTGGAATTCAGAATGCTTTTTTTTTTTTTTTCAAAGTATTTGTTTACTTGAGAGAGTTAGACAGGGAGGTCTTCCAACCACTGGTTCACTCCCCAAATGGCCACAACAGCCCTAGCTGAGCTGATCCAAAGCCAGGAGCTTCTTCCAGGTCTCCCACATGGGTACAGTGGCCCAAACACTTGGGCCATCTTCTGCTGCTTTCCCAGGCCATCAGCAGGGAGCTGGATTGAAGTAGAGCAGATGAGTGGATGCTTAACCTACTACACCTCAGTGCTGGTCCCAGAATGCTTTTAAGTTAATAAATTAGAAGCTCTAAAGTTTTTCTTGATCATTCATTCAGCTACTAGAATGTGACATCTATGTTACTTGTAATTTACATGAATTTTTATAAGATTTATTTGAAAGGCAGAGTTACAGAGAGGCAGATGGGAGGTGGGGGGACTGATCTTCCATCCTCTGGTTCACTCCTCAAGTGGCCGCAATGGCCAGAGCTGGGCTGATCTGAAGCCAGGAGTCAGGAGCTTCTTCCGGATCTCTCACGTGGGTGCAGAGGCCCAAGGACTTGGACCATCTTCTGCTGCTTTCTCAGGCCATAGCAGAATTGGATCGGAAATAGAGCAGTGGGGACTCGAACTGGCACCCATAAAGGATGCCTGCACTGCAGGCAGTGGCTTTACCTGCTATGCCAGAGTGTCAGCCCCTACATTAATTTTTAAATTAAGCATTTTATTTTTAGGTAATTGTGTATTTCCCTTAATGCCTGACAAACACTAAGCCATTTCTATAATTTTATCATTTAAAAATTCTTCATAAGTGGACTTAAAATATGTACACTACAGTGACAACTCCAATTATTTCCTTTTTATAACTTCTCACTCTAGAAGTCTCTTAACCTGAGGGTACAGGTGGGAGGACTATCCATGGATTAGATATAGGAAAACTTACACTATCTTGAAATTATTTGCAAAATTTCATGTGTATGTACGTGTTTTGGGGGAAGAATATGCATCAGAAACACCTGTGGAGCTTTTAAAAAAATTTAATTTCTGAGGCAGGCATTGACAAAGCTATTGCTTGAAATGCGCATATCCCCTGTCAAGTGCCTTTTTCGAGCCCCAGCTCTTCATGCTTCCTATCTAGCTTCCTGGGACGGCTCAAGTACTTGTGTTCCTGCAACTCACATGGGAGACCCAGATGGCGTTCCTGACTCCTGGCTTCAACATGGCTTAGCCCAACTTTGGGGAGTGAACCAAGGGTTTGGAATATCTTTATTTCTCCTTTCCTCACTCACTCACTCTTTGAACAGATAAATCTTTTCAAAACATGAATAATTGGGGGCTGACATTGTGGCAGAGTGGAATAAGTTGCCACCTGTGACACTGGTTCCCATATGGGTGCCAGTTTTGAGATCTGGTTGCTCCACTGGGAAAACAGCTGAAAATGGCTCAAGTACTTGAGCCTCTGCACCAACTTGGGAGACTTGGAAGAAGCTTTTGGCTCCTGGCATTGGGTTGGCCCAGTCCTGGCCATTGTAGCCTTTTGGGGAGTGACTCAGAAGGTGGAAAATTTTTTTGTCTGTCCTCTCTATCACTCTGATTTTCAAATAAATAAAATATTTTAAAAAGATTTATCTATTTGAAAGGAAGGGTGGGAGGAGATCTTCCATCTGCTGGTTCACTCCCCAAATGGTTGCAGGGCCTATCAGAAGCCAGGAACCAGGAGCTTCTTCCAGGTCTTTGACGTGGGTGTAGGGGCCCAAGAACTTTGGGCTATCCTCTGCTTTCCCAGGTGCATTTGCAGGGAGCTAGATCAAAATGAGTAGCCAGGACTCGAACTGGTACCTATGTGGGATTTCCGCACCACAGGTGGAGGCTTTCCATGCTATGCCATAGCACTGGCCCCAAATAAATGTTTTAATTGCTTTGAATAATAATTCAAATAATAATTGCTTTCAACTCAACTCCAAAGACCTGGTGGGTTCTAGTCGCTGAAGTTAAGGAGTAATACAATATTTTCAGAAAGCTTGCTAAATGATTCTTTAGAACAGAATCTGAGTATCATCTCCATTAACTTCAAGGAATAACCTAAAGTAAATTTCCTGCATGAAGTCAGCAGAACACAAGTAGGAAATCACTAATTTCCTGTTATATAAATGAAGTTATAACATTAATTTTCACTCCTCCTTCCCCCCTTGCATAAAATAATAATGGAACAAGGGAACATGAATTTTTTTTTCAAAGTCTGGATGGCTTCACAGAGCTAGTTATAAGAATGAAAGAAAAGCGTAAGGATTAGGTGTAGGACAAGTATAGATGTGTATAGTCCATGTTTGATTTCTTTGGCTGCTTAGGGTTATAGGAGGGTACTTTAAATAGTTCATGGAGAATGCATATTTTGAAAAATTATTCACGGATTTCAATTTTTTTGCACCCCAAAAAAATTTAATTCCATTTTTTCACAAACTTTTTTTTGGGAAGATTATTTATTTATTTGAAAGAGTTGGGCTGGCACTGCGGTTCAATAGGCTAATCCTCCGCCTGCGGCACCGGCACACCAGGTTCTACTCTGGGTCGGGGCACCGGATTCTGTCCCGGTTGCTCCTCTTCTAGTCCAGCTCTCTGCTGTGGCCCGGGAAGGCAGTGGAGGATGGCCCAGGTCCTTGGGCCCTGCACCTGCATGGGAAACCAGGAGAAGCACCTGGCTCCTGGCTTCAGATCAGCGTGGTGTGCCGGCTGCAGTGGCCATTGAGGGGTGAACCATGGAAAAGGAAGACCTTTTTCTCTCTCACTGTCCATTCTGCCTGTACAAAAATAAATAAATAAAGAAAGAATTGGAGAGAGAGAGAGATCTTATATCTGTTTTTCACTCCCCAGATGCCTACAACAGCCAGGCTGGGCCAGGTGGAAACCAGGATCTTTATCCAGGTCTCCCATTTGGGTGGCATTTTCCAGGTCTCCCATTTGGCCATTTTCCACCACTTTTCCCGGGGCCATTAGCAGGGAGCTTAAGCATAAGTGGAACAGCCGGGACATGAACCAATGTCCTGATGACGTTACTCACTATACCACAACACCAGTCCCAATTTTTTCACAAGCTTTTAAAAAATATTTTCATTTTTTTGAAAGGTAGAGAGACAAAGAGACAGACAGGCATAGAGATCTTACATCCACTGGAGATTTTACATCTGTTGGTTCACTCCCCAAATGCCTACAAAAACCAGGACTGGACCAGACCAAAGCCAGGAACCGTATTCTCAGTCTGGGTCTCCCACGTGTGTGACAAGAACCCAGGTACTTGGGCCGCCATCTGTTACTTCCCAGGTATGCAGTAGCAGGAAACAGGAGTTGGAAGCAGAGCTGGTACTTGAACCTAGGCACTATATGGGATGCAAGAGTCACAAGTGCCGACTTAACTGCATTGCCAAACATGCAGCACTCCATGAACTTTTTGAAGTACCCTCATATTTGACGGGGTGACTTTGTTCTAACATTTTAGGCTTCTACACGTTTGGATATTAAAGATATTACTACTTCATAGATTTTTATTCTATAACCTGTGCAGTTAGTAAATGGTTAGTGATAGAGGAAAAGGAGAGGTTGACATGTGGCTTTGGTTAAAAAATATATGTATGTGTATGTGTATATATATACATATATATATGTACGTATAAATACACACACACACACACTATTGTAAAGGTTGCTACTAAAGAATGAGAAAGGATAGAAAGAGTCTTAAGTTCCTGAAATATCCTGCCTTCTGCTTCCCCCATGTTTAAGGTTTCTACAAATATATAAATTAGAACTATGTTCTTTGCTTTAAACATAAGGCTCTGTTGTGGAGCTGTTGCTGTATATTTATGTACCTGTTAAAGATTTAATCAATTTCTTTCACCTTTTCTATTTTCTGTTTGTATTTTGTTGTTTAGGTATTTAAGAGATTATGGCATCTGAAACCCACAATGTTAAAAAACGGAACTTTTGTACTAATATTGAGGATCATTCCACTGATCTTCCTAGAAAAAGGATCTCTAATTTCACCAATAAGAACATGAAGGAGGTAAGTTCGTGGTTAGATAAAAGGTGTAAGACATTTTAAACTGTCAGATAATTATAGTCAGGTAGGGTTAGATATGGCTAAATTGTCTAGATAATGAGAGGGTCAGAATTCTGCTTAATCTCCCCAAAGTGGGCTTAATAAAGTATAACCATTTGAAATACCTGAAGCTCTAAAAACTTCTTGGCTACTATACTGTTTTTATATAATTTGACTGTTTTACTTTAAGAGGAATCTCAGAGGTTTTCCTTTTTTTAACCATTGCAAGACTCATAGGCACTGCTAAAATTGCTTTTTTAGACTATAAAAATTCAGCTCACCTTATTAAGCACCCTTATAGGTATATGTGACTAGTGGCTTAGTAAATAAGGAAATGGATATGTTGCTTTGCCAAAAATACCTTTATACAATCTCATTGTACCTGATAACTGGAGACTGTGGCATTAGAACAGAAAAAAACTTCAACCTGAAAAATCTACTTGTTGAATTTTAGCTTTATCAATCACAAAATTTACATAACTGTTAATTTTTAAGTATGCTGTAACTAGATTATTTACATTCATTTTTCAGGTTAAGAAATCTCCCAAACATTTGGCTGCTTACATAAACAGGTAAAAGCATCTTTATAGTTTGTGCAAAGGGGAAGTGTTTGCCCTAGTGGTTGAGACACCCTTGTGCCCTATCACAGTACCTGGGTTTGATGCCTCTTCTGAATCCAGCCTTTTGCTAATGCAGACTCTGGGAGGCTGAAGTGACTGGGTGCTTACATGGGTTACCCGGATTGAGTTCCCAGCTCCCAGCTTTGGCTCTGACCATTGGCATAACCGGTGGATGGGAGTCTGTATGTCTCTTTCTCTATCTCTCTCTCTGCTTCTCAAATAAAAATTGTAAAATATAATTAAATAAAGTTTGTAGGGAGATAGCAAATATGAAAAAATGGGTAAAAATGAAAATAGTAGAGAAAATAAGTCTTTTATTAAAGTAATAGTTTAGTTATTGTTAGATAGCTTCATTGTGACAGGCTCTGCTCTGATAAACACATCAGTATTATCTCTTTTCCTCACAACAGTTGTACTTGAATGTATTACCCTTAGCAGCTGAGAGAACACTAAAACTCACAGAAGTTGGGATTTGTTCAGGGTCTTATAACCAGAAAGTGATAAACATGGCATTCATTCTCAAATCTACCTAATATAAAAAGCACTTGATACAAAACCACTGGTGTTCAAAGTGTAATGTGAGGACCTGGAGGTTTCTGGGGCCTTTTAGGGAGTGTGTGAGATCAAGACTATTTTCATAACAATACCAAGACATTATTCATTTTACTTTTCACTCTCTTGTATAATAGAGTTTTCCAAACATTTGTGACATTTTATGTCACAATAGATTACATACAGATTTAAAAAAGAACCCAACTGTTCTCTGTTAAATCAGATATTAGAATTTTGGAAAAAATGTAAAGCAGTACCCTTCTCATTGTACTGATTGTTTTGGGAAACACAGTTTTTTGTGTAACATATCTCTTGTTGATATATAATGTCTGTTTTTAAATAAATTAACAAATATTTTAAAATTTTCTTAGTTTCTGATAGAATAAATATCAATAGGTTTCACTGACATGAAAAACTTTTTTGAGTTCTCAATTTTTTATTTCGAAGCATCCTGACACAAAGATAATTTGAGAACCAGTGAAGCATGTTTGCTGTATTGTGTTCTGTTCAGAATTAATAATATTTCAGCCTAATCAAATCATTAAAATATCCAGACTTGTACAATATATTTGTCTTTTGTTAGACAAATATTAGGTATCAGGAAAGTGTTATAGTTTTCTTATTTCCAGAATGGCCTTTAATGATTCATTTTAAAAGCATCTAGTTATTATGTATCTTCATTTTCATTTGTTATAAAGTGTCATTCATCTCATTGCTTTCAGATAATTTGTAGCTTTCCTTTTCAAACTGAGTTAAGATTTTGAATTCTTTATTATTTCTTTCACTTCTAATTTCAGTAGATTACAGCAAAATGTGGACTATTAAATCTCATTTAAAAACTTCTAAAGGTTTTTATTATTTTTTTACTTTAAAAATTGTTGTTACAGAACAGTTGGACAAGCTGTGAAAACCCCAGATAAACTACGTAAGGTGATCTATCGCAGAAAGAAAGTTCATCATCCCTTTCCAAATCCCTGTTACAGAAAAAAACAGTCCCCTAGCACTGGGGGCTGTGACATGGCAAATAAAGAAAATGAACTGGCTTGTGCAGGTCACCTGCCTGAAAAATTACGCCATGATAGTCGCACATATTTGGTTAATTCCAGTGACCCTGGCTCTTCACAGACAGAAAGCCCATCATCAAAATATAGTAGTTTTTTTTCTGAGGTAAGTCACTTTTCTAAGTTATGTCTAGCTTACCTTTATTCCTATTACCCTGTTGGAGTTTTTTTGATTGCTGTATAGTACTAGCTAAATAATTTTTCTTACTCATTGAATTCAGACTTACTTGAGTGATAGTCCTTGAGACAGTTTTTTAGTTTAACCATATTTGAATCAATAATTAATTTTATTTTTCTATGTTAGCAATATTTAAGGTGGGTTGAAATGCTTGACATGCTGCTATAAATATCTAGAATGACAGGTTGGCCAGTAGAAATTTAAAACCAGGGAAAAAGAAATCTTGCTTAAAAAATGGACCATTTAACAATAGTTAACAATAATATATTGTATTTTTCTAAATAGCTAGAAGAAAGACTATTGAATGATCACACTACAAAGAAATCTAGACTATTTGAGGCGATGGATGCTGATTATCCTAATTTGATCATTAAAATCTATGCATGTACTGAAATATTACAGTGTACTCCATAAATATATAGAATTTTTGTCAGTAAAAACAATCTAATTTAAAAAATAAAGTTAAACTACTAAATAAAATAAATAAATAAATAAAATGGACCGCTGAGGCTGGTTATTTAGGCATAGTTGTCTGGGTTCACAGAATTGGCTAGTAGAAGGCTTATTAGCAAACCTAATACTTGTAAAATTAATTTCAAAAAAAGCTATTATGTTCTTAAAACTTTTTTATGAAATGTATGGATTTTTTTTCCTTTATATAAATAAATAAGTTGTCTAAGTCCATATTAATGACATACATCAGGATGTTGACTGATGCATAGTTTTAATAAGTCAAAACCCAAATCAATCTAAATTAATTGTGGTATTTAAAAACTGGAGAATATGCTGTTGTTTTTTGAAGACGCACTTGATCTGTTTTGACATTGAAAAATGATTATACAGGTGAAAAACAAGATTGTAAAAACAAAAAAAACCCGGACTTTTTTATGTACTTAATTTATCTTTGAAAATGATTTGGAAAGATACATGCCAGTCTTAAATGTTATTTCTGGGGCATGATATTTGAATTTTGTGGGTTTTTTGCCTTATAAAGAGTATTCACTTTTAAAAAAAGATTTATTTATTCGAGAGGCAGAGTTACAGACAGAAAGGTCTTCCATCTGCCAGTTCACTCCCCAGTGACCACAGTGGCCCAAGCTGAGCCTGGGTCTCTCACGTGGCTGCAGTGGCCCGAGCACCTAGGCCATCTTCCACTGCTTTCCCAGGCCATAACCAGAGAGCTGGATTTGAAGAGGAGCAGCCATATAGGATACCAGTGCCACAGCGGAGGTGTAGCCCACTGTACCACAGCGCTGGCCCCATTTTTTCTTATATATACAGTTCTGTGTTAAACTTTTTACGTTGTGGTATAGCAGGTAAGGCTGCCGCTTGTAATACCAGCATCCCATGTGGGCACCGGTTCAGATTCTGGCTGCTCCACCTCCAATCTAGCTCCCTGCTAGTAGCCTGGGAATGCAGTGAAAGATGGTCCAAGTGCTTAGACCCCTACACCCACGTGGGAGATCTGGAAGAAGCTCCTGTCTCATGGTTTCAGTCTGGCCCAGCCGTCTGCAGAGTGCATCAGCAGATAAAAGATTACTCTGTCTCTGTAACTCTGAATTTCAAATAAATAAATAAATCTTTTTAAAAAAGGAATGATGTTTTCATTTTATTTGGAAAGACAAAGAGACAGAGCTCATATCTGCTGTTCTACTCTTCAAATGCCTGCAGCAGTGAAGGATGGGTCAGTACTAAGCTGGAAGCCGCCAGAACTCAATCCCAGGTCTCTCACTTATGTGGAAGGGACATGAGTACTTGAGCCTCTGCTGTCTCCCAGAGTACACATTAGCAGGAAGCTGGATTGGAAGCAGAGTGGCTGGGACTCGAACCAGGCACTCCAATATGATGTAGGCATCCCAAGTGGCAATCTAACCACTGCCTGTCCCTGTTACATAAATTATTGAAATTTAAAAGAAAAATGGTAGCTAGTATTAGAAAAAGTACTGATAAACAATAAACAGACCCTAAAATTGTTTCCATCATGATTATCTTCCAGGTTTCTCAGGACCATGAAACAATGGCCCAGGTTTTATTCAGCAGGAATTTGCGATTGAATGTAGCTTTAACTTTCTGGAGAAAGAGAAGCATAAGTGAACTTGTAGCCTATTTGGTGAGGTGAGTAATTTTGAGTGTAAAATTAGAAGTGCATCTTTTTATGTTACTACTGGCCAAAATTTTAAACTGCCTGTACTTAGCTTTGATAGGAACTGTCTGGCTTAAATTACAATTGCCCTCAGCCTATGAATAACCAAAATACAGAAAACATCTGTTTTATCAGATTGAGCAAAACTGTTTTTTCTAAGGTTCTTGTCGATAAAACTAAGAGATACCAATATGGGGAAACCTTTTTGAGGCTGGTGTCTCGGTACAGTGGGCACTGCTTTACACTTTGGCCACTCCACTTCCTATCCACCTCACTGCTATTGTGCCTGGGAAAGCATCGGAAGATGGCCCAAGTCCTTGGGTCCCTGCCACCCACTTGGGAGACCAGCCATTTGGGGAGTGAACCAGTGGATGGATGATATCTGTCTGTCTGTCTCTTTCTCCTTCCCTCCCCCTCTCTCTAGCTCTGCCTTTGAAATGAATATATAAATGAATAAATAAATCTTTAAAAAAGATTTATGTATTTACTTGAAAGAGTTGGAGATTACCCATCTGCTGGTCGATTTCCCAAATGGTTACATCTTCCCTGGTTGGGCCAGGCTGAAGCCAGGAGCCGGGAGCCAGGAATCCCATCTGGGTCCCCCAGTGGGTACGGAGGTTCAAGTAGTTGGACCACACTCTGCTGCTTTCCCAGGCACATCAGCAGGGAGCTGCACCAGATATGGAGCAGCTGGGCCAAGTGGCATTCATATGGGATGCCAGCACTGCAGGCAGCAGTTTAACCCACTGTGCCACAGTACCAGCTCCGGTAAATAAATCTTTAAAAAAAAAAAAATCTCCTTTGTGAATTTGCAAATTTTAAGCATTACCTTCCTGGTTTTATTCAAGTCTCTAAAATGTTAGCTTTGTGAGACTTTCCATGACCACTGTATCTCTTTACTTCCCATCTCCCTCTCCTGTTTTATTTTTCGCCTCAGAAATTAGCATTACCAACCTACTCTATACATTTTACTTATTTATTTGTTCATTGTCTCTCTTTTTTAAAATATTTATTTATTTCAAAGTCAGAGTTAAAACAACAGAGAGAGAGAGAGAGATCTTCCGTCTGCTGGTTCAATCCCTAAATGGTTGCAATGGCTGGTGCTGGATGAGGCAGAAGCCAGGAGCTTGGAACTCCATCCTGGTCGCTCACATGGAAAACAAGAAGCCCAAATTCATGGACCTTCCTCTGCTGCTTTCCAGTGTGAGCTGAATTGGAAGCAAAGCATCAGGGATGACCTAACTCTCCCATACAGGAGTTTAACCTGTGCCACAAAGCCAGTGCTGCTCCCCACCCCATCCCTTGCCTGTCTGTAACCTACTCCTCACTCACAGTGGGCATACAAGCCCTATCTCTTGTTCACTGCTGTGTCCTTAGTGCTTGGCTCATTAAAGACATTGAAATTGTTAAATTTGTGGATCTCTGGGGCAATGTTGTGGCATAGTGGATAGAGCCACTGCCTGTAATGCCAGCATCCCATGTGAGCACCGCCTCCTACACTTCCTATCCAGCTCTCTGCTAATGTGCCTAGGAAAGCAGCAGAAGATGACCCAACTGCTTGGGCTGCTACACCCATCTGGGAGACAAGGGAGAAGCTCCTGGCACCTGGCTTCAGCCTGGCCCACCTTAGCCCCAGCCATTGTGGCCATTTGGGGAGTAAACCAGTGGATGGAAGATCTCTCTCTCTTTCTCTCCTTCTGTAACTTTGCCTTTCAAATAAATAAAAAAATTTTTAAAATGGTGAATCTCTTTTTTTTTTTATTTTTATTTATTTATTTTTTTATTCTTTTTTTTTTTTTTTTGACAGGCAGAGTGGACAGTGAGAGAGAGACAGAGAGAAAGGTCTTCCTTTGGCCGTTGATTCACCCTCCAATGGCCGCCGCGGTAGCGCGCTGCGGCCGGCGCACCGCGCTGATCCGATGGCAGGAGCCAGGTGCTTCTCCTGGTCTCCCATGGGGTGCAGGGCCCAAGGACTTGGGCCACCCTCCACTGCACTCCCTGGCCACAGCAGAGAGCTGGCCTGGAAGAGGGGCAACCAGGACAGGATCGGTGCCCCGACCGGGACTAGAACCCGGTGTGCCGGCGCCGCAAGGCGGAGGATTAGCCTAGTGAGCTGCGGCGCCGGCCAATGGTGAATCTCTTGAAAGCAGTATGAAGATTTTAACATGAAGATAAATTGGGAATTTTGGGGGCTGGCGCAGTGGTGTAGCGGGTAAAGCCGCTGCTGAAGTGCTGGCATCCCATATGGGTGCCAGTTTGAGTCCCGGCTGCTCCACTTCTGAATAAGCTCTCTGCTATGGGCTGGGATAGCAGTAGAAGATGGCCCAAGTCCTTGGGCCCCTGCACCCATGTGCAAGACTCAGAGGAAGCGCCTGGCTTTGGATCGGCACAGCTCTGACTGTTGCAGCCAGTTGGGGAGTGAACCAGCAGATGGAAGACTCTCCTCTCCTCCCCTCTCCTCTTTCTTTCTCTCTCTCTTTTTTTTTCTTTTATTATTTATTTTTTCTTGACAGGCAGAGTGGATAGTGAGAGAGAGACAGAGAGAAAGGTCTTCCTTTGCCGTTGGTTCAACCTCCAATGGCCGCTGCGGCCGGCGCATCTCACTGATCCGATGGCAGGACCAGGTGCTTCTCCTGGTCTCCCATGCTGGTGCAGGGCCCAAGGACTTGGGCCATCCTCCACTGCCTTCCCGGGCCATAGCAGAGAGTTGGCCTGGAAGAGGGGCATCCGGGATAGAATCTGGCGCCCCAACCAGAACTAGAACCCGGTGTGCCGGCGCCGCAAGGCGGAGGATTAGCCTGTTAAGCCATGGCGCTGGCTCGCTCTCTCTCTCTCTAACTCTGACTTTCAAATAAATAAAATAAATCTTGAAATAAAAAAATTAGGAATTTTCTTTTTGTACCCACAGGATAGAAGATCTTGGAGTTGTAGTAGATTGCCTACCTGTACTCACCAATAGGTAAAAACAATATTTTCCCCAAAAAAATTACAGGACAAATTATGACTTATTAATGCACATATTTTTAACTTAGTATTTATTTTAGTTTACAGGAAGAAAAACACTATATCTCACTTGGCTGCTGCGTGGACTTGTTGCCTCTAGTAAAGTCATTACTTAAAAGCAGATTTGAAGAGTAAGTGCCAAATGAATCAATTATTTTTCTTTTTGAACATCCTTAATTTTGTTTTTATGAGTTCATATTAGCAAATTGGGCTATGTGAGGCATATGGTTTCTGTTTTCCATGAGCTTATAGTATAATTAGGAGAAGAATATAAAGTGATTAAAGCATAATCATAAAAGGGTTACATAAAATATAGTTTATGAAATAGATCGTGAAACTAGTGAAGTAAGTTTATAGAAGGGATGAAAGATCAATGTCTATGTTTTTGGAGAAGGGAAGTGTCTTTTGTAAAGGCTTTTTAGATTAAAATATTTTGTAACACATTGTCATTTCAGATATGTAATAGTTGGTTTAAACTGGCTTCAAGCAGTCATAAAAAGGTGGTGGACAGAACTGTCATCCAAATCAGAAATCAGAAATGATGGGTGAGTATGTCTTTAAAGGTACAGCCGTGCTGAAGCTTTTTTCAAAAAAGCAGCTTGATTAAACTAGGTGGTTATTTTGTACCGGTATCGTCAGCATATATTTATTCTTTTCATTTTCAGAGAAATACTGAGTTGTGATACTGTTCATTTATGAAAATCAAAACATAGAGGTTGAGTTCCAGAGCCCAGTAACCCCTGTATCTCTTCTCGTAAAACCCAACCCTTCATTTAAGAAAGAAAAAGTTCAATGATGATTTAACATAGGTTTAATCAGTAAAGGAGAGAAAAAAATACCTGTAATGGGATAAGGGTTGGAAGCATCCTGCAGGGTCCTTAGACTGCCTAGACATATCCTGAGAGTATGATGTTGACTACAGTTCTGAAACTAGATTTATAATTATCATAATATGAGGACTGCTTTGGTGTGAAAGTGCAGTTATTCTACCAAATGAGCCAGATTGTCGTGAAACCATAAAAAAAAAGAAAATCTCCCTCCAATCCCCTTAACATTTATACTTTTCTTACATTATAGTTTTCTTATAAATACTTAAATTTTAAACTGTTTTCATTAAGTGAATTTACTAACAAAGGCCATATGCATCTATATTTGCTTTCTCATTTTTCTTTTTTTCCTCCTAGAAATATTCAGATTTTAAGACAACAATTAAGTGGGTTGTGGGAACAAGAAAACCATCTTACTTTGGTTCCAGGATATACTGGTAATATAGCTAAGGTAATCTCTGTTTTTTTCTTTAATATTTATTTTAAAGGAAGAGTTACAGAGAGAGAGAAATAAGATCTTCCATCCACTGATTCACGCCTCCCAAATGGCCACAATATCCAGTGCTGGGCCAGCCCAAAGCCCAAAGCCAGGAGCCTGGAGCTTCATCTGGGTCTCTCATGTGGGTGCAGGGATCCAAGGATTTGGGCCATCCTCTGCTGCTTTCCCAGGCGCATTAACAGGGAGCTGGATCGGAAGTGGAGAAGCTGGGACTTGAATGTGCTACACTATAGTGCTGGCCCCAGTCTACATTTAAACTTAAAAATTAGGCATTAAACCAAGAAATAACAGGATACATTTGTAAATGAGCTCTTCAGTTTCTAGACAAAATAATTGAGTACTGTTCTAACAAGGTGTTAAGTCAATTTATTTCTCTTTTATTTATTTATTTATTTGAAAGGCAGAGCTGCAGAGAGGCAGAGTCAGAGCAAGTCTTTCATCCACTGATTCACTCCCCAAATGGCTACAATGGCCAGAGCTGGGCTGATCTGAAGCCAGGAGCCAGGAGCTTCTTCTGGGTCTCCTATGCAGTTGCAGGGCCCAAGCACCTGGTCTGTCTTCTGCTGCTTTCTAAGGCCATAAGAGAGCTGGATCTGAAGTGGAGCAGCCAAGTCTCAAACCAGTGCCCATATGGGATGCCAGTACTGCAGGTGGCAGCTTTACCCGCTATGCCGCAACACTAGCCCAAAGTCAGTTTCATATTTGCAAATGCTTAAAGTCCTCTGGATGTGAGTGTGACCTTGGCAGGAAGAACAGGAGTTATCCATTGAATGTTTCATATACAGCCACAGAAATACTATGCCACAGGATATTTAATGACCTAGTTCTAATTATAGAAAAATATCTGAAGAAAAGTTAAGAATCCAGATAAGAGCAACATCAGAAGGAAACAAGGGATGAGGAATACATTCGGATGGTTTCAGAATGTTAATTTTTACTTTGCATTTGCTAATATGCTTTTTTAAAGAAAAAAAGATTTATTCTATTTACTTGAAAGAGTCACAGGGGGAGAGAAAGAGGGAGAGAAATCGAGAAAGGTTTCCATCCACTAGCTCACTCCCCAAATGGCTGTGACTGGGCCAGGCTGAAGCCAGGAGCCAGGAGCTTCCCTAGGGTCTCCCATATGGCTGCAGGGGCCCAAGGAATTAGGCCATCCTCCACTGTTTTCCCAGGCACATTAACAGGGAGCTGGATTGAAAGAAAAGCAGCCGGTACTCAAACCAGCAACCATGTGGGATGCTGGCAATGATTTAACCCACCATGCCACAATGCCAGCCCTACTAATATGCTTTTTGAAAAAGTAACCTTTAAATCACAGAATGAATTGGACATTGGTCTTTATCGATTTGCTTGTCTTTTAAAGGAAAAAGTACATTACTAGTTGGGATTTTGGTATTTAAACTCCAGAAAAACATTGGTAGTTAAAATATAATTGCAAAAAAAAAGTTAAATATTTCTGCCCTATTATTGGGCACATTGCTATCATAAATGGGCATTAGCCAGGAATAGAAAAGTGATATTTTATTTAAAAAATTTATTAAATGTAATTTAATTTATGTCATACACTATTAAAATTCTTTATGGATACTTTCAAAAAAGCAAGATGACCTCAAGTTTACCACTTTGTATGATTTTACTCTATGAGTTCTTTTTTCTTTTTAAGATTTCTTTCTTTCTTTCTTTTTTTTTTTTTTGACAGGCAGAGTGGACAGTGAGAGAGAGACAGAGAGAAAGGTCTTCCTTTGCCGTTGGTTCACCCTCCAATGGCTGCCGCGGTAGGCGCGCTGTGGCCGGCGCACCGCGCTGATCCGATGGCAGGAGCCAGGTGCTTCTCCTGGTCTCCCATGGGGTGCAGGGCCCAAGGACTTGGGCCATCCTCCACTGCCTTCCCAGGCCACAGCAGAGAGCTGGCCTGGGAGAGGGGCAACCGGGACAGGATCGGTGCCCCGACCGGGACTAGAACCCGGTGTGCCGGCGCCACAAGGCGGAGGATTAGCCTAGTGAGCCACGGCGCCGGCTTAAGATTTATTTCTTCATTTGAAAATCAGAGTTCTAGAGGGAGAGGGAGAGAGATCTTCTGTCCACTGGTTCACTCCTTAGATGGCTACAACAGCCAGAGCTGGAACAGGCCAAAGCCATGAGCCAGCAATTTCATCTAGATATCCCACGTGGGTGGCAAGGGTCCAAGTACTTGGGCCATTTGCCATTGCTTTACCCAGGCCATTAACAAGGATCTGGATCAGAAATAGAGCACCTGGGATATGAGCCACTGCCCATATGGGTTGCTGGCATTGTAGGCAGGAACTTCACCTGCTACCCAATGTTGGCCTCTTCTAAAGAATTCCTAATGGTGAAAATCTTAGGAATCAATTTCTAGAAATATTTTGGTTGCTTTAGGTTTTCAGAGTATACATATCACATCCTCTTGCTTGGTAGGAGGGTTTTTTTTTTTTTTTTTTTTTTTTTTTTTTTTTTTTTGACAGGCAGAGTTAGAAAGAGAGACAGAGACACAAATCTTCCTTCCGTTGGTTCACCCCCAAAATGACTGCTACGGCCGGCGTGCTGCGCTGATCTGAAGCCAGGAGCTAGGTGCTTCTTCCTGGTTGGTAGGAGCTTGTTTTCTGGAATAGAAATGAATAATTATTTCTTAGAAATTTGCTTTTAATTATAATTCTTTATAAAGGGAGAAGAAGCTTTATTGTGAACATGACTTAAAATACTATGTTTATTATTGAAGACTGTAATAAAGTGATTTAATAGTTCAAAGTGAGGTTCTTTAAGTTACAATAAAAACTTTATTACAAAATTAAGCTCTCAATTAACATGTAAGTTTCTGAGAGCAGAAACCGGAGAGTCTATTATGAAACTGGCCTTGAGTTTATATAGCTCTAAAGGTAAGGTATTCCTGTGAATGCAGACTTGTTTGAGCACACGAACCAAAACATTGTCTCAGCACTTAGCAAACATTTATCGAGTGTGATATGTCCCAGGCCCTGTACTAAACAAAAGCAGATAAAAAGTTGAGTAGAACACTCGTCAACTGTTAAAAGATCACAAATGGAAACTAAGGCAGCCAAAAAGGAAAAATGTGTTTTGTTTATGTGTATTTACTATACTGGCTAATGAAATGTTTTTGTTTTATCCTCTAAGGATGTAGATGCTTATTTATTACAGTTGCATTGAGAGATTTCATCTACTAAACAGCATTTGGTTATTCGAGACATCCTGGGACTATAGGATTTCCAAAAATAGGTCTCTTCTGAGAACTATGAACTGTGGAAGAAATCAAAATCATTTTTTCTTTTAAAAAGCCACAAATTGAAACCACTAATGAAACCCTAACAATCTACTTCACATTGAAGTGGAATAGTATCCAAAAGGAGCAGCTTCAACTTCAATGAGGTGAAAGTGCACTATGAAGATTGTTCGCCTTTGCTGCATTTGGGATCTGTATGGTTATTTGATAACATTGTTTAAGAACTACTGGGTCTTAATGCAGTCATGCATAAGAATATAATTTATACTCTGCAAAAATAAGACAAGAGTTATTACTAGAAACTACAAAGACCAATCGTGATTTTTTTTCAAGATTGTGTTTTATAAAAAAACTTAAATGTGTGCAGCTATTTTCTTATGTTGAAAGACTTTGAAAGTGAAAACATTAAAGTAAATCAATATTAAAAATGTTCACACTGACATGCTGTTTATGCAAAAATGCCTTAATTATTAACTAAGCCAATATATTACGATACCAATATCTGTTTTAAAAAATTGAAACCAACCATGCTTCTGGCATGATAAAATCCTGGAATTAAATCAGGGGTTTACATTCACATAGAATGTTATTGTTCAGATATATTCCACACAGTTTTTAAAACTTGAGAATATTTTTAGTATCTCTGATTTTTTTTTTGCCAGAATCATCATGCCATGTATGTATGTATTATCCCTATATAAAAAAGGTGAATATGTGTATGAATGTTTAACTGGAAATGTCCATGGAAATAGCTAATTTATATTCACTTTTTATTGTATATATATTTCTAATATTTTTCATTTCTGTATCATTTAAACTTTCTTCACTTGAGTAAATTCACTAAATATTTCTATTTTTTGCTTTTTTAATTCTGATTTTGTATGCATTCTAATTTCTTTTCACTACATGTTTTAAAGAGTTGCAATGCTTTAGAATTGTTTACGGTTGATGCTGACTTTTTATTTTAAATTCCAACATTTTACTACCTCCTATAATGGTTAGTATGAAATGCCAGCAGACTGTATGAGGTCATTTTTAAAAATTCCACTTATAGTGTCAATTAGCCCAATCCTGGAATGACTAAACAACTCTAAATGTTATCCATCTTAAAAGTAATTTGAGTTTAATACCACTATTGGTGGTTCATACATCATCTCATCTTTAATAAGTCTGACAGATGCCTGAGCAAAGATTCTTAAAAATCAGATTTCTCTTTAGTACTCCTTCAAGCACTTGAATTAAAATCTTTTCACATTTATCAAGTTAGTGACTACTGATATGGATCTCCAGCATCTTTTTTGTTTTCAAAATGTTACCTTTCATTGAATTCTATTTTTGTATGGCTGTATTTCATAGTTATGTATTCCTCACCATGAACATTAGTTGTAGTAATTTGTTATTTTCTTCAGTGTTTAGATTTCAGATAACTGCTTCTGTGAGAGATGAATTATTTAAGAAGTCATTTCTCAGGATGTGGAATTTGGACCATAAACCTGTGTCATCTCTGTGAAACCTTGAGATGATGAAATATAACTTTTGTTCGTTGTTGCTATGCTTTAGTTATCACTGTCTTATCTAACAGTTTGAACCAGTTAACTTGGTTGAAGTATGGTGCTATGAGGTTAAGGACAGGAATTTAATCCTTTTTTAGGTTCATTAACTTTACATACACAAACACAGAGAAACAATTTTACAATCACAGAGTTCACCTTTCCGCCAGTATTCATCTTGCATTCATTTCAAACTGAAAATCAGTTCTGGGTCACAAGGAAGGTGACATATGGAGCTTAGCATAAAAACCTAACTTCAAATGGAAAGATAATTCAAATTATTGGTATATATGATACTGCAGACTTCAAAATAATATATTCAATAGTAGATATGTAAATTCTGTGTAATGTTTAATTTCACAGTATTGAATAATAGGTCAAATATTTTCTGTATTTGTCAGATCATTAAGTAGTATCTTCAAAAATCAACTGTTAGAAAAACGAACTGCTAAAAACCAAGTACAAATGAAATAGAGTAAGAAAAAGTATCTTGTTAACACTGAATTCTTGCACTTAAATTTAGGTTTCTTGAAGGCGGGAAGACAATGTTCATTTTATATACTCAGAGTTATATAAGCCAGCAGTCTTTAGCTCACAAAAATTAGTAGCACACACTCCTACTTTCTGTTCCTGGCCTTTGCAGTTTACCTTAGTACCTACCTCTCTGTTACTCAGTTGTGATGATTCAGTGATTTTAAGATTCTTGGATAAAAGATGTTAGGTAAGTATTTTTGAATACTCTGTTGCTACTAAGCTCTCCTCATGCTATAGCATTTCAATTAGAACAGTGTTGATCTATAAAGAGCCAAAGAGTGTTTATAAAGTGTTTTGACTGTTACTGACCTAGGTTGGGTCAGTTGCTGTCTGTCATTGCTCATTTGTTGCTGTGCTGCTAAGTAGTATACAGAACTAAAGACTTAGCAAGGTCTCTATGCCTTTGTTAGCTCGTCTGCCTTCTTAGATAGTCCACATTTGACTTTGCAAACTTTACAAGTATAAGGATAGGTAGTTTATTGTGGCAATAGAGGATTGTAATCAAGGAATTTACTTCTATTAGGGATATAGTGAATGGCTATTATGAGTGATCATAATCATAATAAAGGTTAAAAGTTAGGAAGTATTTTCATATTTTTTTGGCGGTGATTTTAAAGGTAATTTGCACCAGTTATTTACATAAATTCTAAAATGTGACAATTAGGAAATATATATTTATGTCCATTTGAGAAGTCGTAAATATCAATACTGTACTATGAGGGCTACAAAGGAATTAAATCCAAAAATCCATACTTGTTACATGTCATGTCCTTACCTTAAATATGGTTATATGGGTTTAAAACTGTATTTCTGGCCTTTGAGATAGTAATTTTCTCAAACTTAGAACATTTCTGTATTTTGTAAGTTACTAACATACTCAACATTAATGGATAATTGAAGATTATGAACTATTGAATAATAATAGGAATCATTTAAATTCTTATTTACTTAAGCAGTCTGAAAAAGCAAGATTTAAGTTAATATTTTAGTCATTCCCAGTTATCTTTCTTCTTATTTAAGAACAAGATAGTATTATTCTTTTGTGATTAAAGAAAATAGAATCACAAGCAGCTGAGTCAGCTGGGTGATCCATTTGCACATGCTGCTTATCACTCAGTGCAGATTTTTATTTTCTGAATTCAGGTGAAAATAGAATTGCTGGACATGTGTTGGTCGCTGTTTACTCCTATGATAGTCATTCTCCCTTACTTTCTAATTCTTCTAGTCATGAAAATTGTCATAAAACTTTGTGACACATTATCCCTTCTCTTTTTTAATTCTATAAAGGGAGCATAAAATAAAAACATCCATTCCTAAACACTGTACACTTTTATTAATATAATTTCATGGTTCAGTAACAGCACCAAATACAGTAACAAAAATAAACACTCTATATTGAATAACCTGTATTTGAATACATATCTACAATGATATATTTAAACATAGTCATTTTTAACAGTATCTTCTAAAAATAAATATTAAATACACCTACAAGTAAAACAATGTATCCCACAGTATTTTACTACTGTGAAGAGTCATAAAATACAAAGCAACAGTTACTATATGCCCAATAATTCCATGAAAGGTCAGCCCCACAGCCACCAATGAATTTTTTTTTTTGACAGGCAGAGTGAGAAAGGTCTTCCTTCCGTTGGTTCACCCCCCTAAATGGCTGCTATGGCCAGTGCGCTGTGCCGATCCGAAGCCAGGAGAGAGGTGCTTCCTCCTGGTCTCCCATGCGGGTGCAGGGCCCAAGGACTTGGGCCATCCTCCACTGCCTTCCCAGGCCACAGCAGAGAGCTGGACTGAAAGAGGAGCAACCGGGACAGAACCGGCACCCCAACTGGACTAGAACTTGGAGTGCTGGCGCCACAGGTGGAATATTAGCCTAGAGAGCCACGGCGCCAGCCCACCAATGTATTTTTAATAGCAAAGCTTGCTATATATTATTGCTTTGACATACAGATTAATCATTCTCTGAACTAAGAAGTTTTCAAATGAGAGATCCTAGTAGTCCAGATGAGGTTTCAACTCCCCAAATACACTTGGGCTAGCACTGATCTAAAGTTTTAGGGTGTTCTGTTTTCAGTTCTACATGTGCTGAACCTGTCCAGTACTGTTTTGACACTGGATTTGCCTGAAAGCTAGGAAGAGTTTATCCAGAGTATTTGATAAGAACTATTGTGGAAATACTGGCACACATTAAACTGCCAAAATAACTTGCTTCCAGAATTGCTCTACTGAACTTATTAACCAAACCTGCAACATGAAGCTTGGATTGGAATTAGACCTGACCTTCCAGGAGTCAGGAGCGGAGTTAGCATCTATTTACTTTTCTACTTCCTTTTTAAAAAAAAAAAAAGAAAGAAGGAAAAACTCATTGGCCCCTTGTATAAACCTGAACAGTTGAATGAGGACTTCCTGCCTCACCTTTCTCTTCCCTTGTAGTACACTTGCCAGGCCCTCTCTGTACATCTGCTGCCTCGCCTCAACACAGAAGGATATGTGAGAATTAAACTTCTTGAAGCCACATTTTAAACTCACAGGAAGTTTGGAAAAGGCTAATCCTCTGCCTTAGTGGTCCAAATTCCTTTTTTCCTTCTCAAGTAAGTTTTAAGTGATCAAGGGGAGAGGCCAAATCTCTTCACTTCTTCCCTCAATTATTCTTAGGCTATAAAGAGTACCTTCCGAATTTAAAAACTCAAGTCTGTTATAAGTTATTTCAGGTGAAAAAGTTTTACTCCAAGATTTTGTCTAGTTCATCAACATGTATTCTGTGTTCTCTTGATATGAAAGTGCTTTGTTTTAGATTCAGCTTCCAAGGTGTGTATTATTTTGGTTTTGTGGCCACCTCTTTTTTTATGCATTTCAAATAGTTACCGAGAGTGGCAGAGACAGAAAGGTCTTCCATCCTTTGGTTCACTCCCCAAATGGCTGCAATGGCCAGGGCTGGGCTGGGCCAGGCCAAAGCCAGGAACCTGGCACTTCTTTAGGATCTCCCACGTGGGTGCAGGCACCCAAGCAATTGGGCCGTCTTCTACTTCGCCAGGTGCAGTAGCAGGGAGCTGGATCTCAAACCAGCACCCAAATGGGATGCTGAAGGCAGTGGCCTAATCTGCTACACCACAGTGGTGGCCTCTTTCCTCTTTTAAAGGCTCCTCTGCCTGTCCTTAGACATTGATGTTCTTCAGATTTCTATTGTGAAGCCCCTGCTCTGCTCTGCCACAGTGTCTGAAAACACATCATTTATTCCTATGACTTTCTTTGGTAATTGTCCTCATTTGGGAGCTGAAAGGAAAGCCAATTTTTTTTTTCCTGGTTGATCAACCTTTCAAAAACTCAACTGTGTGTTCATTCTCAAGTATTTCTCGTACCCTAAGCCTACCTCTTAGCTCTAAAATAATGCACATGCATGGATTTTAAAAGATTTTTACACAAAAATGTATTCTTTAATCCTGTTTTCCATGAAGTTTTGAAGTACCCTTGTATATTATATTGCCGCTTGGAAGCACTTATTGGGATATCTTAGATATCCTGAATTCAGTATACCCAGAGTTGACCTCATTTTTTAATTCTCCTCTCTTCCATCCATTCTGCCCCCAAAATGCCCTCACTGGATGCTAGGTCTCTAGTCTCAATTAATAGTCCTAATATCAGCATTTGTCAAGCTACAAACCTGTGGATAATCTTTGAATCATCTCTGAATCATTCATTAAATCTTGATGGAGCCCCCTAAATTTTTCTCATCTCTCTACTCTTTCCACCTTTTTTGTCATTAACCTAAAAGGTTTTGTACGTTGTTCTAGCAGCCTCATAACTGGTCTCTGGCATTGGTCCTGCACCCTTTACAACCCATTCTCATACATTTCACCCCAGAACTGTTCATAAAGCATAAATCCTGTTGATGTCACTTCTTAAGGCTTCTTAAGAGTCTGCTAGAAAAAAAAAAATCCATTTTCTGTTGCTATAACAAAATACCTGAGGTTGAGCAGCTTATAAAGAAATTGGTTTCTCACAGTTCTGGAGGCTGGAAAGTCCAAGAGCAGAGCATCAGCGTATGCTTGCAGTCAGACGAGAGCTTTCTTTGCATGTCCTAACATGGCAGGGGTCATCATCTGTAAGAAATAAATGTGCTAGCTCAGGTCCCTCTTCCATAAAGCTATTAAGGCATCGTGAGGACTCCACACTTAACAACTTGGCATAAATCCAGTTACCTATTTAAAAGTCTGCTTCTAAAACATGAGTTTGAGGATTAAATTTCCACTGTAGGACCTTTGGGAGACACTTGTTTGAGATTTATTTATCTATTTGAGAGAGGTCTTCCATATACTGGTTCACTCCCCCAAATGGCTGCAACGGCCAGAGCTGCGCCAATCTGAAGCCAGGAGCTCCTTCTGGGTCTCAGGTGGGTGCAGTGTCCCAAGGAATTGAGCTAGCTTCTGCTTTTCCCAGGCCATAGCAGAGAGCTGGATCAGAAGTGGAGCAGCCGGGTCTGGAACTGGTGCCCATATGGGATGCCAGCATTGCAGGCAGCAGCTTTACCCACTGTGCCACAGTGCCAGCTTCAGGGGACACATTTAATCCATACTGTATGCTGTGCTTTCTCAACATCTCCCTACCAGCCAGAATCAACTTGTTTCTGTAAAATGCTCTACGTCCTCTGCAGAAGCTGTATAGGTCTCAAGCACCCTTCTGCCCCAAATTTCACTGAGTTCTTAACACTTTCTAAACCTTCAAATCCAATGCAGTTCTGCTGAGAAGCCACTGCTGTAGCCTCAGCTGGTGGGGGTCCGGATGGAGGAGTGTGTCGTACTCATCAGCACTGTTCTGTGCTTACCAGTGTGTGCGGATACTTTTAATCTGCTCAGCTACACTGATAACTCTGTGAAGCCAGATAATGTTCTGTTACACTCCAGTAGCTAGCACAAAGGCTAGCAGATAGTTGGCATTTAATTTGGAAAAAAGCAAATGTGGTGTGAGGAAGTAATGTATTAATGCAGAAGTATTATGTTAGCATAGCATAGCAGCTAAAATGAGTAGTTCTAGAATAAAAATTTCTAGCTTCTCATTTTTTGTTTTGGGAAATTGATTTACAAATGTTCATGCTAAAACGCCTTAGCTAAAATTTTCAACCCATGAGGTGATTGTCATTCTGTTGTATGGTTTCTATATTCCATCAACTTAGGTCTGTGCACCTGAGGACCACTGACAGAGTGTGAAATTGAGGCAGGCAGTTGGCCTAGCAGTTAGGACACCACTCAAGTTGCCCTCACCCACGTCAGAGTGCTGCTTCCTGCTAATATGCACCCCGGGAGGCAGCAGGTGATGGCTCAAGTGACTGCTCCCACAGGGGAGACCCATATTGAGTTTCCAGGTTGTTGGCCTGGGCCAGTGCCAGCTATTGTGTTTAGGTAGGAAACCAGCACATGGGAGTGCTTGTGTTCACTCTTATGAATAAAAAAAAGGTTTTTGTCCAATGCAAATTTGAGATATTGTCCTGTAATATGTGAAATTATACATAAACTTTCCTAGAATTGAGATTGTCCTTGGTGTTTTCTACTTTTATCTAAAAGTAATAGAGAATTGTGTGATATAATAGTGGTTTTTTTCTTATGTCTCTTTAAAATTACAAAAGTAGTTCATACTTTGAAAACAGACTAACAAAGATACATAATCTTATCTACCCACACACAGAGTGTCTATCCTTCCAGATTTTCTTCTGCATGTATTTGTATTTTCAAGCTAACTGGATTTATATTCTATATGTTGATACTTAGTAAATTCTTTACTTACCCTAGAAACGCTTGAGGGTAACTAAATACTTTGACTATTAAAGCCGTATGTTCTGAGAAATTACTGTTAGTTGAAAGCTTTTCCTTTTTTTTTTTTTTAAGGTTAATTTTTTGAGAGGCAAAGTTACAGAGAGGGAAAGACAGAGAGGTCTTCCATCTGATGGTTCACTCCCCAAATGGCTGCAATAGCTCAAGCTGGGCCGAACCAAAGCTAGGAACTTCAGTGCAGGGGCCCAAATACTTGGACCATCTTCCACTGCTTTCCCACGCCATTAGCAGGGGGCTGGGTAGGAAGTGGAGCAGCCGGAACTCAAACCGGTGCCCATGTGGGATGCATGCACCATAAGCAGAGGTCCCTACTGTACCACATCCCCAGCTGCTACTGTTAATTTCTTTGGAGAAACTGGAAGATGCCAAATAAGTGCTTTTGAAACATTCTTAATATAGGATTCTGTTCTCGTTGACCTTTGCTAATTATTACCTTCTCTTTCCTGCCTCACTACATATCAGGAAGAGAGCCTATAAGGAAAAAATAGATTATTTCTGTATTTTAAAAAGAAACATCGTTTAGATTTGTTTAAATGGTCTTAATTGGAAGAAAATTTCAACTTATACTATGGCATATTTTCTCCAGCCATCAAACATAATTTTCTGAATAAGTAGCTCTGACCTTATGTGGAAGAGTAAATGCACCATGGCACAGCAGGTTAAGCTGCCACTTGAAATACCCAGGTACTCTGCTGCATGTCCAGCTTCCTGCAAAAGGACCTAGGAAGGCAGCAGATAATGCTGGAGTGCTTGGGTCCCTGTCACCCATGTGGGAAATGTATGGAGTTTCAGGCTTCTGGCTTTGGCCTAATCCAGTTATGGTGTTTCAGGCATTTGGGACGTAACCCAGTGAATGGAAGATTTCTTTCTCTCTCTCATTCAAGTACATTTTTAAGAAATAAACATAACCTTTAGCAGTGCTCTGAATATTGAGTCAATATGGAACTAAGAGTTGATTTTTTTTGAGATTCAGTCCTGTCCAAAAATGCTAATTTCCAATTACCTTTCTTAAGACATTTTTTACAAAGAATTTAATGAGGTGTTTCTAACTGAACTGTCCTGCTTAAATTAATATTGTTTAGATTCTGTGTTCTTAATCAAAACTAATCATTGTATTGTGTCTTGGAGTAAAAACAGTGATTGCTAGAAACAGAAAAATCAGTGGTAAGTAGTAGAAACTGAGATAGGTAAAGCGAATAATTACATATTATCCTGTGCCTAACCGGTTGCCATAATCAACCATAAGAATTACTGTGTATTTCTGTGGAGTAAAGGAGAGGGGTGCACTAACGACTCATTGAATGCTCATCTCTCTAGCATACTGTCTTTACACTACTAATAGGCAGAGTTCCTCAGCTTTCATCAGCTCTAGGAGCACACTTGACATTGGCTTTTACAAAGAAGCATGTAAGTGTATATTTTAAAGAGCTATAATAAAATGCCATCTTCTGCATTCATGAAGTACTGGTGATTTTAACCTGGTATAGTTTTTTTTTTTTTAAACTTACAGTTACTAAGCCAGTTAATAGGAAAACAGATAAACGGAATTATTAGTACTCTTCTAATTTTAAAAATTAACATCTTTGTCCTTTTTGGATTTCTTATGTATGTACTTTTTAGGGTAAAAAAATTGGCTTATTAAAGTAACTGCATACAAGTATAGCAATTAAACAAAATGAACCTAATATATTAGGCTTTTAAGAATGTCTGATAATGTTGGTTGAGGGCCATGTTATTGCTTGCTTAGTCTAATATAATTTCTGCTTTCTCAGATTCCATGTAGTTAGATTAATGAGAGCAGTGACTTCATTTTATAAATCTTCAAAATGTGAAATAGCAAAAATTGCTTTAAAAGTTTCTTATAACTTCCAACTGATAATTAGAAATTATATTTTATAAACATTGTTTGAACTATAGTTATTTTCTATAGATTTCTATGATTAAATATTGACAGCTTTAGAATTGAATAATGAAAATTATAGCGGTCATAATAATTGACATGTGCTTGGAGTATTCTTCAAGAGTAATGTTTTAGAATACTGTTATACCATGTTTCTCCAGATTTGCTTGGACAAATGATACACTTTTGTAATTTTGACTAAGTGAAGCTTAAAAGACTCCTTTTTCTGTCTTTGTTAGATGATGAGACATAATTTCTTGAAATTATAAGTTGATATGGGAATTGTAAGTTTGTGTTTAAATGATGTATACTTTAATGCTTTTGTTTTAAATCCAAATGTTGCATTGACTAGTGTGGTATTTGAGAAAGTACATTATTATCTTTGAAATCAAATACTTTAATTAAAAGATATTTATAAAATATACACAGCTTCCATGAGCTCCTTGTAGCAGCTGACATACTCCCCATTTGTCATATCACATGTGGTATGAATTTCAAGTCTGCTGCTTTTATCTCTTGATCAATCTTTTGTTCCATCTTTTAAGAATAAAGCAACAACTGACCATATAGTAAGAAGTGCTTTCTCTGGTACATTCCAGTAATGTTTGTTAGAAGTGATCCAAGTAAAGTGTAATACAGACAGCTTAGAAATATGTGAGGGCACTTCAAAAAGTTTGTGGAAAATGGAATTCTATTTAATTCCAATGTTTTTGGTGCAAACAAATTTTGAGATCCATGCATAGTTTCTTGAAGACCTTTTGTATGTACACAATAATTACCAACCAAATAGTAAAAGATACCAAAAAGAAAATTTCGTTGGTTCAACATTCAGCAATTACATTGTAACAAGTGCAAGTATGTAGAACAGAAAATTAAAGTTGAATCTGTAGAATGTTGTTATTTTTGTTTTGTTTTGTTTTTTTCAGGTTGGGCTAATACAAAGCTCTTTTCTCCTGTTAGTCATTCTGATTATATATTCTCTGAAGTCATGTTTCAGTTTTCCAAAAAATTTATTGGTGAGTTGGGAAGGTAGTTTTATACCCCAATGAATGTTAACAGGTACGGTTGAGATTATGTCTGAAGTTCTGTATTTACTGCAGTGGTTGTTTTGGGATGCTAAGCACAGGCAAGATGTTAGCTGGTTAAGGTGGTGAAACTGTCTACTACCATCAACAGATTACTCCCTGTAAGTTTGTCAGTATTAAGCACAGAAGTTAGGTACGGTGTCTGCTTTTAAAATGTTCTGATCTAAAACCATACAAATATAAAAGAGTTTGAAAGTCTTTTATTCTATAGTTTTGGAAAAATCCAGATCTAAGCAATTTCATACTCAAATGTAAAAAGGTAGTGTTTTCTTTTTAAAACTAGCTTTTTTTCCTTCATGTACTACATGTTACTTTTTACCAGATGACTGGCTATAGAAGAGGGAAGCTGTAGGTCATGGTTTGAATAGGTCTCCAGACATGTATAGTTCAAACTCAGGTAATCACTAGGTTTAATAGGGAGTTTTCTGGCTATCCCTGTTTATTTCTAAGTTAGCTGTCTGATATTCATACTGATGTATATAGTTCATTGTCCACACAGTGTGATGTCTTGAGAGTGGTGGTACCCAGTGGATTAAGGTACAACTTTCAAGAGAAGGTTGTTGCCTTCTCCACATGTCGAGACTGGTAGAATGGGTCAGTTGTTGGGAAGGTTTCCTTAAGAGAAATTCCAATGACAACTCCTCTTTTCTCTTGTTTGGGTTAAGAATTTAAAAAATTATTGCCCATTCTAATGTTCTTCAGTGTCACGCCATTGTTAGTTGTGCTGAAATAATGAGTCTGTTGTTCAGCCTTTAATAACTTAAAACCTGAGGTAAATGCTGCATTCCAAGGACAAATATAATTCGCAAAGTTTTGCTAAAAATAAAGGTTTTGCTCCTTCAAGATACTTGGTTTTTTGTGTTCTACAGGCCGTGTACAGCCATGTTCCTATTTAATTTAGATTGTATGTCTGCTAGACTACACATCTTTCAGTGCCTGTATCCTGAATCATACTGAGTCAATGGTAAATTTGAAGTATTTAGTTTTTCATTTTTTCCTTCCTAAATTGTTGCAGCAACATTCTTTCTAAATTGCTACGTTTGGTTCTTTAGGGCAGAGTCACATTTAAATTGTGATACGTAAATAGCAAAACCATAGCTCCTTTCTGTTTGTGATTCCATTGTCTTATAGAAAAAAGATTTATATATAAATTATGTGAAATTGTATCTTTTTAAAAAATATTTATTAATTTGAGAGAGAGGGAGAGACAGAGAAAGAGAGATCTTCCATCTGCTCGTTCACTCTCCACAGGGCCACAACAACCGAGGTTGGACCAGGCTGAAGCCAGCAGCTTCATCCAGGTCTCCCCAAATTGTAGCTTTTAAATATATCTTCCCCCTACTACCTCCTCATCCTGTGAAACCATTTTAGATAAAATACCATAACCTGGTAAAATTGGCATTGGACGGTGGCTATGCAGTGACGATGGATTGCCATACAAGATAAAGCCAAATGCAAAAGCACTCCCTGTGTAGGGGTGTAGTTAGCCCAGGAGAAATACCTTCCCTGAACTTCAGAAGAAATTACTGAATTCCAAAGTTGCCTCTGTCTTGATTTTTCCCTATAACGATTCAGAAGGAACCACTCCTCAGTACACGGAGAATCACAAATAGAATGACTGGGGAGAAAGGGCACTGGACTACCTGAGGGAACCCAGAGTTCTAGACACTTAAAACTGAGGCCCAGATCATCCGGGGAAGTAGGTGTTATTTAGTTGGATTATGAGAAATGAGACTGACTTTGGTTCAGCATTCCAGAATAATCCGCTTTGGCCCATGATATGTCCTTAGCATATTGTACAACTTCTGCTTTGACAGCACAGTGGAAGATTTTCTTGATAAAGCTATGCCAGATTTGGTTTGAAAGACACTTAGACAACATTTTATATCAACTGAAATCTGTTTTGTATTCCTGAAGGCTGAGCTGAATCCTTAAGCCTTAATAAACTTAAGCTCCCTCACCGCAGCCTGACCTGCCCTTTTTTTTTTTTATATACTTAAGGTATTAAAGATTTTGCTAAATATACAATAGCTTGTTGATTATGAGCTTTGAATTTATGTATTTACAGAAACAGTACCCCGCTTTGTTCAGGAAAGCACTCAGTAACTAGCATTGCCTCCTAACGGGATTTGCTGTGTCACTTGATTCAGTTTTCCATTCAGCACTTTTGGAGAACTTAACCATCGTTTGTGTGAAGCACCAGCAAAGCTGTAATTGTGTCCCATAAGCACATTTTTGCTCCCACATTCGAATCTTGATTTCCACTCCTGAACTCTTCCAACGTTTTGTACCTGTTTATCCAAGACAGCTGGGCTCCGTCAGAGCTTTGCCAAAATCAGGTGATTTCTCCCCCTCTGTTTTCCACTGAAGAGTGGTATCTGATTGAAGCATTACACTGATACATAGTTTTCTGATTGCTTGACTTCTTGATATTGAACTGTGGCATACTTTCTAGAAGGAAGCTCTTGCTGTCATTGAGGACCTCAGACGAAAAAGTGTTTCTGGAGGTTAGAATAATCACTGCATACTAACTGCCAAGGAGCGATCTGAGCATGTCTGTGTTAACTCCTCTGTCCTCACAACCACCATGTGGGAGGTTTAATAACTGTCCTTATGAGGAAATGAAAGTACAGAGAATATAACCGATTTGCCCAAGGCCACACAGCTAATCAGTAGCAAAACAGGCAGTCTGACTCCAAATTTTGTACTCCTAACTGTTCAGCTATTTTCTTCTCCCAGAATAGCAGGTGAGAGGATTGGGGCAGAAAGAGGGTTGTCAGTGGGGCAGTCTTGGCAAAATTCAGTGAATGTGACTTTTAAAAGAATCTGTTGTATTCCTCACAATGTGTTTCTTTTGTATGATACATATTAAACCTTGTATATATGTTTTAAGTTTAACAAATGTGCAAAACTTACACTTTGAAATCTACAAAACATTGGTGAAAGAAATTAAAGATCTAGCTAAGCAGAAGTTAACAACTTGGAATATTTGGGGCAGGCATCTGACTCAGCAGTTACGCTGCCATTCCGGATGCCCACATTCCATAATGCAGTGCCTGGTTCGAGTCTCAGGTATTCTGCTTCTGATCCAGCTGCCTGCTAATGTACACTCTGGGAGGCAGCAGAAGATGGCTCAAGTACTTGTGTCTGCCACTCACGTGAGAGACCCGGAATTCCTGGCTTCAGGAATTCCAGCCTGTCCCAGCCCTGGCTGTAGATGGAAGAATATCTCTCTATCCCCCTTTCAAATAAAATGAAAATAAATTGTAAATAGCTTTGAGTACTTAATATGGTAGCACTCTCAAAATTAATGTATATAGTGAATGCACTCCCTATCAGAACCTCAGCTGACTGCAGAGATTGACAAGCTAAAATTCATCTGGAAATGCTGCAAAACCACAATGGCCAAAACAGTGTTGAAAAAGGAACAAAACTGGAGAACTCACATTTTTATTTCAAAACTTAACTCCAAAACCACAGTAATTAAGACAGTGTGATAGTGACATGAAAAAAGGCGTACTTCAGTGGAATGGAAGAATCCAGAGAAAAAAACCTCACAATTATGGTCAGTTTGTTTTCCACAATGGTCTTTTCAGAAATGTTGCTGAGATATTCGGGTAGGTAGAATATAAAATATAGGGAAAGCTATTACAAATCCATAATGAAAGGATAATGCAATTAGGATATGGACAGGAGATCCTAATAGGCAGTTGTCCAGAGAAGATATATATGACCAATAAGTACACGAAAGGGCACTCAGCATCGTTAGCCATCAGAGAAATGCACATCAAAGCCTATGAGATACCACTTCCCACCCCCCAGGAGGCCTAGTACTAAAAGGACATAAGTGTTGGCAGGGATGTGCAGAAATGTGTTTGACTCCTCAGACACTGCTGAGCGGACATAAAATAGTAAAAGGATAGAATTGTGCATCTGCTGTGGAACACACTCTGGTAGTTCCTCAAATGGTTCAACAGAATTGCCACAGGAGTTAGCGATTCCACTCCTGGGTATACACCCAAGAGAATGTCAAGAGAAATAAAAACATTAAGTCCACACAAAAATGTATACATGAATAGGTTATTGGTTACCTAAGGATGGAGAGATGGGAGAATCGGAGGGTGATAGCTAAGGGGGATGGAATTTCAGAGAGTAATGAAAATATTCTAAAATTGATTGTGATGAGTATACAACTCAGAATATATGAAAAGTCACTGAATTCTATGCTGTTGTTTTTTTTGTTTGTTTGTTTGTTTTTGACAGGCAGAGTGGACAGAGAGAGAGAAAGGTCTTCCTTTTGCCGTTGGTTCACCCTCCAATGGCCGCCGCGGTAGGCGCGCTGCGGCCGGCGCACCGCGCTGATCCGATGGCAGGAGCCAGGTGCTTCTCCTGGTCTCCCATGGGGTGCAGGACCCAAGGACCTGGGCCATCCTCCACTGCACTCCCTGGCCACAGCAGAGAGCTGGCCTGGAAGAGGGGCAACCGGGACAGGATCAGTGCTCTGACCGGGACTAGAACCTGGTGTGCTGGCGCCGCAAGGCAGAGGATTAGCCTAGTGAGCTGCGGCGCCGGCCTGAATTCTATGCTTTAAGTGGGCGAGTTGTATGGTTATATGAATTAGTGGCATAACACTAGTGGCACAAAACAACTGTATTATGCTCACAATTTGGAGAGTTAGGAATGAGTGGGGCACAACAGGAGCACTCCTGTGACCTATGATTAAACCCTCCACTGGGGTTGCTGCTATGGCTCAGCAAGAGTCACAGGCTGTGGTGTACTGAAACCAGCTCCCACCAGCTTCTGGGAGAGTCGAGGCTGCACACCCCAGCTCCACTCCCAGGAACATCATGTTGGTCGTTATGGGAATGGGAAAATGCTACATATCAGGGTTTCCTTATTTGAGTATTAGAGAAAGGTAATAAAATGGAAGGGGAAAAAATGAAGTAGGATGGAGTCAGAATTCTATAAGGAGCCTACAGTCATTTTTGCACTTAGTTTTGTTTTTGTTTTACAGAGGTGTTCACTTGAGGCATAGGCTGTTGGTATGTATCTCTCCCTGAGAGGGCATAAAGCGAAGATTAGACAACTTCTTGCTGCAGCAAAGCAGCCTGCCACCAGCCAGTGACTGTCACTGTGTAACCTACTCTAGCAGGAACGGAGGCCAGGGGTGCCACAGCACTATCAGATGCCCTGGGAAATGTCATTTACTCTTCAAGGGCAGTGATTATAATTTCAGCTATTTTAAAGAGTATGTTTTTGAGGCTGGTGCTGTGGCTCAATAGGCTAATCCTCCGCCTGTGGCGCCAGCACACCAAGTTCTAGTCCCAGTCGGGGCGCCGGATTCTGTCCCGGTTGCCCCTCTTCCAGGCCAGCTCTCTGCTGTGGCCAGGGAGTGCAGTAGAGGATGGCCCAGGTCCTTGGGCCCTGCACCCCATGCGAGACCAGGAGAAGCACCTGGCTCCTGGCTTCGGATCAGCGCAGTGCGCCGGCCGCGTCGGCCATTGGAGGGTGAACCAACAGCAAAAGGAAGACCTTTCGGTCTCTCTCTCTCACTGTCCACTTTGCCTGTCAAAAAAAAAAAAAGAAAAAAAAGAAGTGGCATAAAGCATGTGAGAAGGGGTATTGTTCTTCATGTTTCTTGTTTTTTTTTTTTTTTTCTTTTGGGTGTGTATACCTGGATAGCGGTTGGTTACTTCCACCTGGAGGAAGCTGGGAAGACATGGATTTTGTCCTGGCACTGGCAAATTTATTCAAATACTTAGTAAGCTTACCATGGATAGATTCCTTCATTGTCTTCTAGCTAGAGCAGTTTTATTGATGTCAACAATACTGTGTTCCTCATATTTTATATGAGGGATTGGGATTAGAAAGATTTTACAAGGATGAGAGCTGAAAGCACCAATACCTACATTAGAAAAGAGCCAGACTGTGTTTGGTTTGGCTCAAAGTCTGCTCAGACTGACTTTGATTCATGGTTGCTCCTGGCACCTTCATATGTTTTTCTTTTTTTAAAGTTTTATTTATTTATCTGAAAGGCAGTTAGAGAGAGAGAGAGAGAGAGAGAGAGAGAGAGAGAGAGAGACGCCTCTATCCACTTGTTCATTCCCCAGATGGCCACAATGGCTGGAGCTGGGCTGATCTGAAGCCAGGAGCCTGGAGCTTCTGGGTCCCCCATCTGGGTGCAGGGGCCCAAGGACTCAGGCTATCCTTCACTGCTTTCCCAGGCCACACTAGCAGGGAGCTGGATCAGAAGTGGAGCAGCTGGGACTTTAACCGGTGCCCACATGGGATGCCAGTGCCATAGGCAGCGGCCCCACCTGCTACACCACAGTGCCAGCCCCTTTCATATGTTTTGAGAAAATTTAGAATATACTGTGGGCTACTATTTTGGGTACTAAAACTTTAAGAACCTATCTTGCACATTGTCTTTGAGATGGCAGTTTCAAAGAATTTCTGTCTTCTTTATAACTAACAGCTTGGAGGCACCTTTCCAGTTTGGAAGATGATCATATTATTTCCCGATTTAAAACTCTTCAGTAGTTGTCTAAGCCCCAGGGTGAAGTTCAGATTACTTACTTTGACTTACCAGTCCCTTCATGTTCTTGGCTTTGCTCTCCTCTCCAACCTTATCTCATCTTGACAGCACATACACACGTGCACATGCACATGTACATACACCTCCACTGGATAACAGGTTTCTTAGCCAGTTCATCTGACACACCCTACAATGTCATTCCAAGTCTTTAAACTTGCCACAACCTCTGCGGAGAACACTCCTCCCTGCCTCCCTTCCTTCCTTCTTCCCTTCAATCATCTTCCTACATCTTCCCAAAATAACTCTTACTTGAAGCTTCAAACCTTAGCTTCTTTTTCCCTTCCAATGTTCTTTGTGTCTGGTGCTCCTCCTTTGTCTCCGAGAGTACCCCATACTTCCCCTTTAGGGTACAGGAGTGTAATTGGCTATACTAGATTTTACTTCTTTACTCATATGTAGCCTTTTATAATGGATCAGCATCTGTTTTATTCACCATTGGATATTCAGCTCCCACTCTGCAGCATAAATAAGAAATGTTCCAAACAAATTTGTTGAATAAATGAGTTAAGAAAGGCACAAAGAGCTGGGTGTTTGTACTAAACCAAGATATTCAGACAAGACCACCTGCTTGTTCTTATCAGTCATCCATCCTACTTGGCTATAGCCAACACCTACCACCTGTTTTTCTTTTGAGACGATTCATTCAGAAATAGAACTGTAATGAGACCTTGCCATGCTGTCAACGAGCACATCTACAGACCCTCTGTTACAGACATTAGGATTCCTGCCTCACAAATGGATCATTAATTATAAGCCTGCGTATTTGGTTGCAGAATTGATGTAAGATACTTGCTCCATACAGGGAGCCAGCACAGTACCCACTACAGCTTCATTATTTGATAGATGTGTACTAGTAATTAGGATAATACCCAAGGGACCTCCAGCAGGTTATGAGGATCTCAACCAATAGAGAAGGCTTTTGACCCTGCCATATTGGTTCCACTCCTGATGAGTTTCCAGAAAGGGATGGGAGTAGGAAGCCCAGCAACTGTATCATCAATGATAGCCATCTCTGCTCAAGGACTGCAGTGTGAATTCTGGGCCTTTTTATGTCATCTCCTTGCCCTCACCCATACCTGTGTGAAATCATAAAGTAGGAAATGAAAAGTTGTTCTTAGTGATTAGTGACTTGAGAACCAGAGTTGGGTAAGTCTAGGGCAAGGGGATTGAATTTCTCTATTGGAAATATAGTTGCGGAAGACATTTTTTCCAAAAAAAAATCTTCATATTCATTTCAATGTTATAAGTCTGAGCACTTCAGCTGAAAGAATTCTGATTAATGCTGTTTGCTAATTACTGTTATCAGTTCTGTCTGGTATTAAGACATGTGTCTTCACCACTGCTCTGGTTGAGATGTTTGTTGTTCCCCTAAAGGCCCATGTGTTAAAGGACTGGTACCCAAAGTCTTGTGTTAAAGACATACAGAAGGTGAAAACTTGCTCTAATTTTTGTGTTTAGAGTGGAGACTTTAGGTTTTTGGATTGGGTCACTCGGGTGGAGTCCGAAGATTAAATCCTGGTGCCTTTTATGAGATCACATATGCATGGACACATATGCACCTCTGCCACAAATAACACCATCACCAAGTGCTGAACCAATGATACCAGCCTAATGTTGGACTGTGAACCTACAGAACCATGAAACAGAATATTGTTTTTCTCTTTGTAATGATCTGCTCTCCATTGTTTCATTATAGCAATGAAAAGCTGATAATACAACCACTGTAAGACAAATTTATTATTTTTGATGTTTTAGGAAAGCATTTTGGTTTTAAGAGATAACTTTGGTTTTAGATATAAAATCATTCTCTCAAGTCCTGGATTTCCATAGCTTATGATTGCTGTGTGACACAGGTGGCCATCTGAGGGCATTTTTTCTCTTGTACAATGTTCTTTATGATTATAGGGGAGTTTGTTTCTGAGTAAGTGATATAACTGAAGAATAGATTAGAAAAATTATCTTTTTTAAATTTTTTAAAATTTATTTATTTGACAGGTAGAGTTATAGACAGTGAGATAGAGAGACAGAGAGAAAGGTCTTACTTTTTCTGTTGGTTCACCCCCCAAATGGCCACTATGGCTGGTGCTCTGCGCCAATCCAAAGCCAGGAGCCAGGTGCTTCCTCCTGGTCTCCCATGTGGGTGCAGGGCCCAAGCACTTGGCCATCCTCCACTGCCTTCCCGGGCCACAGCAGAGAGCTGGACTGGAAGAGGAGCAGCTGGGACTAGAACCGGCACCCATATGGGATGCTGGCGCCGCAGGCGGAGGATTAACCAAATGAGCCATGGCACTAGCCCCAAAAAATTATCTTAAAGTATATATAAAATGAAAACATTTGTGTATGTTCCTGTCCCTGGAACAAGTGCATGTCCACTGAAAGCTCATTGAATTGATCCTATGCTGGCCCCAAGAGGACTTCCACTTTGATTATGGCCCTGTCTAAATAATGTCAGAGTTTGTGCACTGAAGAGGCTTCCATAGCCTTGGCAGCTCATGACAAGAGCTTCGGGTGATTGCTGATGTCATAAAAAAGGGTGTCAGTTGTTAAATCAACAACAGGAGTCACTGTGCACTTGCTCCCCGTGTAGGACCTCTGTCCTTAATGAGTTGTACTATGAGAATTAACAAACTAGTCTTCAAACAGTAAAATAAATAAATAAAAAATAATAAATTGATTCTATAACCCTGCATTAATCACAGTAAGGTCTCATTGAAATAATCTAGTGATTAGTCACAATAAAATAATATAACTTCCATTTATTGATTGCTTTCCATAAGTCTTTCAATGTGCTAGGTGCCCCATTTACATGATCTCATTTAATTCTCAGATCAAGCCTGGGAGATAAATAATGCTCTAATTCCTTTTTTTTTTTTTTTGACAGGCAGAGTGGATAGTGAGAGAGACAGAGAGACAGAAAGGTCTTCCTTTTGCTGTTGGTTCACCCTCCAATGGCCGCTGCAGCCGGCGCATCACGCTGATCTGAAGCCAGGAGCCAGGTGCTTCTCCTGGTCTCCCATGCGGGTGCAGGGCCCAAGGACTTGGGCCATCCTCCACTGCACTCCCGGGCCATAGCAGAGAGCTGGCCTGGAAGAGGGGCAACCGGGATAGAATCCGTCGCCCCAACCGGGACTCGAACCCAGTGTGCCGGCGCTGCAAGGCGGAGGATTAGCCTGTTGAGCCACGGCGCCGGCCTAATACTCTAATTCCTTTTCCACATGAGGAAACAGGCTCAGCAAGGTGCCATCACTCGGCCAAGAGCCCACTATCAGTAATCAACACAGCCAGAATTGAAATTCCAGTTTAACCTCAAAGCCTGTGTGTTTTCGTTAACTCCTACACTTGCTTGAAGTGTTGAGTCAGTGTTCATCTCTGAACAGAAATCTGTTAGTTTTGATATATGGACATGTACTTTCTGATTCTGCCATGCAGGAAGCATTGTTTTTACAGATAAAGCTCAGCATTCCTACTCCGTTTTCTAGGAGCTTTACTGGACTTCTTACCAAATGCAAACGCTGCTCTCCTGAGAAAGGTCACCACTCTCAAAGTTGGAACACATCAGAGTCACCTGAGGAGCTCGTAATCCTGGAACTGCCTAGGGCTCCATCCCAGACCTATTGAGTCACAATGTCTGTGGGTGGAGACCGGGCATCTGATGTTTAATAAGCTCGCCGGGTGATTCTGACACATGCACAGGAATTGGAGTCACCACGATCTGCAAATGGAGAGATGGTTTGGCTTTGTTTTTAAGGGATGGTGATTCTCAGGTCGCAGATCTACTCAGACTTCACAGGAAGTTTGGAAGTGGTTAAAAAGTTACAAAACTCATAAATTCTGAATAATCACCCTGTCTAAATTTATACTGTGATTGTCAATGGACAACCTCTGTGGTATGATCCTCACAAATGTCCAGTTTTCATTTTTCTCTGTTGAAAGCCTGTTAATAGCATTCAGTTCTGCACGCATTCAGTCCTTTTCACCTGGCGTGTGAGAAATAATAGTTGCCTTTCCTGTAACCACTATTAATAAAAGCTCAAGCAGTTTAAAACAACTGTTCATGCTCTAAATAAAGAATCACAACAATCTCAAGATGAAAGTCATGTACAGCCATCTGTTACTTGAATTCTATTTTATGGAATCTCACCCAAGTGGCTTAAGTGGCCTATTCCTGTTGAGATTGTGGGTTACCCCATCAGAACAGTCTATTCTGTCTAGTACTTTCTTAAAAGTAAGGTAAAAATCTATTTTTCCAGGACTTCATAGTTTAGTCCTTTTTCTAACCTTATCAGAACTTCTTGCTCAAATCAGCCAAAATCTTTGCTCAAGAAAATGACTCCCTGATTTACTCTTTTCTGGAAGTTCATGGAATGTCTCAATATTTGATGTAAGTTGTGCTTACTCCATGACTAGGTTATTTGTAAGACTCATTTCTATATAGTTGTACATATAATTATAGGACTTAAGCTAAATTCATAATTCATATTGATTATTTATAAATTTTAGTAATTCTATATATAGAGATTTGTTATGTGATATTTAAATATAAGAGCCCATAGGATGGCCGGCGCTGCGGCTCACTAGGCTAATCCTCCGCTTGCAGCGCTGGCACACCGGGTTCTAGTCCCAGTCAGGACGCCAGATTCTGTCCTCGTTGCCCCTCTTCCAGGCCAGGTCTCTGCTATAGCCCGGGAGTACAGTGGAGGAAGGCCCAAGTGCTTGGGCTCTGCACCCACATGGGAGACCAGAAGAAGCACCTGGCTCCTGGCTTCGGATCAGCGCAGTGTGCCGGCCGCAGCAGCCATTGGGGGGTGAACCAACGGAAAAAGGAAGACCTTTCTGTCTCTCTCTCTCACTGTCCACTCTGCCTGTCAAAAAAAAAAAAAAAAGAGCCCATAAGACAACAAAAGGAATGTGATATTACAATTTGTCAAAGAATTCTATTTATATTAATATCACTATTAATATAATATTATTTATATTAATATAACTAGCATGATACAAAGTTGTAGTAACCAGACTTAAAATGTAAGAAGTTGTTTGCTTTCTCTGTGTATTGCCCAGAACCTTCTTTTTAAAAATGGTGTGGTTGTTAATAGTTGTCTTCTAGGCCGGCGCTGTGGCTCACTAGGCTAATCCTCTGCCTGTGGCGCCAGCACACCGGGTTCTAATCCCGGTTGCCCCTCTTCCAGTCCAGCTCTCTGCTGTGGCCCGGGAGTGCAGTGGAGGATGGCCCAAGTGCTTGGGCCCTGCACCCACATGGGAGACCAGGAGAAGCACCTTGTTCCTGGCTTCGGATCAGCACGGTGCACCTGGCCGCAGCGCGCCGGCCACGGTGGCCATTGGAGGGTGAACCAATGGCAAAAGGAAGACCTTTGTCTCTGTCTCTCTCTCTCACTGTCCACTCTGCCTGTCAAAAAAAAAATAGTTGTCTTCTAAATGAGAAATAACTTGTACACTAGGTTCCTGTGATTCACTGAAGCTAAAAAGAAACAATATTTGTGTCCTCACTACCTGAACACTTCTGGTTCTAACACACCTTTCAAGGGGATTTAAAAACTTACTTTTAACTACCTTTCCCCATGGACCAGAAGTTGACCTGGAGCCCAAGATAAAAATGACCAAAGCATCTGTAGTCCAACTGACAGCCACCAACGTTAACTTTGAAAGTTCTTGATCCAGTTAGTATGGGAAGCAGGCAGCAACTAAGATAACAAGTCAGGTTGGCATTGGGAAAAGGCATTTCCTGCTAGGTCTTCCTTGATGTTGGTACCTTTGGGTGGCAGGTCCAACTACTCAAGGAAAAGCCCAACAAATGTTAGGTACGACTGAGACCACTCAGAAAGAACAGCCAGGGTGAGCCTGTAATACACCAGTCACGGATGGAAACAACGTGATGCAGTAGCACAGCAGAGAATTTGCAGTTTATGGTGAAGATCAGGTACACATCCAGGAGACGATGCTTTCTCCAGTATCCTTATTCCTGATACAAAATGAGAGTGCAGGGGCTGGTGCTGTGGTGTAGCAGGTAAACCTGCTGCCTGCAGTGCTGGCATCCCATATCAGCGCCAGTTCAAGTCTGGGCTGCTCCACTTCCAATCCAGCTCTCTGCTATGGCCTGAGAAAGCAGTAGAAGATGGCCCAAGTCCTTGGGCCCCTGCACCCACATGGGAGACCTGGAAGAAGCTCCTAGCTTTGGATCAGTGCAGGGCTGGAGGTTGCAGCCATTTGGGGAGTGAACCAGTGGATGGAAGACCTCTCTCTCCCTCTCTCTGTCTCTGCATCTCTGTAACTGTGCCTTTCAAATAAATAAATAAATTCTAAAAAGAGAGAGAGAGTTCAGCCTTACCCTTTATTTCCTCTGATACTTCCAGACTTTTGTCCAGTGAGGCACCTTATTTCCTGAAATTATAGTTATGTGTTTTTCTCACTCTTAACCAATCAATACAAGATAATTTTGCCACCATATCTTTAGCATCTGTTTCTATCTAGTCTTCTACCATCATTGATCACATCAACATTCATGTTGATTCTTCAGATGTAAAATAAAGTACAGAAAAGAAAGAGAACCATTTGCATTTATTTTATGAGAAGACTATGAACTTACAAGCATGCTTTGACAACTAAAAATTAAGCCCTGTAGGAAATTATATATAGATCTGCTTTAGCTATAAGGGACTGAATAACTGATATTTGAACTGCAAAATGCATGTCTTAAAGTCTGGCTTTGGGAGATTATAGGCAAATATACCTCAAATTGTATCATGAAACCGTAAGGTTAGCCTCATGCACATTAACAGATAAAGTATGCCAACAGTATTCTATAATTAAAAACTAAGAAAGAGCAGGAATCAAAAATTATGGCCAACTCAGAGCAACACTGCTGACACTGTGTTTCAGGCGACATCGTCTGTGAAAACTGTAGGAATTCCAACTATCTGCCTCTGCCCATCAACTGTGGGAGCTCAGCAACCTGCCAACCATTGTATGGCTGTCATTCTTACTCATGGAATTCTGAGTTCGAGTGTCAATAAACCAAGGTCAACTTATCCCCTAAGCACAGTAGGTACTTCAGAATAGAGACCATGATACTTTTAGGAGCCCACAAAATGCCCTAATTTCTTTTTTAAAAATATGTTTATTTATTTATTTGAAAGGCTGAGTTAGAGAGAGGCAGAGGCAGAGGCAGAGGCAGAGGCAGAGGCAGACAGAGAGAGAGAGAGAGAGAGAGAGAGAGAGATATCTTCCATCCTCTGGTTCTCTGGTTCACTCCCCAGATGGCTGCAATGGCCGGAGCTGTGTGATCTGAAGCCAGGAGCCAGGAAATCCTTCTGGGTCTCCTATTCGAGTGCAGGGACCCAAGGACTTGGCCATCTTCTACTGCTTTCCCAGGCCATAGCAGAGAGCTGGATCAGAAGTGGAGCAGCCCACACTCGAACTGGTGCCCATATAGGATGCCAGCACTGCAGGCGGCAGCTTTACCCACTACGCCACAGCACAGGCCCCTTAATTTCTTTTAAAATAATCAATAAAACAGTAATGAGTATATAATAATAAGCCTACCTGAATTATATTTGTCTTTATACCAGTGTGTCATAGAATACAATTCTCAATGTGTTTGTGGAGGAAGAGATCTGCAAAGGCAGAAAGTGTCTGAACCCCTGAAAATCATGATGTGGACTTTTGGTAAACTCTAATCTCTTGTAAGGTAGCTCATGGGTGCCAAGTTTTAATAGTCCTTGATAACTCAAAATGTAGCTTTTAGTGCTGCCTGAAACTTTATGGAACTGCTTCTCGTGCTCCTAAGAACTACAGACAAAACTTGTATTTTAGCATCTGGATTGGAGCAACAGAGGCCGTACTTTAAGAATCACAAGTGTCTGCCCCTCCTACTCAGTGTGTAGTGCTTGAGCCAGCAGCAGCAAACAGCTTGTTGGAAACACAGAGCCTCAGACCTTTCCAGACCTTCCTAATCAGCATGGACATTTTCACACAGTTCTCAGGTGATGTGTATGCATGCAGACAATGAGAGGCACTGTCAGAAGAATCTGTACCCAGGGAAGGACTGCTCCAAAGGTGATACAACGGAGGGGAAAAAACCTTAACTCTATCCATAAGGAGATGAGTAGTCCACATCCAATAAGTCTTCCAATAAATATGGAAATGGTAATCATTAAAAAGAGAGTAAGACTGGAGCGGGCGCTGTGGCATAGGGGATAAAGCCGCTACCTGCAGTGCTGGCATCCCACATGGGAGCCAGTTCAAGTCCCGGCTGCTCCACTTCTAATCCAGCTTTCCGCTATGGATTGGGAAAGCAGTAGAAGATGGCCCAAGTGCTTGTGCCCCTGCACCGCGTGGGAGACAGGGAAAAAGCTTCTGGCTCCTGGTTTTGGATTAGCTCAGCTCTGGCTGTTGTGGCCAATTAGGGAGTAAACCAGTGGATGGAAGACCTCTCTATCTCTGTCTCTCTCTGACTCTGCCTTTCTAATAAATAAATAAATCTTAAAAAGAGAGAGAGAGAGAGATTAAGACTTTCAGCTCTTGCCCTGGACCTACACAGACAGGGTGCCCATGTGCTCAGGAAGCCCTAGAGACTTGGGTAGTGTGTTTTATGGGACATGCTGAAAACTGCAGTCTTAGAGGCTATTAAACAACAACAAAAAATTTAGTCAATGACCTACAGGAATGGGCCTCTGACCTCGAGTTAACCACAGATCTAGAGGTAGCCACAGATGGAGTTTCCAACAATGCCATGGACCTGGCTAGACACAAAGAGCCAACCACATCTGAGCTCTGGGAGAACACACAGGCTGCGGAACCCACTACTTCCCTGGAGTCTGCGGCCTCAGCGCTGTGGGAGAAGCTGCTGGGCCACACTCGTTATGATACTGTCCAGACAGAGAGCTTTGTGGCTGAGGACTGATGTTAATGGTTCTGATGAGCCTGCTGAAGCAACAGAAAATGAAGTATATTCTTCATGAGCTGTGAAACCCACTCTTCTATCCAGTACTTTATGAGAAGATTCTCAGCTGTCAAGCCTGGCATCAACAGGAGATGGCACATATGAACCACGAGGTGTGCCCAACTGAAGAGAAGCAGCGAAGCAGTCATCCTGGGTGTGTGTTGTGAATTATACAAGCACGGGGGAGGGCACCTCATACTCCTGTGACATTTAATATAGGCTCAGTGAATGCTAATTTGAATAAAATAGAAAAATATAAAAAAGACAGTAAGAAAAATATAAAATTCTTAGAAGAAAACATAGGGAATGGGGCCGGCACTGTGACCTAGCAGGTAAAGCTGCTGCCTGCAGCACCGGCATCCCACATGGGTGCCAGTTTGAGTCCCAGATGCTCCACTTCAGATCCAGCTCCCTGCTAATGCACCTGGGAAAGCAGTAGAAGATGGCCCAAGTGCTTGGGACTCTGCACCCATGTGGGAGACTTGGAGGAAGCTCTTGACTCCTGGCTTCGGATCAGCGCAGTTTTGGCTATTGTGGCCATTTGGGGAGTGAACCAGAGGATAGTTTTCTGCCTCTGCCTCTCTGAAACTCTGCTTTTCAAATAAATAAATAAATCTTTAAAAAAGAAAAAATGTTAAAAAAAAAAAAGAAGAAAATATAGGGGGAAGATTCCATGACATTGAGTTTAGCAATGATTTCTGGGATATGACAACAAAAGTACAAGCAAGAAAAATACAAAAATAGGTAAATCAGATTACATCAAAATTAAGAACTTCTGTGCATCAAAGGACACAATCAATGTGAAAAAGTAACCTTAAAGAATAGAAAAAAAATTTCAAATCTTATAATTGTTAGGGGTTAATAACCAAAGTATATAAAGTATAACTACAGCTCAGCAACAAAAAATAATCTTATTAAAAATTAGGGAAATGACTTGAAGAGTTATTTCTCCAAAGAAGATATAAAGAACCAATAAACGTGTGAAAAGATGGTCAACATCACTAATCATTACAGAAATGACAGTCAAAGACAACATGAGATACCATCTCATGCTCATTAGGATGGCAACTATTAAAAAAAAAAAAAACAAGGCTACTCTTAAAAAACAAACCAAGTTGGGTAGGCATTTGGATACTGCTTGGGACGCCTATATCCCATATCAGTCTGCTTGTGTTCTAGTTCCAGCCTCACGAATTCTAGCTTCTTGCTAATGTGCACCCTGGGAGGCAGCAGTGACTAAAGTAGTTGAGTCCCTGCCACCTGTGTGGGAGGCCAGATTGACTCAGCTGGTTTACCCCAGCTGTTGTGATCATTTGGGGAGTGAATCAGTGGATGGGAGGCCCCCTCCCCCCCTGCCTTTCAAATACATAAAAATTGATAGAAAAGTGTTTCAGCAAGATGAAGAAGCTCCAGCTTCACACTTATCTACAGATATAAGCAGTGGGCCAGTGCCTTAGATGGACTGGCATAAGAGGCAGACAACACGTGGGTTGTGTGAGGAGGGCTTGGGGGCGCCTGTGTGAAACTGGAGGTTTCTGTGAGTGGTCTTGGAGCTGGTCCTTCAGCCTCAGTCGCTGCAGTAGTTCGTTGGATGTTCCTACGCTGCAGCCTCAGGAAAGGTGGGCCTGGGAGCCCAGCAGAGCCAAAAATCACAAAGGGTGGTTGGTGCAGCCCAACTCCTTCCTCCTAACACTGGCTTCTTAGTGATCACTGTTCAAACACAGTAGCCGACAATGTCGCCATGTAGCATTGAAAAAGCACTTTAGCTAGAATGTCCCAGGAGGTTGTTTCCTCCTCTTTGTGTCGTCTTCATACTTCCCCAGGCTACCTTATGTGGGAGGGATGAACTTAGGGTTAAAGGAAGGAAGTGAAATCTTTCTTTGTGAGTTATTTTTGCAGGACATTGGGGCAGATTAGGGTGCCCCCTGACCTCCATCCCATTTCAGAGGACTTCCAGAGGGCACCACAAATCCAGGGTCCTGGTGCGAGACAGGCATTTTTAGAGATTGAAGGAACCGGCTCCAGTTTATGTGAGTAAGAAAATTAGCTAACTACTTGAAGTAAGTGGGAGCCAAAGCCCCAAAATCCCTTAAAACAGATGTCAACATACTGAGGGATCAGCACAGCTGAGGTTTCCCATTCATCCCACTAGTGCCCCTCGAGCCTCGTTCTAGGGTTCCTTTATTAAAAATTGATTTATAATAAAATAAGTCATGCAGAAAAGTAGGTAAGATATGGACCGCATGACTCTGTAGTCACACCTAATAACACATTACTCTGTTTAAATAGATGGCCAAATGAGAGGCATAGTTTGAAAAGCAGCATGATCTACGAGACGCTGACAGGCAGAATACTGAGAGAGAGGGGGAAATGCCAAACGCACCCCCAAAGAAGCCACTTTGAAGTGATCATGAAGCTTCAGATAGGGAGAACAATTATTTTTGGCTGAGTCAAACTTTAAGTGTTCAAAGTAAATTCTATTGTATTTAGCAATTTCTCCTTTTATTTCAAAATAGTTTTATAGTTTCTTAACGATAAAAATGTTGCCAATAAACCAGAAACATAAAGAACACTTGAAAAGAGAAAATATCACCTTTTTACCTCTATTGCTATAATAAACATTTATGAAAATCCCTGAAGCATGTGTTTTGAGTTTTGCTTCTGTCCCTATCTTTGTTCACCCCCTTGTGGCCGTGAGCCAGGCAGCTGTAAGGGAGGAATAAATGGCTTAAATAATAAACTGATCATTTCTCACTTTACCACTATTTGCAATAACTAGGATAAGTAGGTCTGCTTGAAACCTATATGGGCAGGAGGACCTTGGTAAGAAATAGATAAAACCCTTGAAAGGGGTGATTGTAAATTATTCCCTTCATTAAATTTTCTTTGAAATATAGGCTGTTGGGGCCGGCGCTATGGCATAGTAGGATAAGCCTCCACCTGCAATGCCTGCATCCCATATTGGCCCCTGTTCGAGTCCTGGCTGCTCCTCTTCTGATCCAACTCTCTGCTTATGGCCTGGAAAAGCAGTGAAAGATGGCTCAAGTGCTTGGGACCCTATACCACATGGGAGACCCAGAAGAGGCTCCTGGCTCTGGCTCTTGTCTTTGGATCAGCCCAGCTCCGGCCACTGTTGCATTTTGGCGAGTGAACCAGTGAGTGAAGACATTTCTCTCTGTCTCTCCCTCTCTCTGTCTGTAACTCTGCCTCTCAAATAAATAAATCTTTTTTAAACACATGTGACACTCAGTAACTTTTCAAGTCTACAATTCTATTTTTTTAAGATTTACTTATTTATTTGAAAGGCAGAAATACAAAAAGGCAGAGGCAGAAAGAGAGAGAAAGAGAGGGAGGTCTTCCATCTGCTGGTTCACTAGCCAAATGGCCTCAATGGCCGGAGCTAGACCTATCTGAAGCCAGGAGCCAGGAGCTTCTTCTGGGTCTCCCATACAGGTGCAGGGGCACAAGGACTTGGGCCATCTTCCACTGCTTTCCCAGGCCATAGCAGAGAGCTGGACCAGAAGAGGAGAAGCCAGGACACAAACCAGGGCCTATTTGAAGTGCTGGCACCACAAATAAAACAAATGAAATGAAACAAAATGAAACAAATACGAAAGAAGGGAGGAAGGAAAGAAGGAAGGAAGGAAGAAGAAAGAAAGGAGAGAGTGAGGGAGGGAAGGAGGGAATGAGGGAGGGAAGAAAGGGAAAGAAAAAGATGGGCTGTTTTCAACCATTTACAGTTATACTACCTACATCAGTCCTCCCTGATCTGTGGTTTCAGTTTTGCAGTTACCATGATCAACCATGATCTAAAAATATTAAATGTGGGCCTAGCCTCGTGGTATAGCAGCTTAAGCCTCCACCTGTGCTGCTGGAATCCCAGATGAGCATCACGTTTGTTGCCTGACTGCTTCACTTCTGATTCAGCTCCCAGCTCATGTGCCTGGCAAAGTAGTGGAAGATGGCCCAAGTGCTTGAGCCTCCATGGCCATTGTGGACATCTGGGGAGCAAACCAGCAGATGGAAGAGATCTGTCCTTCTCTCTCTCTGTAACTCTGCTTTTCAAATAAGTAAATAAATAATAAATCTTAAAAAAACCAACAAAAATTAAATGGAAAATTCCAAAAATAAAATTCATAAATTTTATTTTACTTTGAAAACATTATTTATTTGACAGGCACACACACTCTCTCTCTCTCACACACACACACAGGTAGAGCTCCCCCCATCCAGTGGTTTACTCTGCAAATACCTGCAATAGGTGGGGCTGGGCCAGGCCAAGCCAGGAGTCAGGACCCTAATCCAAGTTTCCCATGTGGGTGGAAAGGACCTAACAAATTAATCCACCTCCTGCTGCATCCCATAGTTTGCATCAACAGGAAGCTGAGGCAGGGCCAGGACTTGAACCTAGGCACTCTAATATGGGATGTGGGTGTCCCAAGTGGTATCTTAACCACTGAGCCAAATGCCTACTCCCAATTCATAAATTTTAAAATTTGCACCATTCTGAGTTGTGTGATGAAATCTCAAGCTATCTTATTTCATCCTGCCCAAGATGTGAATTTCCCTTTGCCCAAAGTATCTGTGTTTGTGTACCCTACCTGACCATTAGTTATGCAGTAGCTGTCTTGGTTATGTAACTAAATGTGGTATCACAATGTTTTGTTCAAGTAATCCATACCTAGTAGCTTAACACTATGTCACAATGCTGGTCATTCACCTCACTATGTAGGCATTGTATTATCTCACACCACCACAAGAAAAGGTGAGTGCAGGATAAGAAGATATTTTGAGAGATATTCATAACGCACAACTTTTATTACAGTACGTTGTTGTAATTGTACTAGTTTGGTTATAGTTGGTCTTTTTTTACTGTGTCTAATTTATACATAAAACTCTATTTTAAGTTATGTACAGAACAAAACAGTATACATAGTTTTGGTACATCTGTGGTTTCAGGAATCTACTGGGAGTTCTGGAATGTATCCCCCATTCGTAATGGGGATCACTACGTAAAAATCTGTGGAGACCACACAGAGAAACTCATTTCAGCAAAAGCATTAATAGCAAGATTGAAAACATTTTTTTTTTTTAAGATTTCAATTTATTTGAGAGGTAAAGTTACAGTCAGAGAGAGGGAGAGAGTTCTTCCATCCATTGGTTCACTCTCCAAAGGGCCGCAAGGGCTGGATCTGGGCCAATCTGAAGCCAGGAACCAGAAGCTTCCTCCACGTCTCCTATGGTGGTACAGGGGCCCAGGCACTTGGGCCATCTTGTACTGCTTTCCCAGGCCATAGCAGAGAGTTGGATCAGAAGAGGAGCAGCAGGACTCACATCAGCACCCATATGGGATGCTGGCACTGCAGGTGGAGGCTTATCCTACTTCTCCACAGTGCCAGCCTGGAAACAGTCTTAAAGGATAATTTCCAAATTATATATAGTAAAAAAAGCAAAGTGCAGGACTGTATTTATCATATGCTACCAGTAAAAGGGATATATATAAACATTATGTGCTATAGTATATTTGTTTTAAACTATGTTTATAAAATGTTATTTGCATGTTAATATATTAAATAAACATTTCTATTTCCCTTTTCACAAGAGTAGCATACTATAGTAAGCTCTCTGTACCTTGCAAGTTCATCATCCACAAATTCAACCAACTGGGGATGGAAAATATTTTTAAAAACTGTGTCTATACTGAACATGTATAGATTTTAAAACTCCTTATTCGGCCGGCGCCGTGGCTTAACAGGCTAATCCTCCGCCTTGTGGCGCCGGCACACCGGGTTCTAGTCCCGGTTGGGGCGCCAGATTCTATCCCGGTTGCCCCTCTTCCAGGCCAGCTCTCTGCTGTGGCCCGGGAGTGCAGTGGAGGATGGTCCAAGTGCTTGGGCCCTGCACCCGCATGGGAGACCAGGAGAAGCACCTGGCTCCTGGCTTCGGATCAGTGAGATGCGCCGGCCGCAGCGGCCATTGGAGGGTGAACCAACAGCAAAAAGGAAGACCTTTCTCTCTGTCTCTCACTATCCACTCTGTCAAAAAACAAAAACAAACAAAAAAACCCTCCTTATTCATACAGTGTAACAGCAGCTTACATAACATTGACTTTGTATTAGTATTAGTATTCCAAGTAAGCAGAGATAAAGTATACAGGAGCAGGTCAGCTGCTTGGCATGCCAACATCCCATAACGCATCGGCTGGGTTCAAGTCCTGGTTCGGATTCCAGCTTCCTGCTGATGCGCACGCTGGGAGGGAGCAGGTGTTGGTTCAGTCCAGTACCGGGGTCCTACGTAAGAGTACTGTATCTCCCTGTAAACACACACAGTGGGAGCCTTCAATCTCCTGTCTTGGAAAGTCTCTCGGGGCTTTCTGTTTCTGCGCAAGCCGGAGTCCCATCCGCGGACACCAGGGCACGGCCTCGCCCCTTTCAGTCTCCTCACCCTTTATTCCCTTGAGGTTAACGGCGTCTGAGACCGCCACGCCAACACGGCTTCCTCTGCACTTGACCCAGCGCCTCGCCCCGCCTTCCAGCCCGCACTTCCGCGAGTTCGGGGCAGTACTTCCGCCACGCCCGCCTCGCAACTCGATTGGCCAAGACTTCTTCCCTCTGATTGGAGCCTGCAGCCTGGGCCTGAGTCGGGCGCGCAGTGATGACGACAAGGGCCAGCGGCGGCCGCGGCGGCAGCGGCTGGGAGACCTGCAGGGTTTCCGGAGCTGCCGGCCTTGACTGCTGAGTGCTGCCGACATGGCGGCAGCTCTGTGGGGCTTGCTCTCCGCCTTGTTGCTTCTCTCAGGGACTGCCCAGAACTCAGAGTTGCCTGGGGCTTCTGCCGAGGGGCCGGGAGGGAGTGGGGTCGGGGATCGTTTCAAGATCGAGGGGCGTGCTGTCGTTCCGGGGGTGAAGCCTCAGGACTGGATCTCGGCGGCCCGAGTGCTTGTAGACGGAGAAGAGCACGTCGGCTTCCTTAAGTGAGCATTCCGAGGGCCGCGGAGAGAGTTGGGATGGAGGAGAGCTGCTTGTCGCCAGGGGACATGTCGCTGTCACAGCGGAGGGGCAGGTGCTGCTCTCCCTCTGCGCCGGGAGACCATGGGAGGCAGGTGGACGCCTCCCTTTCCGGACCTCATAAACGAGGGTGACAGGCGTTCGCCCCAGACCCAGAGCTGTGGGGTCGCGTGTTTCCACTCCCTTGGTGGCCCCGTTTGGGGATTACCGCTCTCGGCCCTGGGGACGGGTGGACAAATGTCTCGTGCTGGATTCTTTGCTTTGCATCTCAGGTGGTTTCCTTGGAACCGGCTCGCTTTTTTTTTTTTAAACACTCGTTGTGGATTGATGTTGCCTAGAAAGATGCTAAACAGGTGGGAATTCTCAAAGCCCGAAGGACTTCTAGTGATGAGAGACTGGGAGACTAATGTTACTGCTTCTAAAATTAATGAGCCCTGAAGTCCCTAATCGCAGCACCTTTTTTGCCTGCGGGTGGGACTGTTGCTCTTTTTAACACTTGAGTTCGTCAAGGGATTTGCAGCATCACATTTGTCACTTATGAAAGACCAGGGCTTTCGACTTTTCTAGCTATTCGTGAAAATGGCATTTTTGTTTATAGTAAAAGAGGATGAATTTGTTAGCACTCAAGGTTTGCATTAGCCTGTTTTTCAGCTGTCCAGGCAAAAATGTGATTTAAATCTTCTCACCACTATTTGGAAAATGAAATTGGGAACTGAAAGACCACATTTAGTGAAGGAAGAAGGGTTTGTTCCTCAGCAGGTGGTTTCTGAAGACCAGGCAACACAAATCCGCATATTTTATTCTAAATCTGATTTGCACATTTGTTCAGATCATCCAGGTGCTCCTTGATGAGAGTGTCAACCTCAGATTGATAATGACAAGTTTTTACCCAGTATTTTAATGCTGTCATTGATAACCTAACATTAGTACTTCTTTAGGTTATACTCGGATTAATGGTGTTTTAATAACAAAGCTCTTATTAAACTTTAGAAAATTAGCATTAGTTGACCATTTGGCTTCTCTTTTACACAGTATACATTTTTTTTAAAAGCATTTATCATTTTCATTTAAGAGATAATGTATTAGGGCCAGCATCCCGTTAGAGTGCCAGTTGAAGTCTCAGCTGCTCTGCTTAGAATGTATGCCTGGGAAAAGTGTTAATGTGCTGATGTGCCTGAGAAAGTAGTGGAAGATGGCCCAAGTATGTGGGCCCCTGCCACCCATTTGAGAGACCCAGATGGAGCGCTGGGCTCCTGGCTTTGGCCTGGCCCAGCCCTGACTGTTGCGGCTATTTGGGTAGTGAGCCAGCAGATGGAAGATCTCTCCCCCTTTCTCTCTCTCTCCTCCTCCTTCCCTACTTCTGTCACTCTGCCTTTCAAATAATTTAACTAAATGTTTTAAAAAAGAAGTACTATATTAATTTGTTTATTGAAGAAAATATCTAAACAAGTAGAGGTAATAGCCATAACATTTTATTGTATCCTTGTTCTTCCCATTTGTATATAGAAAGATGAATTGAGATATGGGCTTATAATGAGTTTTGTTGGAAGGAGTGTAGGTAAATTGTACTGGAGCTGTTTTGAATAACTAGCAAACAGTTTCTGACCTATGCTTATTGGAGATGGCTTGAAACTTTGCCAAAGCAGATAAGGGGAGTTGTGGCTGAAGACTTCTCATGCCATTTCTTGCTGTCATCATTGTGTGTATTTACTTATATACATAATTTATTTAACCAATCCTCTGTTTTGGGATGTGTAGGTAGTTTTCAATTTTTTTTTTTTTTTTTGCCATAGTGATGTTATACGTTGTATATACTTTTAAATTTTTATTGTGGAAATTTTCAGAAGCACAGAAATAAGCAGAATAACTGTGACTCCTTAGGTACTCATTGAAGTCTACTGTTTCATTTCATGTCTTGTCTTCATTTTCATTATTTTTTTTCTGGAATATTTCTAAAAAAATCTTAAGCATATTTTTCACTTAGAAAAGCCTTATTATATATTTCTAAAAATAAGGAATTCTAAAAAAATATGTTTACCATTATTGATTCAGCAGAAACAATAATAATGCCATATACCCAGTCCATTTTTGATATTTCCCCATAATCTCATTTTTAAAAAAATTTTTTAAGGTTTTTTAATGAACACAAATTTCATATGTACAGCTTTTAGGAATATAGTGTTTCTTCCCCCAATTCCCACCCTCCCACCCCTACTCCCATCCCACCCTCCTACTCCCTCTCCCATTCCATTTTTTCATTAAGATTCGTTCTTAATTCACTTTATATACAGAAGACCAACTATATACTACGTAGAGATTTCCACTGTTTGCACCCACACAGACACACAAAATATAAAGTACTGTTTGAAGACAGGTCTTATCATTAATTCTCATAGTTTCATTTATTAAGGACAGAGGTCCTACATGGGGAGCAAGTGCACAGTGACTTTCTGTTGTTGATTTAACAATTGACACTTTTTTATTTTTGATGTCAGTGACCAAGGCTCTTGACATGATATGACAAGGCTATGGAAGCCTTTTTAGTCCACACACTCTGTCGTATTTAGACAGGGCCCATATGCAAAGTGAAAGTTTCTCTCCCTCCCTTCAGAGAAAAAGTACCTCCTTGTTTGATGGCTGCTGCTTTCCACTGGGATCTCACTCACAGAGATCCTTCATGTAGGACAATTTTTTTTGCCACAGTGTCCTTGGCTTTCCATTTCTGAAATGCTCTCCTGGGCTTTTCAGCCAGATCCGAATGATTAAGGGCTGCATAATCTCATATATTTATTAAATTCTTTCAATTATATAAAATAAGGTATAAACATAGCTTGTATATTGTAGTCTGTGTATTTCATAATTTTTTTACTTATTTGTTTTTATTTTATTTGAAAAGGTAGACAGAGACACAGCAGGACCCTTCCATTTTGCTGGTTCACTCCCTAAATGCCCATACAGCCAAGGCTGGGTCAGGCCAAAGTTAGGAGCTCAGAATTCAATCCAGGTCTCTCATGTGGGTGAAAGGGACCCACGTTTCTTGGACCGTCACCTCTGTGTTTAAAGGTACAGATTAGTAGGAAGCTGGAATCAGAGGCAGAGCTGAGACCTTGAACCTAAGCACTGTACTATGGGGGAGTAACATTCTTAAAGTTAAGTTTTAAAAATTGTATTATAAAATTTATATGTTAGAGCTTGAATAAAATGTTTACATTGGGTTGAAATATATTTTTTTCTTCAGGAAATTCTGATATTTGTGCTGCACAGACAGCAGTTGTTCTTCCTGGACCTGGAGAAAAAAGTTTGAATTAGTTTCAGTCTAGGTCCCATCAAGAAGCAGAAGATGTACTTACGTTAGAATAACTCAGGAGCCGGCACCGTGGCTCAACAGGCTAATCCTCCGCCTTGCGGCGCCGGCACACCGGGTTCTAGTCCCGGTTGGGGCACCGATCCTGTCCCAGTTACCCCTCTTCCAGGCCAGCTCTCTGCTGTGGCCAGGGAGTGCAGCCAGCTCTCTGCTGTGGCCAGGGAGTGCAGTGGAGGATGGCCCAAGTGCTTGGGTCCTGCACCCCATGGGAGACCAGGAGAAGCACCTGGCTCCTGCCATCGCAACAGCGCAGTGCGCCGGCCGCAGCGCGCCTACCGCGGCGGCCATTGGAGGGTGAACTAACGGCAAAAAGGAAGACCTTTCTCTCTGTCTCCTTCTACTGTCCACTCTGCCTGTCAAAAATTAAAAAAAAAAAAGAAAGAAAAAAAAAAAAGAATAACTCAGGGAGAGGTCAGTGAAAGGATTAATCAGTGCAATCATAGTGTAGGGAAGTAACCAGATTGAGCAGGACCCTTTGGAGTGTAGGATCTCAAGGTGCCTGTCACCTCTAAGCCTGAGAGAGGTCACTAAGTAGAAGTTACTGGAACCCTGAAGAGAAGAAAGGTCTGTTTTGAGGCGAGATGTGACACTACCAGTCAGAGATGGCTTCACAGTGAGAAATCGGGGGGGGGGGGGGGATATCAAACTCATTACTTCCCTTCCTCTCATCTACAGAGAAGAGAAGGGAAGGAAGGTGATCTGGAGGACAAATGGAAGGTGTCCAGCCCGGAAATAAGTTAATTTCATGTGTGTATTTCAGGTGTGTGTGTGTGTGTGTAAGAGGGTACAGCCTTTTTTTTTTTTTTTTTTTTTTTTTTTTAAGATTTGTTTGTTTATTTGAAAGGCAGAGTTACAGAGGCAGAGGCAGAGAGATGGAGAGAGAGGTCTTCCATCCACCGGTTCACTCCCCAGTTGGCTACAACTGCCAGAGTGGCGCCAATCCAAAGCCAGGAGCCAGGAGCATCTTCTGGGTCTCCATGTGGCTGCAGGGGCCCAAGCACTTGGGCCATCTTCCACTGCTTTCCCAGGCCACAGCAGAGAGCTGGACTGGAAGAGGAGCAGCTAGGACTTGAACTGGTACCCATATGGGTAAAGTGGAGGCTTTACCCACTATGTCACAGTGCCAGCCTCAGCGTTTTATTATTTGTAAAAAAAAGAAATAAAACCAATAACATACAAACTAAAACTAGAATAATATGCCATTTTTGGTAGTAAAAATGTTGAGATTGGCAAAATTGGGGCTAACATTGTAACAATAATGTATATTGATAATTTCCTTTGAATAAATATTAGACTTCAGAATAGGAACTGTGCTCCTGCACCTGTCATATCTGCCTACAGAAGCCATAGAAATACTTTGTGTCAGGGTTCTGTCTTAGGTATTTTCTTTCTTTTTTTTAAAGATTGATCTATTTATTTGAAAGTCAGAATTACACAGAGAGAAGAGAGGCAGAGAAAGAGAGGTCTTCCATCTGCTGGCTCACTCTCCAATTAGCCTCAGTGGCTGGAGTTGCATTGATCTGGAGCCGGGAGCTTCCTCTGGGTCTCCCATGTGGGTCCAGGGGCCCGAAGAGTTGGGTCATCCTCTGCTTTCCCAGGCCACAGCAGAGAGCTGGATCTCGAACCAGCACCCATATGGGATGCCGGCACTGCAGGTGGCGGCTTTACCCGCTACACCACAGTGCTGGCCCCTGTCTTAGGTATTTTCATAACCCATTCAGTGTAATTATGGAGGCTAAACCTAGGCTTGTTTTTTTTTTTTTTTTTTAAGATTTATTTGAAAGGCAGAGTTACAGAGAGAGAAGGAGGCACACATAGAGGCCATAACAGCCAAGGCTGGAGCAGACTGAAGCCAGGATCTAGGATATTCACTCTAGTCTCCCATGTGGGTGCAGGGACCCAAGTCCTTGGGCCATCTTCTGCTGTTTTCCCTTACCATTAGCAGGGAGCTAGATCAGAAGTGGAGCATCTGGGATGCAAATCAGCACCCATAAAGGATGCTAGCATTGGAAGCAGCAGCTTAACCCACTGTGCCACAATATTAGCCCTTAAGCTTGCTATCTTGCTTTAAAAATTTTTTTACTATTTATTTGAGAAGTAGAATTACAGACAGTGAGAGGTAGAGACATTGTGAGAGGTCTTCTGTCCGCTGGTTCACTCCTCAAATGGTCACAATGGCTGGAGCTGAGCCATACAAAGCCAGGAGCATCTTCTGGATCTCCCACACGGGTGCAGGGGTCCAAGCACTTAGGCCATCTTCTGTTGCTTTCCTAGGCCATAGCAGAGAGCTGGATCAGAAGAGGAGCAGCTGGGACTCGAACCAGCACCCATAAGGGATGCCTGCTCTGCAAGCAGAGGCTTAGTCCAATACCTCACAGCACCAAGAGTCCCCCACCCTTTTTTTTTTTGAAGCTTGCTAGTTATCGCCTCTTGGCCTTTTGGCTAAGATCAAATGGAAAGCTTGCTACTTGTGTTAATGTCAATTTTTGGGGAATTGATTTCAGAATTAATGATAATTTAAGACAAAATATTAAATTGTTGATCAGAAGTGACTAAAATATAATTTTCACTTTTCCAGGACAGATGGGAGTTTTGTGGTTCATGATATACCTTCTGGATCTTATGTAGTAGAAGTTATATCTCCAGCTTACAGGTTTGATCCTGTCCGAGTGGACATCACTTCCAAAGGAAAAATGAGGTGAGGGCACCTGGTTTAATTTTTACCAAGGGCTAGATGCTGAACACTGTTTTTAGAATTTATATTTAAGGTTAAAAGTTTTCTTATATAGAATACAAATATTCCTTAAAACACTTGAGGAACATTTATGTTGTTTTGCTTTGAACATGGATAAAATTATAAAGTTGAATGTACTCCTGCTCTGGCTTAAACTTTTTCTTAAATCTCTTACTATGATTATATGGAGAAAAAAATTACTTATTATAGGAGTGAGAATATTAAAGTTGGAAGTAATTTAACTTTCTTTTAAAGATTTTATTTATTTGTGAGGTAGAGTTACGGACAGAGAGAAGGAGAGACAGAGAGAAAGATCTTCCACCCATTGGTTCATTCCCCAAGTGGCCGAATAGCTGGAGCTGAACCAATCTGAATACAGAGCCAGGAGCTTCTTACATGGTATCCCATGCAGGAGCAGGGGCCCAAGCACCTGGGCCATCATCTACTGCTTTTCCAGGCCATAGCAGAGAGCTGGATAGAAAGAGAAGCAGCTGGGACACAAACTGTTGCCCATATGGGATGCTAGCACTGCAGGCAGAGGCTTAGCTTACTATGCCATGGCACGAGCCCCAATAACTTAACTTTCTAAATCAGAAATACTGTTTGTCACTTGTCTTTCATTGGGATATGTTGATAATGCCTTTTTCTTTTAAAAATGATTTAATTATTTATTTGAAAGAGTAACAGAGATAGAGGGAGAAACAGAGAGAGAGTACTTCCATCCTAGGACTTGAATTGGCACCCACATGCAATGCCTTTATTGCAGGCTTAACTCACTGTTCCACAACTCTGGCTCCATTAATAATGCCTTTTATTGCTTACTTGTTACTGTGTTGATCTAGAAATTTCTGTAGTTGTTCCTTTTTTAGTGTGCAAAGGCAAAAACAGTTCTTGTGAAGAAGCTGTATTTTATTACTGACCTTTTTGATATATATATCAAACATATTTAGATTGATTTATAGGGACTCAAAATTTAACTGACAGGGCTGGTATTGTGGTGTAACAGCAATACTGTGATACCACTAATAAGTACATTTATAGACACATTTTCTCTCCCACCTTTTTCTTAAGATTTATTTATTTATTTGAAAGAGTTATGGGGGGGGGGGGGGACAGGGAGGGCGAGAGAGAGAAAGAGACAGAGAAATCTTCCATCTACTGAATTACTCCCCAGACAGGTGCAACAGGGCTGGGCCAGGCTGAAGCCAAGAGCCAGGAGCTTCTTCCAGGTCTCCTATGTGGGTACAGGGGCCTAAACACTTGGGCCATCCTCTGCTGTTTTTCTAGGCACTTTAGCAGGGAGCTGGATCAGAAATGGAGCAGCTGGGATTTGAACCAGCAGCCACATGGTATGCCGACATCTTAGGCAGCAGCTTTACCCACTATGCCACAATTCTGGCCCCTTTTTAAATATTTACTTATTTGAGATCAAAGTGAGAAAACAGAGTGAGCACACTCTCACTTGCTGGTTCACTCCCTAAATACCCACAGTGCCTGAAGTTGACCAGCCAAAGCCGAGAGCTGGGAATTGAATCCTGGTCTTCCCTTTGAGTGGCAGAAACCCTACTGCTTGAGCCATCACCACAGCCTTCCAGGGTCTGCATTAGCAGGAATCTAGATTCAGGAGCCGGAGTCAGGAACCAAACCCAAGTTCAGTGATGTGGGATGTGGGCATCCTAATCAGGTGTCTTAGCCAGTGTCCTAATTGCCAGACTAGCCACCTGCCCTGTTCCTCCCTATTTTTAAAGTTAAGTTGTTGTCTTAGAATTTCTTTGTCCAGATGCTGATATTTCTTGCTCTTGGCTATTTAGAGCAAGAGTGAATCTTCTTTGGGAGGTTATACCTTGCAAATATGTTAATAAAATATTTTCTGCTGGAATAAATGGATTCTTTCAAAATATGAATTTTCTTTGGTTGTGATTTTCTCATGTCTTTTCTTTAGAAACACATTTTGTTAAAAGAAATTATAGGTATATATACACACACAGGTAAAATTCTATTTTTTTTTTAAGATTTATTTATTTGAAAGGCAGAGTTGCAGAGAGAGAAGAGACACACAAAAAAGGTCTTGCATCTGCTGTTTCACTCTCCAAATGGCCACAACAGCCAAGACTGGGCCAGATTGAAGCCAGGATCTGGAACCATCCAGGCCTTCCCTACCTGGGTGCAGGGGCTCAAGGACTTAGGCCATCTTTTGCTGCTTCCCCCAGCTCATTATCAGGGAGCTGGCTTGGAAGTGGAGCAGCCAGGACTCCGGTACCCATTTGAGATGCTGGCATCACAGGTAGCAGCTTAACCCTTCATGCTACAGTGCCAGCCCCAAAATTCAATTATGTTAAATCTAACCTTAAAGGACTTCTCACGGCCTTTTATACATTTCAGAATTGCAAACTTGGAGATGGTGAGTATGAAGATTACACTACATATTACAAATACCAATTTAAAATAGTTTTTAAAATTGACAACACAGTAGTGGAGGAAATAAGAGTTACGAAACAAAGGAAATGCATATCTACTAGAAGTGTTTTATTTTTACTGTTTAAAATTTGAATAAAATAGACAGCAAGTAGAAATATTGTTCTAAATATAAGATTTTCTTTGTTTGTTTTTTTTTTTTTTACCTTGGGTTAAGAGTACATTGTGCTTAGTACACATTGTGCACAGTGAGATTTGTATTTCCATATATATTCCTGGTGATTGGATGTCAGAAGCATAAGTTTTTTAAAAAAAGATGGTTATTTTCATAATTAGGGGTGAGACAGTAGAGAACAAAGTGAGATTCACATAAAATCCTCATGTTTTAATCAATATTTTGTAAGTTTTGAATATATGTGGATCTTCTATTTCTGACATCTTAACAGAAGAAAATGTATAAAATATGACAGATGTTTCCTGTTCAGTGTATAACTCCCCGGAAGTAAGGGAAATCCCTAGGGGTAAACTAGAAGCCACTTCCTCACCTGGGGTTTTGATATTCTGTAACCAAAAGGCTTAGATTTTATTAGCCGTATGCATGTAGGATGTAAGCCTTGAGTTTACTTGGGGTCAGAATTAGATCTAAGACCATTTGACCTTCGGCTATTGGTATTGCAATCCAAAAGACCAGATTCCCAGCTGACACTGCGTTTTGTGGGGAAACCTCTTCCCTGAGTGATAGCAGTCCAGCCATCACTGAAAATTGGGGTAGAATTTATTACTTCCTGCATAATCCAGGAACTTTCCAGCTGAGCAATGAACAAGATGTTCCCTGGTTAGAATCCCTGGACTTCTGGCAGAGACAAATGCTTATCTCTGCACTGTTTGTAAAGTACCCAAGAAAACAATCTACTTTGGGTCAGCAGATGAATCACAGACTTCCACGAACTTTAGATAGAAGAATTATTGGGTAGAGACCTTAAAGTATACTTAAAGTGCTTGAAGAGTGGTCCAGCGTTTTGGCTTAGCAGGTTAAGTGTCCGCCTGACACTGATATCCCTTATGGGCACTGGTTTGAGACCCAGCTGCTTTGCTTCTGATCCAGTTCTCTGCTAATGTTCCTGGGAAAGCAGCAGAAGATGGCCCAAGTCCTTGGGCTCCTACACCCATGTGGGAGACCTAGAAGAAGCTCCAATTTCCTAGCTTCAGCCTGGCTTGGCCCTGGCTGTTGGGGCCATTTGGGGAATGACCAATGAATGGAAGATTCATTCATTCATTCATTCATTCTCTCTCTCTCTCTCTATCTCTCTTGCTCACTCTGCTTCTCCTCCTGTCTCTGTAACTCTGCCTTTCAAATAAATAAAAAATACATCTTGAAAAAAGAACGTTGGGGCTGGTGCTGTGGTGCAGTGGGTTAACGCTCTGGCCTGGGGCACCAGCATCCCACATGGGCGCTGGTTTGAGACCTGGATGCTCCACTTCCGATCCAGCTCTCTGCTGTGGCCTGGGAAAACAGTAGAAGATGGCCCAAGTCCTTAGGCCCCTGCACCCACGTGGGAGACCCGGAAGAAGCTCCTGGCTCCTGGCTTCAGATCAACCCAGTCCCCAGCCGTTGCAGCCATTTGGGGAGTGAACTAGCAGATCGAAGATCTCTCTTGCTGCCTCTGCCTCTCTGAAACTCTGCCTTTCAAATAAATAAATAAATCGTAAAAAGAAAAAGTGAGCAATGAAAATAGAGGAGACAATTTTTAAAAAGTAGAATAGATTATGTCTGAACATGTGTGAGGGTTTTCATTAAAAGTAGTGCATCTGTGGTGAAAATGTAATATTGCCTGTGGTGCTATTTTATGGCTTTTTATAATTATTAATTTTTCCTGCAATTTAGCTTTTTTAAAAAAGATTCATTTATTTATTTGAAAGAGTTACACAGAGAGATAGGAGAGGCAAAGAGAGAGACAGAGGTCCTCCATCCGATGGTTCACTCCCCAATTGGCCGCAACAACTGGAACTGTGCTGATCCAAAGCCAGGAGCCAGGAGCTTCTTCTGGGTCTCCCATGCAGGTGCAGGGGCCCAAGGACTTGGGCTCTCTTCTGCTTTCTCAGGCCATAGCAGAGAGCTGGATCAGAAGTGGAGCAGCCAGGTCTTGAACCTGTGCCAATATGGGATGCCGGTGCTTCAGGCCAGGGTGTTAACCTGCTGTGCCACAGTGCCGGGCCCTGCAATTTAGCTTTAAGAACTGGGTACATCGAGTATGCATATCTCAAACTGTCAAAAAAAAAATTAAAAATCCAGCATTTTTGTGTATTTATAAGAAAATTAATTCATTATTAAATATAACTGAAGGACTTTAGAGCTGAAAAGGTTTTTTTTTTTTTTTTTTTAAAGATTTATTTATTTATTGGAAAGGCAGAGTTACAGAGAGGCACAGAGAGAGAGAGAGAAAGTGTCTTCCATCTGCTGGTTCCCTCCCCAATGGCTGCAAGGGCTGGAGCCACGCGGATCCTAAGCCAGGAGGGTGCAGGGGCCCAAGGACTTGGGCCATCTTCTACTGCTTTCCCAGGCCATAGCAGAGAGCTGGGTAAGTAGAGCAGCCAGGACTCAAACCAGCGCCCATATGGGATGCTGGCAGTGCAGGCGGCAGCTTTACCTGCCACAGTGCTGGCCCCAAGGTTTCTATGTTTTTTAGAAGATTCATTTATTTATGTGAAAGGCAGAGTTATTGAAAGAGAGGCAGAGAGAGGTCTGTTTCATCTACTGGTTTATCCTCCCAAATGGCCACAATGGCCAGAGCTGGGCCAGGCCATAAATAGGAGCCAGGAGCTCTATCTGGGTCTCTCACATAGGTGGTGGGGGTCCAAGTACTTGGGCCATCCTCTGCTGTCTTTCCAGGCACATTAGCAGGGAGCTGGATAAGAAGTGAAGCAGCGGGGATGCAAACCAGTGCCCATATGGGATGCTGACATCACAGGCTCAGCTTAACCTGCTGCACCACAACACTGGCCCCGAAAGGTTTCTCTCTCCTCTCCCCCCTCTCCTCCCCTCTCTCCTCTCTCCCTTCTCCCCTCTCCTCTCCCCCCTTCCCCTCTTCTCTTTCCCCCTCCTCCCCTCTCTCCCCTCCCTCCCCTCCCCTCCTCTCCCCTTCCCTTCTTTCTCTTCCTGATTTATTTATTTATTTGAAAAGTGGAGTTACACAGTGGCAGAGGCAGAGAGAGTCTTCCATCTGCTGGTTCAATCCCCAAATGGCCACGATGGCCAGAGCTGGACCAGTCTGAAGTCAGGAGCCAGGAGCTTCTTCCAGGTCTTCCACATGCAGCCCAAGGAGTTGGGCCATCTTCTATTGCTTCCCTGAAAGGTTTCCAAAAGAACTTTTGATACAAACAGAAGTTAAGGAAATTGTCTAACCCCATGGGCTTAGGTAGTATCAGAGATATAACTAAAAGATTCCAAGTCTAGTCTTTTCTTTTTATGTTTTGCTTAATATTTCAGACATGCAGAAAAACTACTTTGACCAGATTTTTAAGATCAAAAGTTTGGATGCCAAATTGTTTTGGAAAAGCCTAATGGCAAAAATAAGGTTATTGGAATTACTGATTCTTTTCTTATGTTGCTTTATCAGGGCAAGATATGTGAATTATATCAAAACATCAGAAGTGGTCAGACTGCCCTATCCTCTCCAGATGAAATCTTCAGGTCCACCTTCTTACTTTATTAAAAGGGAATCATGGGGCTGGACAGACTTTCTGATGAACCCAATGGTATGTATAGGCTAAAAAGAACTCTTCACTAAGTCCCTAATTTGCTTTGTGCAGTTGAAAACTTCAAATCCTTGTGAGATGGAAAGTTGAAGTCAAAGTTTTGGAAAATTGGAAAGACAATTTGCAGATTTCAGGGAAATAGTCGCTTTGGTAACATACAGAAAAAATATAATGAGAATTGCACCGCAGATTTGACATTGAAATGTGCAACAGAATCTGGATAAACACTTAGGAATTTTTTAAAAATTCAAATAGACTAAGAGTATGTGGTGGGTTTACTTGAAACTTCCATCCTTCATACTACTTGCACTTTAGTCCACGAAGGAATGTGCTGTTGTTTATTAACCATTCCCTGGGAATGGCACAAGTGAGGCTTTCTCTCTTCTTTTGTAACACCTGTGATAAACAGGTTACTCTAGTAATTTAAGTAGTTGGTATCATGAAACTGGTTATGATACTCACTAACAAAGTACTAATACACATTCTTTAGAAACAAGTTGATGTTTTTCTGTTTCTGAAGGTTGAGTTATTAGATAGTTATTTAAATCACAAACAGGAATATGTGGGGGTTGTTTAGTACTTGAAACCTTTCATAAGAGATAAGGGGCAGCAGGATAGGTTGGATAGGAGACATTAACAATGTGACTCTAAAGCTGATTCATCTTCCATGTCCTCATTTCTGAAATTCCATGGACATGTGTCCAGTGCTAGAGGCTTTTAAGTCATTTTTCAAAACTGATCTGCTACAGGCTCTAGCGGATATACATTAATGGAAGAGATAGCACAGTGTTTTATCCAAGAACCACAGTCTTCTGGAAAGGGCATCTCACCTCTTTGTCGGGACCACTAATCCCAGTGCCAGAATATGGTTGAAGAAAGTGACTGGATAGTTTGTTTGCAGATTATTTGTGCTAAACCAAAGTTTAAATTCTGCAGAAAGACAAGTGGGTGGCACAAGTATGAAATGAAGTGCATAAAGAGTACTCCTAAACACGGTTAATGCTCTCACAGATAGCAGTTTGTAGTCATCAGAATTCAGCAGAAAGAACTGAGATGGTTGCTGCTCGTTTGATTCCTTATACAACATTTGAATCTTCAGTTTTTTTTAAAATTTATTTAATAAATATAAATTTTTCATAGGTACAGCTTTTGGAATATAGCATTTCTTCCCCCCATACGCGCCCTCCTACCCCCACTTCATCCCACCTCCTACAACCTCTCCCATCCCATTCTTCATTAAGTGAATTTTTAATTTTATCATTGATTGTCAAGTGCAGATGTTGCTTTAACTGTAAAGGAGAGGAAAAATACTTCTAAATTTTTCTCTTCCACAGGTTATGATGATGGTTCTTCCATTATTGATATTTGTGCTTCTGCCCAAAGTGGTTAACACAAGTGATCCTGACATGAGACGGGTAAGATGATTGCTAATTGTGGATTTTTGAACCCTATTCTGATTTTTGGTCTATCCCTTTGTGACTAAATGACTTGTGTTTTTGCAGTTTTACTCTCATTCCCAAGCCAAATTAATCTAGAGGCTATGTTAACACAGTATTATCATAGTATTGTGTTCCTGGTATTTAATTAGTCATTTCTGTAGGACTAGATGCATTCATTTGCTTCTCGTTAGCTATATGGATCTCTTGATATAGCTAAAACATTCTCTTTAGTCCTAGCTTCTTTTTGTGTGCCTCACCTGTTAAATAGTTGAAATGTATAATTGTGCTGTACCTAATCCAAACATACTATAAAGTGATTGCTCCTGTAACCGATCTTTATAAAACTCTCTTTAAAGAACATACTCAATTTTTCTGTCAGACACCCAAAGGAAAATCAGGTAGACCAAGGGGGATAAATAGAATAGTTGCTTTCAAATTCTGTACCACAAAATTAACTGTTTCTGTAAGGAAAGAAAGTAGATGTTGAGTAAGATGATTTAAATGTAATGCCACCAGAGCAGGCGTTTGGGCTTGTGGTTAATATGCCTGCTGGTTAAGACGCCAGCATTCCACGTTGGAGTGTTTAGGTTTGATACCAGACTCTGCTCCTGATTTCAGTTTCCTGCTAATGCAGACCCTGGGAGGCAGCAGTGAACGCTGCAGTGATTAAGTTCTGCCACCCATGGGGGAGACCTGGATTGAGTTCCTAGTACCCAACTTCATTGCCAGGGACCATTGTGGGCATTTGGGTAGTAAACCAGAAGATGGGAGTGCTTGCTGTCTCTCTCTCTCTTTATCTGTCTTTAGTCTCTGTGCCTCTCAAATAAATAAGTAAATAAATTTTTAGAAATGAGCTATAAATCATCACTTGAGTTATCAAGACACTCATAGTCAAGGTAAATGATAGGAAATAGAACTGATTTATAGAATACCCTTTTTGCCATCATGGAATTTTGTGGTTTTTCTTTTTTTTTTTTTTTAAAGGAAAGATAAAATGTACATATAATAAAAATGTTTACAAGGGGCAAGGATTGTGGTAAGGTAGATTAAGACACTTGCATCCCACATGGGAGTGCCTCATTCTAGTTCCTGCTACTCCACACTACTTCTTTGTCTTATTATTATTATTTAAGATTTATTTGTTTATTTGAAAGGCAGTTACAAAGAGGCAGAAATAGAGAGAGCGGTAGATATCTTCCATCCATTGGTTCACTCCCCAAATGGCCAGAGCTGGGCCAATCTGAAGCCTGGTGCCAGGAGCTTCTTCTGGGTTTCCCACATGGGTGCAGGGGCCCAAGTACTTAGGCCATCTTCCCCTGCTTTCCCAGGTACATTAACAGGGAGCTGGATTGGAAGTGGAGCTGCTGGGACATGAACCAGCACCATAAAGGATGTTGGCACTGCAGGTGGCAGTTTTACCTCCTTCACCACAGCACTGGCCCCTACTCTGTACTTCTAATCCAGCTTTCTGCTAATGCATCTGGAAGGCAGTGGATGATGGTCCAAATACGTGGGCACCTGCCACCCATGTGGGAGACCTGGATGGAGTTCTTGCCTTCTTGCTTTGGCCTGCCTACCCCTGGTTGTTGTAGGCATTTGGGGAGTTGAACCAAAAGATAAAAGGTCTCTCTAACTCTGCGTTTCAAATAAATCTTTAAAAAAAAAAATCCTTTTTTTAAAAAAAAAAAAAGATTTATTTATTTATTTGAAAGGCAGAGTTACACAGTGGCAGAGGTAGAGAGAGAGAGAGAGGTCTTTCATCTGCTGGTTCACTCCCTAGATGGCCGCAATGACTGGAGCTTTACCGATCAGGAGCCAGGAGCCAGGAGCTTCTTCCAGGTCTCCCACATGGGTGCAGAGGGCCAAGGACTTGGGCCATCCTCTACTGCTTTCCCAGTCCACAGCAGAGAGCTGGATCAGAGTTGGAGAAACTGGGTCTCAAACCGGCACCCACATGGGATACCAGCACTGCAGGCAGCAGCTTTACCCACTATGCCACAGCGCTGACCTTAGAACCACTGCCTTCTACTTGTTGTGCTCTTCTTCTTTAAGAAGAATTGTTAATAGTTCCATAATTCGAAAGATCCCCCGCCTTTTCATATTATTGTGCTTTGTCTCCCTGCAGGAGATGGAGCAGTCAATGAATATGCTGAATTCCAACCACGAGTTGCCTGATGTTTCTGAGTTCATGACAAGACTCTTCTCTTCAAAGTCATCTGGCAAATCTAGCAGTGGCAGCAGTAAAACAGGAAAAAGTGGGGCTGGCAAAAGGAGGTAGTCAGGTGGTTCTGAAATGGCATTTGCACAAAATAATGGTAACACTGGGTGGCATCTAAATCTTGAGAGAAAACTGTGTGAAGCAACTACTGTACACTTGAGTCATCCTGAAAGTTGATCTCTTACAACTGTTGTATATGTTAACTTTTTAGCACATGTTTTGTACTTGGTACTTGAGAAAATCCAGCTTTCATCCTTTGTATGAGGTCAATATTGATGTCACTGAATTAATTGCAGTGTCCTATAGAAAATGACATTAATAAATTATATGAAATACTATACTTTATGTATATTAAAACGTCTTAACCCAGAGATCAAATTATCTTCTGTCTTTTTTTCACTTAATGTATCTTTTTTTTCCTGACAGTTTTCTTCTGTTTTTCATTATCTGAGGCTTATCGTTGACCTTTTCTGTTTAAAAAGAAGTAAGTTATTTTTAGAGCAGCGTGCACTGTATGTATTTGTGTGACCAAAGCTTTGGAAACTGTCAGCCCTGCTCTGCTGTTTACCATTCTCTCCTTTTTGAGCTAGAATCACATGTTCCTGATGTGGTTTTAGTTTTTGTTTTCAGTAGGGATTCATGAATCAGAACAGGTCCTGTAAATTTTATTCTGATTACCATCAATGATAATCATTTTACATTTACTGAGTACCAGCTAATTGCTGTGATCCAAGGTAGGATACGGGCTTGGCTAATATCCGGGCACCTGTTCACAATAGAGCTTAGTATTTTGGAAGGAAGGACAAATAACAGGGAAAGAATGGCCAGGGGAAAGGTGCAGTAGGCAGAGTGCCTTCTAGAGTCCAAAGATACATAAATCAACCTTAGAACTCCATAATATAATATTGATGGCACACAGCACAGGTTGCTTTTAACTCCCTTTATCTTTCTCAGAATTGACTCTCAGGATTGTTGCAATAATGGTTGCTACTTTACAGCCAGGAGTATGTCATAAAATTCTTTGTAAGTTATAGTAATTTTAGAGCTTTTCCTTTTGGGTAATTTTTATTAAAGGTAACTCTTTAAGTCAGAGTGTTACTTTCAGTAGAGGGCTCCTATTGATTCTCTCCTATTTCAAAGAACTCTTCTGTTGCTTTTTGAAGGTAGTTAAATCAGCTAAAAATAACAAAAAGATGGGTTGGTTCCAAACTATTTTTCTCTTGTGTTAGGTGACATTGCTCATTTTGAAATAAGGTAATTAAATTTCAAAATGAGCTCTGAATCAGGACACTTTATTAACTGTGCCTCTGTTTGTGTTATATGCAAGAAAATTACCAAACTAAGCTGTAAATTACTAGATGGGTAAATTGGCTAAGAGTATAACTAGGTCTTTTAAAATAGTCATTTATTGAAAATAAAATGTTAGAACCCTAGCTGAATGTCACTCATTCAACTGGTATTCTGATTTTCACTTAGTGTTCTAATATTCACTTAAAATTAAATGAAAAATTGTTACTTCTTCCTTTATAATATTAGGGAAGTCGAATGCAATAAATCATTGTCTGACCAGAAGTCATATTTAAAATGTCCTAATTTGGGTTGTCAGAGTTAATACACGGACTAGGCGATGACCAAGAAGTTACAAAGCACATCCAAGGAAACTACCACTTCACCTGCTAATTAAGAAGCTGTCATCATTTCACATGAATTTTAATAGCATCTATCACTTATACTCCTTATATTGCAGAAATGTGTCAAATGCCTAGGGTGCTCACAGGTACAGAAAGTATTGTATGTTATTAGACAACACAGGGCTTGGTATAAAGAGCCTGTGTGGCTGCTAAATTGCTTTGTGATTTGGGCAAGTCACTATCCTGCTTGGGACCATGTCTTATTCTTTGTTGTATATCCAGCATTAAGTATATAGGCACAATAATAAATGTTTGTTGAATGAATAAATGGGCCTCAGCTTTCCTCATCCATAAGTTGAAGGATTTGGATTACATTTAAGTTTCTTTCAGATCTCAAATTCTACTATAGTATTAACAAAGTCCCATTATGTATTTCCTTCTCTTAATCATATAGTCATTGCTGGCTTTTGTCTTTGTTTTATTTCCTTGGGTTCTTTCTGCTTTTTCCTAGTTAGAAGAAAGTATTACTTGGCTGTGCTTCAGGATATTTTTTAGATTCATTTTATGTATGTCTCCTTTTGACTCTTTGTTTTTTTTTTTTTTTTTAAGATTTATAACTTAGAGACAGAGAAAGAAAAGTCTTCCATCCGCTGGTTCACTGCCCAAATGGCCGCAACAGCCGGAGCTGGGGCGATCAGGAGCCAGGAGCTTCTTCTGGGTCTCCCATGCAGGTACAGGGGCCCAAGGAGTTGGGCCATCTTCCACTGCTCTCCCAGGCCACAGCAGAGAGCTGGATCAGAAGTAGAGCAGTCGGGTCTTGAACTGGGGCCCACAAGGATGCTGGTGCCAAAGGCAGAAGCTTAGCCCACTGTGCCACAGTGCCAGCTCTGCCTTTTAAATCTTAATGTTTTATGTTTTATAGTTTCTTTAATAATTTTTTCACATACACTAAATTAAATCTGAGTAGTTACTTCGTGCAGAACAAATCCTTGCTGCCCATTCTTGACAGGAAGTCCTGGGTCCCAGGCTGATTTCTCCAGGGTGGATTGATTACTCCCAAGTTTCACAGTTTTATTAGGAATGGGAACCTGAGGATTCATTTTGAAGAGATTCAGAATGTTACCTAATTTGCCTAGAGTAGAAAAGTATCTTAGTTATTTTTTTCTTTGTGTCTCCTCAGACAGGAAGGAAGAATCAACCCTACAGCAGGTTCAGTCATTGGAAAGATTTCAAGGTCGCTATGAGAAATGTCAGTAGAGATAAAGGAGAGCTTTCCATTTAAGTAGTCTACTCAGATTTTCAGGAAGTTTGGGGTTCTTTTAGTCTTCAAGGGTTTTTTGTTTAGAAAAAATCTATTATTGAAAATCTTCAATATTGCAAGGAAAGATTTGGAAAAAACTATTTTCACTTTTATTGATTGCCTTTCAATATATGGACATACTTAGACACACATAAACAATATAGACATATTTTGCGTAGTTAGAATGATGTATATACCATTTGTATTAGACCTGACAAAAATTTTCCTAAGCACTGATTTTAGGGAACACAGTAGAGGCTGTGGCTGAGTGCTTGATTATAGTTTAAGGAATGTGCTGATCCAGGACCTAGTTGTACTGTGCTCTTCTCCACTGTATGTTTTTTTTTTGTTTTATTTGTAAATACATCTGTGTTTTTTTGTTTTGTTTTGTTTTGTTTTGACAGGCAGAGTTAGACAGTGAGAGAGAGAGACAGATCCGAAGCCAGGAGCCAGGTGCTTCCTCCTGGTCTCCCATGCTGGTGCAGGGCCCAAGGACCTGGGCCATCCTCCACTGCACTCCTGGGCCACAGCAGAGAGTTGGCCTGGAGGAGGAGCAACCGGGACAGAAGCCGGTGCCCCGACCGGGACTAGAACCCGGGGTGCTGGCGCCGCAGGTGGAGGATTAGCCTAGTGAGCTGCAGCGCTGGGCACATCTGCTTTTTAAGAATTTTTAGAATTAATTTATTTGAAACATAGGGAGAGAGAGAGAGAGTTTGCTGCCATCCACTGGTTTACCCCTCCAAATGCCCAAAATGGCTTGGGCCAGTCCAGGACTGAAGCTGGGAGCTGGAAACACAATCCCGGTTCCCTGTGGGTCCCAGGAACCCAACTGCATGAGCAATTGCCACTGCCTCCCTTAGCCTTCATTAGCAGGAAATTCAGATCAGGAGGTGAAGCTGAGGCTTGGAGCCAGGCACTCTCACGTGGAGTGTGGGCGTCTTAACCACCATGCCAAATGCCTACCCCTCTTCTGCATTTTAGGTGTGATTAATTTGAGTCATTTAGAATCATTTATTTTTTAATTTGCAAGATATGTGAGTATATTCAAGTGGTAAAAAATGTTTATATTAGGAAAATTTGAAGGTAGCTTTTGAAAAATTTAGATGTTACCTATAAATTATGGATATTGTTTTTATATTCTTGGAAAAAAACAATGATGTATTTAAAGAGCTATTTTAGAAAAGAATCCTGCCAAGATGAGATCATCTCTTTTTGTCCGCAGTAACAACCTAAACTGAAACTTTCCACAATGGCTTTTCTGTCTGGTAGGACTGAGCCAGCCAGGCAAGCAAACCTGAGAAGAGGGAGGAGTGAATTAAGACGCTCTAGTCGTAAACAGAAGGAATTGGTAGAGCCATAAAAACTAGCTGTGCACAGCATTTCCAATAGGAAACTACTGATGAGGCATTAATCTCACTGACATTTAACTAAGTCCATAATTATTGGAGATTCGTACCTGTATCTTTTACATAACTTTGAAATGAAATTTTCCCATATATATCAATGTGAATAATTTATTCCATTCCCTTTCTAATTTTTAAAATGTTTGTTTATTTGAAAGAGAGAAAGATCTTCCATCCACTGGTTCACTCCTCAAATGGCCTCAATGGCCAGGGCTGGGCCACGCTGAAGCCAGGAGCCAGGAGCTTCTTCCAGGCCTCCCACATTGGTGCAAAGGCCCAAGGACTTGAGGCATCCTCTGCTGCTTTCCCAGGCACATCAGCAGGGAGTTGGATCAGAAGTGAAGCAACCAGGACTTGAACTGGCACTGAATGGGATGTTGGTGCTGCATATGGTGGCCTAACCCGCTGCACCACAGCACCAGCCCCCCATTCTAAAATTTTTTAAAAAATATTGACAAGGAGCTGGTGCTGAGGCATAGTAGATTAAGCATCCACCTGCGGTGCTGGCATCCCATATGGGTGTCTGTTATAGTCCTTGCTGCTCCACTTCTGATCCAGCTCCCTGCCAAGGGCCTGGGAAAGCAGGGGAAGATGCCCCAAGTGCTTAGGTCCCTGCACCCACATGGGAGACCAGAAAAAGACCCTGGATCCTGGCTTCAGATCGGTGCAGCTCCAGCCATTGTTATTTGAGAAGTGAACTAGTGGATGAAAGACCTCCCTCTCTGTCTCTCCTTCTCTCTGTAACCATGCCTCTCAAGTAAATAAATAAACCTTTAAAAAAAGGTTGACCAAGTTAGACATATTCAAGGTGTACCAAGTGAAGTTTTATATACATATATGTTTTGTATTCATTGCCACAATCAAATTAATCATGCAGTACATTAGATCCCCAGAACTTGTTCATATGATAACTGAAAGTTATGTCCATTGACCATCTTCCCATTTCTCCTAGCTGCTGGCAACTACCATTCAATTCTTTACTTTAGGAGTTGGACTTTTTTAGATTCCACATAAAAGTGAGACCATGTGTCTATGACCTTATTAAAAGCTCATAATTATTTTATTTATTTATTTATTTGACAGATAGAGTTAGACAATGAGAGAAAGAGACAGAGAGAAAGGTCTTCCTTCCGTTGGTTCACCCCCAAAATGGCCACTACGGCCAGAGCTATGCTGATCTGAAGCCAGGAACCAGGTGCTTCCTCCTGGTCTCCCATGCGGGTGCAGGGACCCAAGGACCTGGGCCATCCTCCACTGCTCTCCTGGGCCACAGCAGAGAGCTGGACTGGAAGAGGGGCAACTGGGACTAGAACCTGGCACCCGTCTGGAATGCCGGCACTGCAGGCGGAGGATTAACCAAGTGAGCCACGACACCGGCCCCAAAAGCTCATAATTATTAATATTCTTTTCAGATGAGGAAACAGATTTTGAGATTTCCCAGGCTCACTGGTAGGTAAGTGATCTTAAACTACTTCACATAGTGCTGCTCTCACAAGATAAACTAAAACAAAACAAAACTAAACTAAAAAACCCACAAGCATCCCTATCCTTTCTGTCCATGTCAACTTAACCATATGTCTTTTCCCATCTGCCCATCGCCCCCTACCTCTGGGGACATGATCCAGAGACTTGCCTCTTTCTCCTTCCACAGTCTCCTCAGAGAGAAGGAGTGGTGTAGTTGAAAGGAGATGGCTCGGCCGGCGCCCCAGTTCACTAGGCTAATCCTCCGCCGGCACCCCGGGTTCTAGCCCCAGTTGGGGCACCGGATTCTGTCCCGGTTGCCCCTCTTCCAGTCCAGCTCTCTGCTGTGGCCCATAAAGGCAGTGGAGGGTGGCCCAGGTGTTTGGGCCCTGCACCCACATGGGAGACCAGGAGAAGCACCTGGCTCCTGGCTTCAGATTGGCGCAGCGCGCCGGGCGGGCCACAACTCACCAGCCGTAGCGGCCACTTGGGGGGGTGAACCAACAGAAAAAAGGAAGACCTTTCTCTCTGACTCTCTCTCACTATCTAACTCTGCCTGTCAAAAAATTTAAAAAAAAAAAAGGAAATGGCTCCCAAGTAAAAGTAGTTCTAATCCTAGTCCTACTTTCTGGTGCCCGGGGCTCCAGGTATTGTAATCCTAAAGCAAGACTCTGCTGAGTCTCCACAGGCCTCAGGGTAAACATCTTTGGCCCCTGACCACAGCTCCTCCAGGCACCTCTTGCCACTTCCTTCCCACTGCATCCTGAATTATTCACAGTTGCCCACTGAAAGCTCTACACGCTCTCTCACCTCTGGGCCTTTTGGACTGTTTCTTCCTCCCACTCTCCACCCAGTCCTATCCATCCCCTTCTCCTTCTTACCTTTCTCCTTTTCCAGGACTTAGTGTGGAAGTCACCTTTCACAGCAATCTTCCAGATGCCCTCAAGGCTCAGATGAGAGCCTCTGTGTCCCATAATGTCCTGTCCTCATCACTTCATTTTGTTGGATAACTTGTTGCTCTGGATCCTAAACTCCTGGGTCTAAAAAGCACCAGTGATACCACAATCCTGTGGTCAAGGAAGGACAGGAAGAGACTTAATCTCTCGTGCTTTAAAAGAGTTCTGGGCAGCTGCCACGCATACTGTATAGCTCGATCATATTTTGTTGGGACCCCAATTCTACTCCTTATGGAAGGATAGACATTAGATACCCAGGGTGAATTAAATTTCTATTTCTCAAGGAACCAGAAAGATACTAGTGACACTAGGAGAAAAACACAAACCAAGAAACTGGCCTTACAACTCCCTCCTATTCAGCTGGACACATACTATTTAGTAAAGAACACACTGTGGGGGCTGGCGCTGTGGTATAGAAAAAAAAAAAACACACTGTGAAGCACCTAGACTATGTATGTGCCTAGGGCTGATAAGTAACCAACAGGCTACGGAGCAAAACAGTCGTGCACTCTTGACTTCAGAGCTAGAGGGAGACACAGCCAGTAACCAGCCAGACATACATATGTGCTACCAAGGAGCCTTCCAAGTTCCTGTAAAAGCTCATAAATGGGGAACCTGGACTGTTATGTTGAGGGCAAGCATCACTTTCCTGTGAAAGTGACTTAGAAAGTTAAGATCAAAAGACCACATATATAGCAGTTAACCAGGCTGACACTGAGAAGGGGCTGAGAGCGAGGAGATTCCCAATCTGAGCTGCTGCTTGGGACGAGGAGGTAGAATTGAAACAGATTGGGAGTCGATCCCAAATGAGTTTGAATCTTGTCAGTAACACACTTACCGTGGCTAATAAACATTAATAATAAGTTGAGAGGCAGGTGTTTTTGCCTAGCAGTTAAGACGCCCGTGTCCCACATCAGAGAGTGTCTGGGTTGGATTTCTGGCTTTGGTCCTTCCTGACTGAAGACTCGGAGACAGCAGGGTGGCCCAAGTGATTGGATTCTTAGCACTTACGTAGGGGTTCCTGGATTGAGTTCCCAACTCCTGGCTTTAGCTCTGACCTGGCCCTGACTATTACAGGCATCTGGGAAGAACCAGTGGATAAGAGCTCTCTCTACATATCTTTTTCTCTCCCCACTGTGCCTCCCAGATAAAATTTAAAGAATTTTAATCATAAAGTAAAATGGTGAAATCATGAAGCTCTTTTCCCAAGCCTGAGCAATTAAATTCAGTTGAAGCCAGGAAGTGATTACAATATTCACTCTACTAAGGAATTCACCTCTGGCTTCCTTTAAGTAGTGCCCCTTCGTGTCCTCAAAATAGATTTGTTTGGTGTTGTGTAAGTCCCTCAGGTTGGAAGGGATTCCTTATGGAGACCTGAACCTGGCTGTGGTTGGCAGTGGTTACCTGGCCATGACTGGTACTGATAACAGGTCTGAGCACACTGTGGAATGTGAAGCTCCTTGCCAGAAAGCCTAGAATCTGTAGTAGAAATCTCAGAGTTGAGAGAATATGTGAATTGGAAGAAAAAGCCTTGCCTTTCCCCTTGCCTTGCTCCTTGCCCACCTCTGGCCTACCCTTTAAATGATGGGACCCAACATGGCCAGTGGGAGAAAGTCGGCTTCTGTCTCCCTCATCCTCTTTGGAGCTGGTGAGGATTGGCTGGAATGGAGTTTCCTGCTTTTTGTCAAAGCCTCTGGAAGGTTCCTGGCTCCCGGTACTCTCAGCCAGCTGTTCTCTGTCCTCCTCTGTCCTCGCTGTTTAAGTTGTATGTGTTTGATTTTGGAATATCTTGCTGGGATTCTGTGGACAACTCTACTTTCTGTATTCTCACCTGGCCTCTGCCCCTCCCTTGAGAAGGAGTTGCACTGTGGAATGGGAAGTTTCGGGTATATCTAGACCAGACAAGTCTTCCCTCTGTTAGCACCTTGGCATGTAGCCGAGAAACTGCGAACCAAGCTGGAACAGAACAATACCTGAGGACTGCTTGTGAGAGCTTCTAAGCGGAATGTTGGATGGGACCTCCAGCGTCTTGTCACTCACCCTCCCGCTTCAAATCTTCGCAGGCTTTCAGGGCTGGTTGCCCTCCTGTGCCAAACACCAAGGGCAGAGCATGGAGAAGGGAGATGCTCGGGCTTGGGGAGGAGCTGAGCCTTCAGCCACCCCTGAGCTGATTTCCTTTGCACTGCAGTTGTTCTGTCCCCCACTCTGTTAATCTGTGTTCCTGGAGGACAGGGACCCTGTCCTGTTGCCTTCCACATCTCAGGCTTTCCACATGGCTCAATAACTATTTGCTGAACACATGAATAACCAAACAGGAATATTCGGATTGCATGGTGGTGATGCTTGCGAATGAAAAGATGGTAGAGAAAAGAGGATGGGAAGTTATTTGGAGAAGGTGGCTCCAGTGACAAGTAGAGAAAAGAGAGAAATGACTGTGGGGAGAAGTGAAGCACCGATCCCTGCTTTGAATAGGATCTATTCACTGTGGGGATAAAAATCTTCATGTTTTTATTAATATTTTTAAGAAGTTGGTCAGGATCAAATTACTGGTCCTGGCCGGCGCCGTGGCTTAACAGGCTAATCCTCCACCTTGCGGTGCCGGCACACCGGGTTCTAGTCCCGGTCGGGGCGCCGGATTCTATCCTGGTTGCCCCTCTTCCAGGCCAGCTCTCTGCTATGGCCCAGGAAGGCAGTGGAGGATGGTCCAAGTGCTTGGGCCCTGCACCCGCATGGGAGACCAGGAGAAGCACCTGGCTCCTGGCTTCGGATCAGCGAGATGCACCGGCCGCAGTGGCCATTGGAGGGTGAACCAATGGCAAAAAGGAAGACCTTTCTCCCTTTCTCTCTGTCTCTCTCTCTCACTATCCACTCTGCCTGTTCAACAACAACAACAACAAAAAATTACTGGTCCTTTCATTCTGAGTATAGGAAATAAAGTGTCTACGACATTTATTCTGAGATTGAAGCCTGCAGGGCCTCAAGTTATGCAGGGTGTTTGAGGAGAAAAAACGTCCCATGAAGAATTCTGAGTTGGACTCTCAGCACACCGTCGGCGAAGCCCAAGACGTGTGGGCTAGAGCCTCCACTGGTGCTCCTTGCACACACAGAGGGAGCTTTGGCAATCTGTCTCTAGTTTCCCTAAGATATTTGGCAGAGTTTATCTCTGGGTTGCATTACTGGTAATTTTCAGTTATTTGCCTCTTTATTTTCCAAGCAAATATAAATTGTTATGTTAACCCCCACAAGGGATCTTCAAAAAGTTCCTGGAAAATGTATGTTATGAAAACATAACAGTGCAGGGGTTTCAAAATTTTTTGCATCCGAATAAACTTATCTTTTAATTCCATTCTCCACAAACTTTTTGAGGCCTCCTCATTTATAATAGAATATACTGAATATAAGCCAGAACCTTGTTCTTGGTGTCAAAGACTTCACTTTGTTTCTGACACTACCTTCTGGGTGTGAAAGGACCTGTGAAAGGACTTTCCATCCATGGTGGTCTAGTTTTCCAGGGAGAAGAGTGGTTCTCCAAATACCAGCTTATATCTGTATTACCTCTTCCTCTCTGTCTTCTTCCAGCCCCTGGTGTGTTTCCCTGCAGGCTACTGTATCCTAAAGTAGGGGACTGGGCTGAGTTAAGACATCACAATCAGTAGCTTCATGGATTTGACTGATAAAGTGACTGGACCATAAGCCTGTCTCTGGGTACATGGGGCATCGTTAAAAACAAACACCACTTCCCTAGCTGGCGATACTGGGAATAAGTGAGTTGGGTATAGTGCCCGTTCCTTTACCAGGAGACCCCTGCAGATGTGTTTATGCAAGACCACCCTCTCCAGAAAATGATTGCCAAGGACAGGGAAATGATTCTCTTTCAAGAGCTGCTTTTGGCAGACATAAGAGCATTCTTAGGGGCACCTGATGGTAGCCCCTTAGGACTTTTGGAGAAACAGATTGTTACAAGGCACACGAGCAGACAAGGCTGCATGATGGTCAAGCGTGTTGAGCAGAGGTAGGCCTTTGCCTTTGCCTTCTTCACAGACCGCAGGTGAATTTAAGGTTGTTTCCACCTCCTCTATATCCATCTATATAAACAGATGCAAATTCATCAGGGAGATGGGGGACAGCATAGTGCATTGGAGGATAATTCTGGCTGTGCCCTCTTTGAATTTAATGTGATATTTAACAATATTAGCCTTTTCCCTGTTATTACTTAGTATAATAACAGGGTTGTTCAACTTGTTCTATTGGTGTCTTCATAGCTCTCTGTATCAGGTGATGCTCTAAGAAGACCTAGATTGTCTTCTCGAGGATCTGCATCCTTAACTCGATGGAGAGCTTGAGCATCCCATGGGAGAATGTACATATGCACAGCTTTGTAAATTGAGGTCTAGAGAGATGGGTCTTTGAGAAGTGGTTGTCACTATGTAAGAGGCAAATTTTCATTTTTAATTTTTTTTAAAGATTTATTTATTTGAAAGGCAGAGTTACAAAGAGGCAGAGAGAGAGGGAGAGAGAGACAGAGACAGAGGAAGGCTTCCATCTACTGTTTCACTCCCCAAATGGCCCAATGGCCACAACTGGGCCGATTGGAAGTTAGGAGCCTCTTTCGGGTCTCCCACGTGGGTGCAGGGGCCCAAGGACTTGGGCCATCTTCTACTGCTTTCCCAGGCCATAGCAGAGAGCTGGATCAGAAGTGGAGCAGCTGGGACTCAAACTGGAGTCCATAAATGTTGGCACTGTAGTTGGCAGCTTTACCCACTATGCCACAGTACCAGCCCCCAAAGTTTCTTTTTTTTATGGGAGAAAGTTACCCCTAGATGTTTTCTCAAACTAAAAGCATCAAAAATAAAAGTATATACCTGATATTTAAATATAGATGCAAATACTGGAACAAAATGGCTAAAAGAGTTTGTTAAAAATGAAACCGGGTGGACGATGTTTAGCTTAGCAGTTAAGAATCCTCTCTCTGACTGACATACCTGGACTCAGTACCTCACTCTGACTCCTGACTCCAGCATTCTTGCCAATGCATGTCATGGGAGACAGCATTGATGGCTCAAATAATTAGGTTCCTGCCACCAACAGGGAAGACCTTCACTGCATTCCTGACTCCCAGCTTAGGCCCTAGTTGAGCCCTGGCCACTGCAGGCATTTAGGGAGTGAATGGGAACTCTTTCGTCTTAAGAACAAAAGAATTGAAAACAAACGTTAGAACTCTACTTAAAAGGTTGATCAGTGTTGACATCACCAGTAATGGGATAAAACATCAGCTGCCTCCGCACACATCATGATACTCCTGCCCCAGACAAGACAAGTAAAACAAACCAGACTGAATCTAACGGGACAGCAGAGAGCCCCAAAGTGACAGTGATATTGGAAAGTTGAACAGTGGGTGCTCATGATCAGGCCATCAAGGACAATAAGATTAAATGTGACGTGACAATATTTGCAAGGTGTGATCCTGGATTAGATCCTGGTGTGCCAAAGACATTCTTAGAATGAACATCCTTTGGACAGTTGTTAAAATATGAGTATGGACTATAGTTTACCTAGAATATTGTAGCAATGTCAAATGTCCTAACTTTTGTAGTCTAGTATATAATATAATCTCCCTGTTCTGGAGAAATACATCCTGAGGTATTTAGAGGTAGATGGACATGATGTTTGCAACTTACTCCTGGATGATTGAGAAAAAATGTGTGCGCACACACACGCAGCAACACAAATGTTGCAAAATGTTAACAAATGTGCGATGTAGGTGAAGGATATAGGAGTTATTTGTACTATTGCAGTTTTTCTGTAAATTCAGAATTATTTTTTGAAAAATTTGCTTCTGGATCCGTGGATGTTACTTAATTTCCCTTCTCTCTTCAGTTCTCAACCTGGAGTCCTTACTGAGTGAGAATTAATGAAACCCCATCTTTACTGGTGAGATGTGAGGGAGATGGCAAGTAGTGCCGTTTCCAGTGGAAATGAAATGACTCAGCTGAGGAGGTAATGCAGAGCCTCTCTGTGATAAAGGGCTGTGATCTGAGGTCTGCCCACTGCCCTCATCCTAAAGGGAGAGGAGAACATTTTGTCACAAACCTCTTGTCATCACTATGTAATCATCATTTGGTCCTGGGTGGGGCTGGCATTGTGGTGGAGCAGGTGATGCTGCCACCTGCCATGTGGCATCACTTATGGGCGCTGGTTAGATCCCGGCTGCTCCACTTCTG